>NC_090444.1:1856550933-1856878433 GCF_031143425.1 Pleurodeles waltl
CATATGCTACAAGGTAATACTCTAGGTGTGAATCAGTAGGTAATAATCTGCAGGAGTGTGCTAGCAGTGGACGTTCTGAAAATGCATGCTACTATTAAATATTGTAGAGGAGTGAGTAGTTATTACTCTGCTGGAGTGTGCTATAAGTGCATGTTATGAAGGTGCATGCTGCAAGTTAACACTCTAGAGGTGTGAGTGAGAGGTTAATTCTCTGTAGGTGAGTAGTTAATTCTCTGTAGGAGTGTGCTAGCAGTGCATGTTCTGAAGGTGCATGCTACTATTTCATACTTTAGAGGTTTGAGTGAGTGGTTAATACTCTCCAGGGATGCACTAACCATACAGGTTCTGAATGTGCATGCTACTAGTTAATACTCTAGAGGTTTGCGTGACTAGTTATTACTCTGCAGGGATGCTCTAGCAGTGGGTCTTCTGAAGGTGTATGGTACAAGGTAATGATATAGAGTTTTGAGTGAGTGGTTAATACTCTGCTGTAGTGTGCTAGAAGTGAACGTTCTGAAGGTGCATGCTACTATTTAACACTCTAGCTGTGTGAATGAGCAATTAATACTTTGCAGAAGCATAGTAGCAGTGCACATTTTGAAGGTGAATTCTAGTTTATACTCTAGAGATGCAAATGAGTAGTTAGTACTCTGCAAGAATGTGTTAGCAGTGAACATTCTGAAGGTACATGCTACTATTTAATACTCTAGAGGTATGAGTGAATAGTTAATACTCTGCAGAAGTGTGCTTGCAGTCGGCATTCTGAAGGTGCATTCTACTATTTAATACTCTAGAGAAAAGAATGAACAGTGAATACTCTGCAGGGATTTTCTAGAAGAGAGCATTCTGAAAGGGCATGCTATTATTTAATACTCTAGAGCTGTGAGTGAGCAATTAGTACTCTGCAGGGATGTCATAGCAGTGCATTTTCTAAAGGTGCATGCTACAAGTTAATACTCTAGAGGAGTGAGGTAGTAGTTAATACTGTGCAGGAGTGTGCTATCAGTGGCCGTTCTGAAGGTTCATGCTACTATATAATACTCTAGAGGTGTGAGTGAGTAGTTAATAATCTGCAGGAGTTTGCTAGCAGTGCATGTTCTCAAGATGAAGCCACACGTTAGAGCTGTGAGTGACTAGTTAATACTCTGCAGGAGTGTGCTGGCAGTTGACATTCTAAAGGTGCATGCTACTATTAAATATTCTATGTGTGAGTGTATAGATAATACTCTGCAGGAGGGTGCTAGCAGCGCATGTTATGAAGGTGCATGGTACAAGTTAATACTCTAGAGGTGTAAGTGAATAGCTAATACTCTGCTGGGATGTGCTAGAAGTAAACATTCTGAAGGTGTACGCTACTATTTAATACTCTAAGGGCCAGATGTAGCAAAGGTTTTTACCCATTCTGTGTCTATGGGAAAAAGTGTTCGTACATATGGCCCTAATTGTGTGAGAGAGCAGTTAATACACTGCAGCAGTGTGCTAGCAGTGCATTTTCTGAAGGTGCATGCTACAAATTAATACTCTAGAGGTGTAAGTGAGTAGTTTATATTCTGAAGAAGTGTGCTAGCAGTGGGCGTTCTGAAGGTGCATGCTACTATTTAATACTCTAGAGGCGTGAGTACTTAATAATCCGCAGGAGTGTGCTAGCAGTGCATGTTCTCAAGTTACAGCTTTAATTCAATGCTCCAGAGGTGTGAGTGAGTAGTCAATACTCTGCAGTAGTGTACTAGCAGAGGATGTTCTGAAGGTGCATACTACTATTTAATACTCTAGAGGTATGAGTGAGTGGTTAATACTTTATAGGGATGTGCTAGCAATCAATATTGTGAAGGTGCATGCTACTTTTTAATACTCTAGATGTTTGAGTGAGTAGACAACAATCTGCAGGAGTGTGCTAGCAGTGCATGTTCTCAAGTTACTGCTACAAGTCAATACTCTAGATGTGTGAATGAGTAGTTAGTACTCTGCAGGAGTGTGCTAGCAGTGGACGTTCTGAAGGTGCATGCTACTATGTAATGCTCTAGTGGTTGGAGTGAGTAGGTAATACTCTGCAGGAGTGTGCTAGTAGTGCATGTTCTTAAGGCGCATGCTACAAGGTAATACTCTAGAGGTGTGAGTGAGTAGTTAAATCTCTACAGTAGTGTGCCAGCAGTACAGATTCTGAAGGTTCATGCTTCTATTTAATACACTAGAGGTGTGAGTGAATAGTTAATACTCTGCCAGAGTGTTCTAGCAGTGCACGTTCTGAAGGTGCATGCTACTATTTATTATTCTAGAGGTGTGAGTGAGTAGTTAATACTCTGCAGAAGTGTACTAGCAGTGGTCGTTCTGAAGGTGCATGCTGCAATTAATACTTGTAGGAATCTGGCCTGGTATTGGAAGTGCTTATCCCACCGCTGGAACACCAATGTAGGAAGCTGGCCTGAGTGTGGAGGGTACCTAACGTACTTACATCTTTTACCAGGTCCACCTATACCCTATTAGTGAAATGTAGGCAGTGTCTAGAAGCCAGGCTCTCTAGAGGTAGCTGTGGATGAGCAGCCAAGGTTTATCTAGGAGACATGCAAAGCTCATCAATACCATTGTAGTCGCACAGCACTTGCACACATGGAAGAATACACTCAGTTTCACAAAAATAAAGGTACTTTATTAAGGTAACACCACACCAAAATTATTATAGAGGTAATACTCCCTTAGGAGGTAAGTAATACACAGGTTATGTACACTAGTTGTCAGAAATAGGCATAAGAAGAGTTAGAAAACAGTGCAAATAGTGTAAAACACAATAGAGAATAGTGCACCTAGGGGGAGCACAAACTATATACTAAAAAAATGGAATTCAAGAGGGTCACCCCCACCCAGGTAAGTGGAGTGTATAGAGGGTCGCTGGGGGTACCAGGAAAGCACAAAGGTAAGTAACACAACACCCCCCAGGAAGCAGAAAAGCAGGAGTAAATTACTAGAATTTCCCCAGAAACCCAACTTAGAAGAAAATAAGAGAATTGCAAAACCCAGAGATGACTGCAAGAAACCAACAATGGATTCCTGAAGAGGAGGACCTGTGGAAAAAGGGGACCAAATCCAGAAGACACAGCAGAGTCCAGTAGGGGCAGGAGCCCCTACCCACCAAGCTGAGGTTTGCAGGAGTTTGTCTGCAGTGCAAAAGAAAAGTCAGCACTGCAGCCCTGGAGTCAGAGTTGAGTTTCTGGAGGATGCATGTGTGTCCCATGCCAGAAGGAAGATTGCAATCAGGTTTATATGTCCAGATCCAACCAACAAGCCTTGGCACAGGCAAAGTTTGCTGCTGGCAGAAAGTGGTGATGCAGGGGACCAGCAAGGCCCAGGAGAACTCAACCCAGAAGAGAGAGTCAGAGGGGGCCCTCAGCGTTGCAGAGAGCCCACAAAAGCATAGCACGACGTACAGGAGTCCCACAGGATAGGGACATAGGCGCAAATGGAGTCCACACAGCACTACTAAAAGGAGTTCCATGCCGCAGGTGAGTCACTCAGGGAGCTGTGCATCGTTGGAAGGAGTGCTGGGGGCTGGAGCTACAAAAAGACTGAAGACCTCTTGGAAGAAGTGCAGAGCATAGGGGTACTGTCCTACATGGGAAGGCAAGGGCTTACCTCCACCAAAGTTGGACAGCTGGCAGAGAGGACCACCTAAGGGCCACTTCCAACCACCACCTGTGCAGGATCCTTGCAGCTCAGCAGGAGAGGGGATCCAGGCAGCCGGTCATCGTTGCTGTTGGTGCTTGCAGATGCAGGGGAGTGACTCTTTCATTCCAAGGGAGATTGCTTCTTCTTTCCTGTGCAGACTGAAGACAGGCTGTCCTCAGAGGATGCACGACCAGGGAAATGTTGCAAAAGCTGGCAGGAGCCGGAAAAACAATGTTTCAGGCAAAATCTTCGTCTTTGTTGCAGATTGTTGGGTCCTGGAGAGTCCAGATGCAGTTTCTTTGGTAAGAAGTCAAAGTAAGGGATGCAGAGGAATGGTACTGGAATCTTGCAAGGCGAATCTGAGGACCACCCAAAGGAAGACCATAGATAGCCCTGAAAGAGGGATTGGTCACCTAGCTGGGTTACCACCTATCAGGAGGGGGATCTGACGTCACCTGCCTGGCCTGTCCACTCAGCTGTGTAGGAGGCTGGCCTGGTTTGTAGTGGGTACCTAAGGTACTTACAACTTATACCAGGTTCAGTTATCCCCTATTAGTGAAATGTAGACAGTGCCTAGAAGCCAGGCTGTCTAGCGGTTGTGTGGATGAGCAGCCAAGGCTAGGAGACATGGAAAGCTCTTTCAATACCACTGTAGTCACACAGTACTCACACACATGAAGAAAATACTCAGTGTTACAAACATAAAGGTACTTTATTTTGGTGACACTAATGCCAAAAATACCTTAGAGACTATACTCACTTAGGAGGTAAGTAATACACACAGTATATACACTAGAATGGAGAAATAGCTGTAAAACAGTTAGAAAACAGTGCAAATAATGAAAATCACAATAGTTAGAAATGGACCTGGGGGAACACAAACCATATACTAAAATAGTAGAATGTGAAAGTCGGTTTCCCACCTAGGGAAGTGTAGTGTGTAGAGGGGCACTGGGAGTATTAGAAAACACCAAAGGTAAGTAATATAACCCACCCCAGAGCCCAGGAAAGCAGGAGTAACTCACAGTAACTTTCCTAGAACCCACAAGAACATGTGATAGAAGATTTAGCAAGAACCAGAAGGGACTGCAAGACCCCAAAAATGGAGTCCTGGACCTGAAGACCTGTGGAAGAAGGGGACCAAGTCCAAGAAGCACTGAAGAGTCCAGGGAGAACAGGAGCCCCTGCTAACCCAGATGAAGGTGTAAAAAAAGAACCACCAGTGAAGAAGAACAGTCTGTACTGCACCCATGGAGACAAATGCAGGTTCCTGGTTGGTGCATATGATGTATGTCCCACGCCGGATGGATGATTGCAGTCTGATTTGCTTCAGTCCACCACCTGTGTTGCTGGATCCACACACTTCTTCAGGAGAGCGGACCCAAGCCACTGGTCGTCGCTGCAGAGGGGTGCCTGCTGAAGCAGGGAAGTGACTCCTTCACTTCACAGGAGATTCCTTCATTCTTCTGGTGCAGGCTGAAGACTGTCTGTCCTCTGAGGATGCATGACTGGGAATCAGTTGCAGTTGCTGACAGAAGCTGAAGATACAATGTTGCAGAAGTTGTCTTTGCTTCTTTGTTGCAGTTATAGAGTTCCTGGAGGGTCCAGATGCAGTTTCTTTGGTAAGAAGGTGAAGTAAAGGATGCAGAGGATTCCTGCTGGAGTCTTGCAATCCGAATCTGAAGAACAACCCAAAAGGGAGACCCTAAATGGCACAGAAAGGGGGATTGGTCAGCTAACAGGTAAGCACCTATCAGAGGAGGGCTCTGACATCATCTGCTGGCACTGGCCACTCAGATGCTCCCAGAGTGCCCTGCCAAGTTGGAATCCAGGATGGCAAAATCCAGAGACACTCTGGAGGAGCTCTGAGCACCACCCCTGGGGTGGTGATGGACAGGGGAATGGTCACTCCCCTTTCCTTTGTCCAGTTTCGTGCCAGAGCAGGGACTGTGGGTCCATGAACTGGTGTAGACTGGATTATGCAAGGAGGGCACCACCTGTGCCCTTCAAAGCATTTCCAGAGGCTCTGGGAGGCTACCCCTCCCATGCCTGTAACACCTATTTCCAAGGGGAGAGGGTGTAACATCCCTCTCCCAAAGGAAATCCTTTGTTCTGCCTTCTTGGGCTTGATCTGCTGAAGCAACAGGAGGGCAGAAACCTGTCTGTGACGTGGCAGCAGGTGGGGCTGCCTGGACAATTTCAGAAGACTGTAATGGTCCTCTAAGGAGCCCTCAGAGTGCGTGAATCATACAACCAATGCTTGCAAAAGCCTTGGGGTATGATTCCAACATGTTTGATACCAAGCATGGCCATGTTTGGAGTTACCATTGTGCAGCTGTAAATAGGTAGTGACCTATGTAGAGTGCATGTGTAAAATGGCCTCCCCGCACTCACGAAGTCCGGGAAATTGGTCCTGGATGACGTGGGGGCACCTCTTCTAGTGCAGGGGTGCCCTCATATACAGGTGCTCTGGACCCAGCCTTCAGGGTTTGAAGTCCTGGAATATGGGTGACTTTTACGTGACCTGGTGCAGTGTGAATGGCAGTGAAAGGGTGCATGCTCCATTTCGCACAGGCTGCACTGGCAGTCCTGTCGAAGCCTTTGCATTGGCTCCCTATGGGTGGCAAAAAAATGCTGCAGCCCATAGGGATCCCCTGGAACCCCCAATGTCCTGGGTACCTAGGTACTATATACTAGGGACTTATAAAGGGGCACCAGTATGCCAATTATGAGTGGAATACTGTGTTAACAGTATCCAACAACCATATTTAGGGGGAGAGAGCATAACTACTGGAGTCCTGGTTAGCAGGATTCCAGTAGACACAATCAAACACACTGATAAACAGACCACAAATTGGGGTAACCATGCTAGAAAGAGGCTACTTTCCTACAAGATGCTCCCAGAGTTCCCTGCAACATTGGATTCAAGGTGGCAGAACCCAGGAACCCTCTGGAGGAGTTCTGGGCACCACCCCTGGGGTGGTGGTGGACAGGGGAGTGGTCACTCCCCTTTCCATTGTCCAGTTTCGTGCCAGAGCAGGGACTGCAGGTCCCTGAACCAATGTAGACTTGTTTATGCACAGAGGACACCAAATGTGCCCTTCAAAGCATACTAGTGGCTTGGAGAGGCTACCCCTCCCAAGCCATGTAACACCTATTTCCAAAGGGAGAGGGTGTAACACACCTCCCCCAAAGGAAATCCTTTGTTCTGCCTTCCTGGGCTTGAGCTGCTCAAGCAACAGTAGGGCAGAAACCTGTCTGTAGGGTGGCAGCAGCTGGGGCTGCCTGGAAAACCTCTGAAGGCTGTGGAAGCAATGCTGGGGTTCCTCTAAGGAGCCCCAAGAGTGCATGGAATCATACAACCAATACTTGCAAACATGTTTGATACCAAACATGCCTAGGTTTGGAGTTACCATTATGTAGCTGGGCATAGGTAGTGACCTATGTCCAGTACATGTGTAAAATGGCATCCCCGCACTCACAAAGTCTAGGAAAGTGGGTCTGGAGTTTGTGGGGGCACCTCTGCTACTGAAGGGGTGCCCTCACATACAGGTACATTCACCCTGCCCTCTGGGACGAGAGGGCCTACCATAGGGGTGACTTATACTAACCTGGTGTAGTGAACTATAGTGAAAATGGGTGCATGCACCCGGTTCACGCAGACTGCAATGGCAGGCCTGCAGAACCCTTTTCTTGGGCTCCCTATCGGTGGCAGAATTACTGCTGCAGCCCAAAGGGATCCCCTGGAACCCCAAAGGCCTGGGTACCTAAGTACCAAATACTAGGAACTTACATGGGGGCACCAGTATGCCGATTGTGGGATGAAATACAGAGTTTTGGGAGAGGAAGCATACTCACTGGGGTCCTGGTCAGCAGGATCCCAGTGAACACAGTCAAACACACTGACATCAGGCAGAAAAGGGAGTCACCATGCAAGAAAAAGTGTACTTTCCTACAATACTCTAGAAGAGTGAGTGAGTAGTTAATAGTCTGCTGGAGCGTGCTAGCAGTACAGGTTCTGAAGGTGCATGCTACTAGTTGGTACTCTAGAGGTGTGGATGAGTCATTCATACTCCTCTGGAACATGCTAGCAGTGCACGTTCTGAAGATGCATGCTGGACGTTTATAACCTGGAGGTGTTGGTGAGTAGTTAACAGTACCATTATGTACTAATAGTAGTTACTGTGCAGAAATGTGCTAGTAGCTAATACTTGTGAGGTTGGGACTCACGAGACGTGCACTTGACTGCATTCTGACGGTATGGGTGAATAGTTGCCACTACCAAGGCAAGCACTAGGAGTTAATACTCAGGACACACATGAACCATTGTGAATGCTCTTGAGGAGTGTACTAGTGCACTCCACATGAGGCATAGGCTATATCTCACCTTCACCATCCTCCACAGGAGATTCCTGTCCCAGATTTCAGGTGCCTGCTGCTTATTTAGCTATGGTCTTGCAGTGCAGTGGCCTCCTCCTTTCTCCTGTACCTCATTACAAGTTAAAGTGAGCACATCCCACAAGGCTTTCTGCTTTCACCTGCATCTCATCACAAGTTAAAGTTACACAGCACCCTAATGATTTGGTCAGACAGGACCAGCACACACATCTCATGAGGCCTTCTCCTTGCACCTGTACCTCATGACAAGTTAAAGTTACAAAGCACCCTAAACATGCAGCCAGAGAGAGGACCAGTAAACACATCTCATGAGACCTTCTCCTTGCACCTTTACCTCACGACAAGTTAAAGTTACAAAGCACCCTCAACATGCATTCAGAGAGTGTTGGAAAATGGGTTATTGGTAGGGCAGGTAGGTACCTACACCTAGCAACAAGCCACTAACCTCCACATAGGTACAGTTAGGTCTCAGTAAATTAATCCCAGCTCAACCCTTGGTAGCTTGGCAACGAGCGTCAAGGCTTAACTTAGGAGACAAAGTGTAAAGCATTCAAATATCACAAAACAGTAATTAAATAAAACACAGGAAACAGTTTAAAAATCCAAAACCAATTTATAAAAATAGTTGATATTTTTATCTTTAAAATGACACAAAAACGATTAAAATCGGTTCAGGGGAACCGGAGATATGAATTTTTAAAGAATTATTACTTTTCTAGCGCTTAGAAACAAATAGCGCCAATCGGGTCATCTGGTTGCACCTCGACCAGGGCAAAGTCAAACTTTCAGGCCGACCGCGATGGAGCCCTGCTCGGCTACAGGTCGCAGGAGGCCTCGGTTAAAAAGTTACCTTCTGACTTAGTCTTTATTTTGAAGTTTTTCTTCACCGGGACGAACCTGCCAGTTGAATCCGACCTCCTGGAGCCCTTGTCCGGATACGCGATGTGGGTTTCCTCGGTGGAGACTTTTACCTTCGGACTTAGTCGTTTTTTCGAGATGAAAATCCTTCGACCGGGGTAAACCTGGATCTTGATCCGACGTCCATGGAGCCCTTCTCGGATACGATGGCTGGGAGGTCCCGGTCAACTTTTTACGTTCGGACTTAGTCTCTTTTTTGGATGTTTTTCTTTACCGGGACAAACCACAAAGTCAGGCCAGGTCGCGGTTGAGGCAAGCCCGCTAGAATTTCGGCGGCGGGTCGGTCCCTCTCTGGAGCTTTTTTCCAAAAATTCTCAAATCTTTTCCAAACTTCTGGGGCTTCACCCAGATGTTCTTTTAAGGTTCTTTTGGGGTCCACAGCTCACCCCAAGGGTCCAGAAGTTCTGTGATGGTCCTTGGGGGGTGTGGACTTCAACTCCCAGAATGCATCTGGCGCAAACTCCTTTTTGGCCACTGGACAGTGGTCAGCTGGTCGCTTTCTTCAGGAGTTGGTGCAGGGGACTCTGGTTTAGCAATTTTTCACCTGTAGCAAACAGGGAGTCCCTCCTTGAACCAGTTGAAGCCAGGCAAAGTCCTTCTTGTGGTGAAGCCCAAGTGTGCAGCTGGTGCAGTCCTTCTGAGTGCAGGTTCCAGGTGCAGGCCAGGGGTCCAGCAGGGCAGTCCTTCTTCTCCTTAAGTTCTTTCTTCTTGCAATTTGGTGGGGATCTGAGGTGTGGGTGCAGGTCTGCCAGTTTTATCCTTGCTCCTGGGTGAAAAGCAGGGGGGCCCTGGTTCTCCAATCAGGGACAGGGTCGTCCCCCTGTGATGACCACTTCCTGGGAAGTGTGGCAAAAATCCATCCCAGAAGGCAACAGTCTCTAAAAATCCAACATGGATGAATCTGATTTTTGGAGGTTACATCTGGCTGAGCCCACCCACTGGTGTGGCTAAAAATCATAAACACACCCCTCTCCTGCCCTCTCCTAATCTAATCAAGGGGGCACCTAATTGTCTGGGGTTGCAGGATGTGGGGGTGTTGCTGGGTGCTGCAAATGTCCTTCTCTGCCTTTGAAGACCAGTTTGGCAGCCCTCCCCCTTCCTGCCTCACCATCTGCTGAGGGGAGATTCTCTCCTCCAAGCACATTCCTTTGTGTGAAGCCAGGCCACTTCACACCTCATCAAGGCAGCCTGGCAGAAGCTGCTGCAGGCTGGCCAATCAGAGCACAGCAGCAAAAACAATGCAGAGCTGAAATTGGCAACTTTTTAGGTAAAGTCTAAACTTTTTACCTGAACAAGTTATATTAAATCCAACAACTGGAAGTTGTGGGATTTATTACAACAATTAATTTGATACCAAATTCTTGGTATGTAACATTTAAGGAGACTTTAAAATGTAAAAGAAAGTCTGCCTATTCTAGCCTATGAAGGCCATTTACTTCAATGAGGGAAAAACGAATTTGGCTGTTTTTACCTCACCAGGGCTTATACATCTATTTTTATAAAGTCCCTGCTTATAGTTACATGGCACCCAGCCCTAGGGGCACATAGGGCACACCTTAGGGGTGACTTATATGTAAAAATAAGGTAGTTTAAGACTTTGGAAGTACCTTTAATTCCAAAGTCGAATTTGCATATAACTTTAATTTAAAAGCAGCCAGCAAGGCAGGCTTGCTTTTAAAATGACACTGGGCACCTCAGCAGTGCACCTAGGTGTGCACCACCTTTGCTGTGGTCCCTAAACCTACATGCCCTACCATATACTAGGGACTTATAGGTAGGTTAACTTAGCCAATTATAATTAGCCTAATTTGCATATCCATTTTACACAGAGCACAGGCCCTGGGACTGGTTAGGAGTACCCAGGGCACCATCAAAGTCAGGAAAACACCAGCAAAAAGAGGAAAATGGGGGCAAAAAGTTATGGGGCCTCTGCAATCAGCCCTGTTTTCTCACACAATCCCCCCCCCCCCCCCAGCCCACACACCCAGGAGACTCAGCCCAACCCTGGGAGAGTCTTCCTGGCTTGTTAGGCGAGGAAGACAGTGAAGAAAACTGGCTGTCCCTTTGCAGGGCCTACTCTGCCTTACACCCTCCTGTCAGGGTCACTCCCTCTGGGTAGTGAAGCCATCCCAACAGTAAAAGGACCCAACTCAAACTGAAACTTCCCTTTAGGGGGGTCTTCCTCCTTTCTCTCTGCCAACTTGGGTAGTGAGGTGCCCACCTCCCCTACTCCAAACTTTGCTAGGGCAAACCTAGCTTACCCAAAGAGGTCACCCAACACTTGAGCAACCCCACCATGACCAATAGGGTCAGGGGGCCTACTTTGCTATTGGCCCTGGGGTCTGCCTCCCAGGCCAAGTACAGTGCTGCCAGGAAGGCTAGCACTCAGCAGAGGCTACTGACAGCTGTCAGTACCCAGAACCACACCCTAAGCTCTCTACTGACAGGTGGCTGAGCTGCTTTAGGGGCATCTTTGGGGTCCTGGCACCCCTCTTGCTGTCTAGAGTGGGGGGCTACCACCTCCTGTGGCAGACACCCTCCTTCCACTCTCCCTTCTGTCAGTGCAGGGGCAACACCTTGCATCTGGACAGCTGCCTGACTACTCAGGACTTCCTTGGGGTCAGGTGAGGTCTCACCAGTGCCAACTCTGGGCTCCCCCCTTACTGGGGCAGAAGGCCCTTGGCTCCCTGGAACTCCCTTTAAGAGTGGCCTACCCTTCCTTTTCTTCTTTCCTTTTCTTGGGGACCCCTGTCTCCTAACTGTAGGGACTGACTCCCCAGGACTTTGGGTTGGGGGGGCGCCCTGGGCGACCACCCCATCTGTGACCAGACTCACCTCTGGGAGGTCATTGCCCAGGATACAATCTAGGGGAAGGTCAGCACTGACTACCACCCTAATCCAGTCAAGGATACCCTCCCTCTCTAGGGGCACTATGGCTACAGGTTTGGAGGTGACCTCCCCTGTGGCTATCCTGACTTTCTTTGTCTTTCCTGGGACATACATGTCTGGGGTCACTAACCGGTCACTCACTATAGTGTGACTGGCACAGGTGTCTCTCAGGCCAGTGGTAGGGATCCCATTCACTTGAATGTGGTGGAAGTGCCTACTCCCACCCTCAGGGATCACCAGCTTACCATCTGGTCCTGTCTCCCAGCTCAATGCTAGGAGGACTTCATCATCTGAGGAATCCTCCTCTATGGCTACACTGGACAGCCCAGTGCTAACCACCTTCTTTGGACAGGCTGCATCTCCTCTGAAGTGACCTGTCTGCTGACAGTCAAAGCAAGCCCTACTGTCCAAGAGATTTTTTAACCCTGGGTCTCCCTGTCTCTGCTTGTCAGAGTGGGAGTGGGATTTACTCTCCTCCTTCTTAGGGTTCTGGGGTACAGAGGGAGTCTCTGTGGTGGGCTTACCACCTCCCTCCTTAGGTTTTTGGGGACCTGTCCCCCCCTTCTTGGAGTCTCCCCCCTGGGACTTGACAACCACCCTGGTTCTCAACCACTCATCAGCTGCCTCCCCTAGCTCTCTAGGGTTGGTCTGGTTAGAGTCCACTAGATGCTGGCGTAACCTTTCTTGGGTACAATTGGTCAAGATGTGCTCTCTCATGATCAGATTGTATAACCCCTCATAAGTATCTACTTTGTTACCAATAATCCAGCCCTCTAGTGCCTTTAGTGAAATGTCCACAAAGTCAACCCAAGACTGGGTACTGACCTTCTGGGTGTCCCTGAACTTCATTTTATATTGCTCTGGGGTCAGACCAAACTTCTTGGCTAAGCACCTCTTCATACTAGGGTATGAATCTGCCTCCTCCCCCCTTAAGGTCAGAAGCCTATCCCTCCCTGAGTTGGGGACCAACTCCCACAAAAGGGAACCCCAGTATTGAGGCCTAACCCTTCTCATTTGGAGTGCCCTCTCAAAGGCCCCCAGCCACTTATCTATGTCATCCCCCTCTACATAGGCAGGAACCACCCCTTTGGGTAATCTGGGGCAAACTCCCCCACCCATGGACACCTCAGCTTCTTTATCGCTGCTTCCATCTCTTTTCTCTTTGTATGCCCACTTTTTCTTTTCTAGGGCCAGCTTCTCTGCTTCCAAAGCTATGTATGCTAGCTGGGCCTCCAGCTCTCTTTCTCTGATGGATGGGTTCTCTCCTCCTGAAAGGACCCCCTTCCCACCACTAGCTTTGGATCTGCCCCTAGTGACTGTATTTACTGAGGACCGTTCTTCCTCATCCTCACTTGGGCTCAGATGCCTTCCCTCCCCTGAGTGGTTAGAGCTTGCATCCTCCCTTCTTTCTCCCTCCTCTGGAGCTTCTTCTGACTCTACCTCTTGGGCCTCAGCCCATGCTGTCAGGGATGTGATCAGGATTTGCTTCCTGAGATCAGTGGTTGCAGGCAACCCTCTTTCAATACACAACCCCCTAAGCTGGACTACTGTCAGTGTGGGTAGGCTAGCCAGATCAAGCTCCATGGTTCCCTAGTTTTGTGTCAACAAAAACTTTTTGCAAAAATTGGAAACAAGAATTTAGAAAAATTACAAAAATTCAATAATTGAAATTAATCCAAATTAAAAATTAAAAACAATTTTTGCACTAGGACAATTTAAAGGATTTTTAATTTGTTTTACCTAAAACTGTAACGTGATATTGAACACAAGTACAGGATCCCGTCGCTGCTTCCAATTATGTTGGAAAATGGGTTATTGGTAGGGCAGGTAGGTACCTACACCTAGCAACAAGCCACTAACCTCCACATAGGTACAGTTAGGTCTCAGTAAATTAATCCCAGCTCAACCCTTGGTAGCTTGGCAACGAGCGTCAAGGCTTAACTTAGGAGACAAAGTGTAAAGCATTCAAATATCACAAAACAGTAATTAAATAAAACACAGGAAACAGTTTAAAAATCCAAAACCAATTTATAAAAATAGTTTATATTTTTATCTTTAAAATGACACAAAAACGATTAAAATCGGTTCAGGGGAACCGGAGATATGAATTTTTAAAGAATTATTACTTTTCTAGCGCTTAGAAACAAAAAGCGCCAATCGGGTCATCTGGTTGCACCTCGACCGGGGCAAAGTCAAACTTTCAGGCCGACCGCGATGGAGCCCTGCTCGGCTACAGGTCGCGGGAGGCCTCGGTTAAAAAGTTACCTTCTGACTTAGTCTTTATTTTGAAGTTTTTCTTCACCGGGACGAACCTGCCAGTTGAATCCGACCTCCTGGAGCCCTTGTCCGGATACGCGATGTGGGTTTCCTCGGTGGAGACTTTTACCTTCGGACTTAGTCGTTTTTTCGAGATGAAAATCCTTCGACCGGGGTAAACCTGGATCTTGATCCGACGTCCATGGAGCCCTTCTCGGATACGATGGCTGGGAGGTCCCGGTCAACTTTTTACGTTCGGACTTAGTCTCTTTTTTGGATGTTTTTCTTTACCGGGACGAACCACGAAGTCAGGCCGGGTCGCGGTTGAGGCAAGCCGGCTAGAATTTCTGGCGGCTCGGTCCCTCTCTGGAGCTTTTTTCCAAAAATTCTCAAATCTTTTCCAAACTTCTGGGGCTTCACCCAGATGTTCTTTTAAGGTTCTTTTGGGGTCCACAGCTCACCCCAAGGGTCCAGAAGTTCTGTGATGGTCCTTGGGGGGTGTGGACTTCAACTCCCAGAATGCATCTGGCGCAAACTCCTTTTTGGCCACTGGACAGTGGTCAGCTGGTCGCTTTCTTCAGGAGTTGGTGCAGGGGACTCTGGTTTAGCAATTTTTCACCTGTAGCAAACAGGGAGTCCCTCCTTGAACCAGTTGAAGCCAGGCAAAGTCCTTCTTGTGGTGAAGCCCAAGTGTGCAGCTGGTGCAGTCCTTCTGAGTGCAGGTTCCAGGTGCAGGCCAGGGGTCCAGCAGGGCAGTCCTTCTTCTCCTTAAGTTCTTTCTTCTTGCAATTTGGTGGGGATCTGAGGTGTGGGTGCAGGTCTGCCAGTTTTATCCTTGCTCCTGGGTGAAAAGCAGGGGGGTCCTGGTTCTCCAATCAGGTGCAGGGTGCTTCCCCTGTGATGACCACTTCCTGGGAAGTGTGGCAAAAATCCATCCCAGAAGGCAACAGTCTCTAAAAATCCAACATGGATGAATCTGATTTTTGGAGGTTACATCTGGCTGAGCCCACCCACTGGTGTGGCTAAAAATCATAAACACACCCCTCTCCTGCCCTCTCCTAATCTAATCAAGGGGGCACCTAATTGTCTGGGGTTGCAGGATGTGGGGGTGTTGCTGGGTGCTGCAAATGTCCTTCTCTGCCTTTGAAGACCAGTTTGGCAGCCCTCCCCCTTCCTGCCTCACCATCTGCTGAGGGGAGATTCTCTCCTCCAAGCACATTCCTTTGTGTGAAGCCAGGCCACTTCACACCTCATCAAGGCAGCCTGGCAGAAGCTGCTGCAGGCTGGCCAATCAGAGCACAGCAGCAAAAACAATGCAGAGCTGAAATTGGCAACTTTTTAGGTAAAGTCTAAACTTTTTACCTGAACAAGTTATATTAAATCCAACAACTGGAAGTTGTGGGATTTATTACAACAATTAATTTGATACCAAATTCTTGGTATGTAACATTTAAGGAGACTTTAAAATGTAAAAGAAAGTCTGCCTATTCTAGCCTATGAAGGCCATTTACTTCAATGAGGGAAAAACTAATTTGGCTGTTTTTACCTCACCAGGGCTTATAAATCTATTTTTATAAAGTCCCTGCTTATAGTTACATGGCACCCAGCCCTAGGGGCACATAGGGCACACCTTAGGGGTGACTTATATGTAAAAATAAGGTAGTTTAAGACTTTGGAAGTACCTTTAATTCCAAAGTCGAATTTGCATATAACTTTAATTTAAAAGCAGCCAGCAAGGCAGGCTTGCTTTTAAAATGACACTGGGCACCTCAGCAATGCACCTAGGTGTGCACCACCTATGCTGTGGTCCCTAAACCTACATGCCCTACCATATACTAGGGACTTATAGGTAGGTTAACTTAGCCAATTATAATTAGCCTAATTTGCATATCCATTTTACACAGAGCACAGGCCCTGGGACTGGTTAGCAGTACCCAGGGCACCATCAAAGTCAGGAAAACACCAGCAAAAAGAGGAAAATGGGGGCAAAAAGTTATGGGGCCTCTGCAATCAGCCCTGTTTTCTCACAGAGAGAGGACCAGTAAATACATCTCATGAGGCCTTCTTTTTGCACCAGTGTCTCATCACAAGTTAAAGTTACAAAATACCCTAAACATGCAGTTGGAGAGAAGACCAGTTAACATGTCTCATGAGGCCTTCCCCTCTCACCTGTACCTCATCGCGTGTCAAAGTTACAAAGCACCCTAAGCATGCAGCTAGAGAAAGCACCAGTAAACACATCTCTTGAGGTCTTCCCCTCTCACCTGTACCTCATCGCAGTTTAGAGTTACAAAGCACCCTAAGCATGCAGCTAGAGAAAGGACCAGTAAACACATCTCTTGAGGTCTTCCCCTCTCACCTGTACCTCATCGCAGTTTAGAGTTACAAAGCACAATAAACATGCAGTCAGAGAGAGGACCAGTAAACACATCTCATCATGAGGCGCTCTTCTCTCACCTGTACCTCATTGCAGGTTAAAGTTACAAAGCACCCTAAATGTGCAGTCAGAGACAGGACCAGGAAACACATCTCATGAGACCTTCCCCTCTCACCTGCACCTAATCGCAGATTAAAGTTACAAAGCGCCCCAAGCATGCATTGAGAGAGAGGACCAGGAAACACATCTCATGAGACCTTCCCCTCTTGTAGTGCGGTCATTTTTATGTATCCTTTGCGCGTTTGCTTCAGGCGTTAGGCCTTTGTGCACTTTGCCCTGGATGTATTTTATTCCTTTGCTTGCAGCATGGAGCCTCTGTGCACTTTGCTCTAAATGCATTTTATTCAGCTTCGTACTGTTATTTTTCAAATAGCCAGTTCTACGTTCTTGTTTTATTTTTTATATCACACTGTTTAGCCTACTTCAGCACTGGAGTTCTCAATAACACATTCTTGCTCACTCTGGGCTCCAGTCAAGGATACAGTCTGGTACATTGCCGATAGATGTGGTAGGAGTTTAGTCTTTGGATACATTCCTGCGTAGGGACGTTTTGTGATCACACTGACATGTTAGTTATAAAAACGCTTCCTTGTCCTAATACACGGGAGAGGGAGATTCCGACCCGTGAACCACAACTAGACGCTGACTGCCTCGTTGCAGATGCTGAACCAGATCACAGGCCTTTGCTCAGGTATGAGGGTTGATGTCTTCCCAGGGAATCTGAAAGGCAAGCTTAGAGCTTAACATCTTGTGCTCGAAATAGAACTTACTTAGAGAGAACAAACCTATTAACACTATGATAGCGTTGTTCTTGTGTTTCACTCTCATCGTGACTATTTCAAGCCTACTGTGTTGTATGGTTCTGGTTATTGCGGCTCACGCCTTATTATCTAAGATGCAGTCATTTTATTAAAAACAATCTATAAAACTTAAACTGCCTTTGTCATTTGTATATGAGATCATACTGTAAATGAGAGAGCTTGTTGGGACCTGAGTGACCACGACTTCCCTGAGAAGTTCTAAAGATGTCATGTGCTCGGCTGCCCAATCCTCCCTTCCCCTTGGGAGAGATGAGGCACTGCTAGTTAGCCGGAGCAAAACTGGATTAAAGTTAACAGAGGTCCTTCTAAGTGGGTCAGACTCAGTCCCCCACACCAGGAACGACCCTGTTGCCTAGAAATCCAGTAGTCTCATTTAGGATAATGAGAGCCCACGCGACACTCTCACCTGCACCTAATCCCAGGTTAAAGTTACAAAGCACCCCAAGCATGCAGTCAGAGAGAGGACCAGTAAACACATCTCATGAGGCATTCTCCTCTCACCTGTACCTCATCACAAATTGAAGTTACAAAGCACCCTAACCATGCAGCTAGAGGGAGGGCCAGTATACATATCTCATGGGACCTTCTCCTCTCTCCTGTCCCTTAACACAAGTTAAAGTTACAAAGTACCCTAAACATGCATTTAGAGAGAGGACAGTAAACACATCTCATAAGGCCTTCTCCTCTCTCCTCTACCTTATACAAGTTAAAGTTAGAAAGCACCCTAAACATGGAGTCAGAGAGAGGACCATGAAACCCATCTCATGAGGCCTTCACCTTTCACCTGTACCTCATTGCAAGTTAAAGTTACAAAGCACCCTAAATATGCAGTCAGAGAGAGGACCAGTAAACGCATCTCATCATGGGGCTTTCTCTTCTCACCTGTACCTTATTGCAAGTTAAAATTATAAAGGATCCTAAACATGCAGTCAGAGAGAGGACCAGTAAACAAATGTGATGAAGCCTTCTCCCTTCACCTTTCACCTGTGCCTCATCACAAGTTAAAGTTACAAAGTGCCCGGAGTAAGCTGTCGGAGAGAGAATTAGTAAACATGTCTCATGAAGCCTTCTCCTTTGACCTCTCACATGTAATCATCAAAAGTTAAAGTTACAAAGTGCCCTAAACATGCAGTAAGACAGAGGACCAGTGCACACATCTAATGAGGCCTTCTCCTCTCACCTGTACCTCATCACAAGTTAAAGTTACAAAGCACACTAAACATGCAGCCAGAGAGAGGACCAGTAAACACATCTCATGAGGCCTTCTCCTCTCACCTGTACCTCATCACAAGTTAAAGTTACAAAGCACACTAAACATGCAGTCAGAGAGAGGACCAGTAAACACATCTCATCATGAGGCGCTCTTCTCTCACCTGTACCTCATCACAAGTTAAAGTACTAAGCACCCTAAACATCCAGTCAGAGAGAGGACCAGCACACAAACCTTATGAGGCCTTATCTCACCTGTACCTCATCACAAGTTAAAGTTACAAAGCTCAGTAACATGCAGCCAGAGACAGGACCAGTAAGCACATCTAATGAGGCCTTCCCCTCTCACATGCACCTCATCACAAGTTAAAGTTACAAAGCTTAGTACAGGTGCAGACATAGACAGGACCAGCAAACACATCTCATGAGGCCTTTCCCTCTCCCCTGCACCTCATCACAGGTTAAAGTTACAAAGTACCAGAAACCTGCAGAGAGAGATGGACCATTAAACACTTCTCATGATAAAAGACTTAGCAGCACTTATCCAAACCAAGTTGCTGCCATGGGACAGTTTGGTCTTCAGAAAACAAATAAGTAATTCATTATTAATTCTCCGTCTGAACTCCATCAAGAATTCAGGCACCAGTGGAAAGCGGAGGAGGAGTGGAAGTAAACAGAGGGCTCTGGTGAGACACCGCTGCGGCACAAACTCCATCCTGTCTTGTGACAGGTTCAGTCAGCTGCCATGCCTCACTGACCCGCTGTTGGTACATCCGTTCAGGGGCATGCTGCAGCTAAAAGGATTAAGCTCAACCTGATTTTGTTTGTGTTGGCATATGTAAAACAATTACACTTTAAAAAAAAGCAGCAGCACACAAAGCCCTGAGGAAGAAGAAAACTCTGGGCCTCATTTAGATCTTGGCAGATTGGGTTACTCAGTCACAAATGTGATGGATATCCCATCCACTGTATTACAATCCCATTAGAGCCTATGGAAATCGTAATAAGGCAGATAGAATAACCACCATGTTTGTGACTGAGTAACCCGTCCGCCAAGATCTTAATCAGGCCCTCTGTTTCTGGATACATGCTGCAGGACAGTAAGACCACAGTGTGCCAAGACTGCAGCTCCTCACCATGTACTGTGTAAAGTACAAAAGAGCAGCGTAGTGGGGAGCAGGGCCACGTCAGCAACGAGCTGTGGGGTCTGGACATAGGCACCCAAAGCCTACTGCACACAGCTGACAAATGACATCCATAATTCACTGTTGTGGGCGCAGGATTTCATAAATAAGTCCACAATGACCACAGGACACACATTTTTTTAAGACACAGTTTTCCTTTAATCTTTCAAACACTAATTAACACTACCACATGTGCAAAGTGTCTTGTTGACATTGACAAAATATGCTTTACATTAACTGCTTATGCTGCTTTATCTTCCGTACAGAACCACCCTTCAAACTGTGGGCCTGATTCACAAAGATAAACTTAGACCTGAAGTCTCAGTTTAGATCTAAAGTCTAACTTTAGACCTGAAGTCTAATTTTATACCTGAAGTCTAAGTTTAGACCTGAAGTTTAGACTTAAGGTCTTAACTTAGACTTCAGGTTTAAAGTTAGATTTTAGGTCTAAACTTAGACTTTTAGTCTAAGTTGAGACAAAAATCCTAACTTAGACCTGAAGTCTGAGTTTAGACTCCAGGTCTAAACTTAGACATCCAGTCCAAAGTGAGACTTTAGGTCTAAACCTAGACTTCAGGTCTAATTTTACCTTTGTGATTCAGGACCTTAATGATTAACGTTAGAGACATTAACTTTTGAGAATATCTTGGACTGTCTCAAAGTCTCCCAACACCAATTAGGCATAAACCTTAACCACACCAGTCAACATTAGGCTAAAGGTTTTGTGTTTTAAGAAAGTTTATGGCATGTGAACTTTAAATGTATAATAATTATTTGGGCCATCTCCATTCTCCCTGCGAGCACACATTTTATTTGTGTGGTTGGTGCAGGCCATTCAAACAGTATACATATTATTCAAATAGCACCCTCTTGAATCACCCTCTCGGGTCTGACTTCTTCCTGCTGTGTTGTGTCTACAACTCAAGGTAAAGTTCACAGGGATGTGACATTCACAGGTTAAGCCACGAACAGAAGATTGGCACCTACCACTGCTTACACAACCTAGGCACTCACCACGCCATCACCAGTGGAAGGCAGAGATGGAAGGTTCATGAGAGTCTGAAGGAGAATATGGAGGAGTTTCTAAAAGGTTATAAGACTGTAACTGTGATTGTATTTATATGGCACTTACTACCCCTGACAAGGCGTAGCACTCTACTCTGGATCCCAAAATGGATTAGTGGTTGATTAGTATAGGGAAAAATGAGTAGTTAATTCGAGTAATTAAGTTTGGGATGAGTCATAAGAGGGACAGAAGAGGGAAGAGTCTACAAGTGTTAATTTGGAAAATCATAGTAAAAGGAGGTATGGTATGAGTCAAAGGAGGGATAGAGGAAGGAAGAATCTAGAAAGGATATTAGGTAGAGAATGATAGTAAAATTATGTTTGTAATGAGTCAGAGTGGAGATAGAAGATATACCGAGAGAAGTATAAGATGAGGTATAGAGTAGTGCATATGAGAGAGTTGAAGACTTTTTTCTACAGTAGAAGTAAAGTAATACATAGATTGATACATAACTACATAGAAAGGTATACATGTATAAGGAAAATAATAAAGAGATAACATGTGCATGTAAGGATAAATAGCTAAACACTCAGACTTTAATTGTTGCTGTTGATAAAGGTAATTTATTTGTGTGTTTGTATTCTTTCTTGTTGGGGGCGGATTTTATTCATTTTTTTATTTATCTACATAAATGTATTTATATTTTATATTTCCCCCGATATTTCAATAGTGAAACACTTATAGATTCAATTTTTATGATGATATACACAAATTGTGATAGATAAAATAAATTAAGCAGAGAACCATAGCATATAAAATATTAAATTATAAGTAAACTATGCAGTGACCTATATTCATTTCATACATAAATGATATATATCTATATCTATCTTTATATTCACTGAAAAAACAAAGGTTACAGGAACATTGTAATTAGGAAATAGAATTAAAAAAACATAGAAACTCACTCAAAAAAACAAATGTTACAAGAATGTTATAGTTAGGCTCACATTTTAAACGTACCAAACCATAGAAATTCACCAGTTATAGTTATTTCAAGTAACTATAATTCGTGCCCTAAGGTAATTATAACTTGCGCCCTTGCCATGCACTGTTTTTTCGTCAAAAGTTTTACTGCAAATATTACATTGACATTATCAAGGATGTTATCAAAGATGTCATGAGTGCTGTAATTTGTAGGGTAATTAGCAGTGCATTGCGAGGGCGTTACAGTTACTTGAGATAACTCTAACTATAACATCCCTGTAACCTTTGTTTTTTTTCAGTACAATTCTATGGTTTTTCTAACGTAAAGCATTTTTCATTACTATACGTTAATCTAACCACCTGAAGGCCGTGCGTGGTGGCGGTTGGCAGCAGGGTCTGGTGTGTGGTCAGGCCCTGCAGCCAACATCTACAACCACCTAACCCTGCGCAGCGCACGGTCTTCGGCCATTGGCAGAGGCTGCGGCTAACCCCTATACCAACCATACCCTGCAAGGCCCTCCTCCCCAGGCCGATCTCGGCCCCGGGGACCCCATCTCCTAGGGCCCAGTCTCAACATTTAATTTTTTTCAGGGTGGGCGGGCTACACAGCCCCCATCCCCACCCCAGGGACCCTATCCCCAGAGACCCAGGCTAATTATACATTTTTATTGGGGAGGGGCCTTGTGGCTCACCTCCCCAGGGCCAATCTTGGCCCCAGGGATCCATCTCCCAGGGTCCAGCATAAACATATATTTTTTTTATTTGAGGAGGGAGGGAGGCAGGGCGATCCCCCTCCCCAGGCCAATCTCAGTGCCGGATACTCCATCCCCCAGGCCTGGTCTAATTATTACTTTTTTTATGGAAGGGGGACATGTGGCCCTTCTACCTAGGGCTGATCTTGGCCCCAGGAACTCCATTCCCCAGGGTCAGGCCTTCTAAAATTATTATTTTTTGCGGGAAGTGGGCTGTACGGCCCACCTCCCAAGGCCAATCTCGGCTCTGGGGACCCCATCCCCTGGGATCCAGCTAAATATTTTTTTTTTTATTTTGTTTGGTTTTGGGAGGGAGCCATGTGGCCTCCCTCACTAGGGCCCTCTCAGCCCCGGGGACTCCATCCTGCAGGTCCCAGCCAGATGACCTGGGTGCCCCCCAAGGGCATCAAGTCACAATGTTGGAGACCGTGGGGGAGACAATCGGGGAGATCATTTAGGCCCCCATGGTCCCAGCTGGCTCCCCACCTCCTGTGAAGGCCCCCACTGTCCCAGCTGGCTCCACACCTCCTGTGGGATCTAGCAGTGCTATCACAGAGAGGGAGCTGCTAAAGCAGCTCCCTCTCTGTGACAGCTGTTTTCTCTGTGTGCCTGCTTGCCTCTTCATGGGCAGGCAGATAGAGGAAACCTCCACTCCGATGAAGAATGAGCTGTTCATTGGAGCACAGTGTTTGCTGAGACTTGGCGACAGCTGTCAAATCTGCCGTCAAGCCACAGCAAACAGCTATGTCGCAGGGTGGGCACCCGGGACATGGCAGGATCTGCCCTGGGGCTGGCGGTCCCCAGGGCCATCAGTGGCTCCTCAATGGAGTTCCCCCCTCCCACTAATATAGCCACGTGAAAGTGGTGGTCCCCGCGGCTGTGGTGGAGGCCCCTCCGCACACAATTTCTTAATAGCCCTATGAGGAGGATGTCCCGGGGGCTGTGGGGAGGGGGTCACGCAGACCCCCCACATAGAGTTAGATTAAAGGCCCGGGGAGGTGGTGGTCCCCGGAGCTGTGAGGGGGGGCCATACACCCATCGCATAAAATTAGATTCAAGTCTCCAGGGTGGTGTTGGTCCCTGGGGATGCGGGGCGGGCAGCCCCCCCTCACAATTCATGAAAGCCCTTGGGTGGTGGTGGCCCGCCCCACATTATATTTGCAATGCCCTCCAGGACTTGGCCCACCTGGGGGCTTCAGAATTACAAAGTATAGGAGCCCGTGCTCCCTTTAAAAAAAAAAAAAAAGAAATTCACTGATCTGCCAGATTAAAAAAAATAAAAATGTATCCCTGGGGGTTCCCTTTGGGACCCCAGCACCAGAGCTAAGGGGTCAGGGTGTTTGTACCCTGGCCCCTTTGGTATTTTTATTTTTTATTTTTTTGTGGGACTCAGCTGAAACCGAGTCCCAACATAAGCTGCCAACACTTTCTTGTTGAAGTGTTGGCAACCAATCAGATCTCAGTACGAGATCGGGAGGGCTTATGAATACTTCCCGTCCCTATATATACAAATTTGGATTCATTTGATTTCTCAAAAGCTACTAAACAGATTTACAATAGATAACACAAAGTGCTCTTTCGCGACCAAGAGCTACCTTTCTGCCAAATTTGGTGTAACTCCGTCCAGTGATTTGAGTGCTATTGTTGTTCAAAATCCCTATGGAAAAATGAATGGGGAAAATGCTTTTTGGGACCCCCTTTTCTTCGTCCCCTGCTTGACGGATCACCCAGAAACGTTTGGGGCAGCAGCTGAACTGAGAGTCGTATCTTCTTGGAAAATGTTGTGAAGGTTCATCAGACGGCGCCTAGGTTATTAGCAAAACAAAATATGTTCCTTCTATAGAAACTAGGGCGACCGACACTAGGTAATATATATATATATATATATATATATATATTTTTTTTTTTTTAACATACATAATATATAGATTTGTTAGGCAGATCCATAAGAAGAATTATATATTTATATATAATATATATATATATATATATGTGTGCAAAGAAATGCACAAATATAAATACATACATATAATCATAGAATGCATGTTTACATACAGAGGCATATGTTTTAAATTTGTGTTTTGAATATGGTGGTGATGAAGGAAAGAGCCAACTATTTAGTTGCCTTCTGGAGATAAGATAATCATCTGAGGCTCTTATGTTTGAGGATAATGAATTGTTTAGTTTGACTGCTTAAACAGAGAAAGATGTACTACCCATGTTTTTGCTGGAGTTGAGGTTTCTTTGTTGTATGTATTTGGTAATTTTATTCCTAATGCAAAATAGTCATGTTCCATGTATTTCTTTGTGGGTGATGCAAAGCAGCTTGAAGGTGGATCTTCTGGCAACCAGTAACCAATGTAGGGCCCTCAAGGCAGGGGGGATGTTGGCTTGTGGCTTTGCATTTAGTAGTAGTCTGATGGCAGAGTTCTGAATTTGTTGTGGTCTTTTCATAGTTAATAAAGATGATCTGTGGTAGAGGCCATTGGAGTAATTCATTTTAGAAAGTACAAGAGAGGTAGAAGCTTGGACCTTGTGTGGAAATCCTAAGTGGGAAACATGCATTGCAGAGTTTTCATAGTAATGAAGTTTGATCTTGCTAACTTACCACTTGGTCATTCAATGATAGCTTGAAGTCCATGGTAATTTCAAGGTGTCTTAGTTCCTTTGATACTTTAGGGGGTGGTCCCAACTATTCAGGCACAGAGTAGGTCATCATTTTTCCATTCAGCACATGTGAGTATTTCAGTCTTGAACACATTCAATTTGAGATGGCTCCATGTCAACTATGATCAATGGCTCTGAGACAACTGAAGATTTTTGAATATCTGATGTCTTTGGGGCTGTCCAGTTTAGGAAGTATTTGTGTGTCACTTGCGTTGAAAACGTTTTTGATGATTGTTCTGACTCATGTGGCATCAGAGGTAGTTAAAAGAATGTTCTTGAAGCTATGCAGTGGGCAAGGGTCAGAAGGGAGGATGGCTGACCTGCTTGCTTTGACAAGATTAATAACTTTAGGTACTGGTATATGTTTGAAGGAATGTAGAGGCAGTGTGCCAGCCTATATTTACAAGGTTACGCAAAGTCACATGGCGTGGCATTTCATGGCCTTGTAAATATGGACCTCATTCACGCATGACACTGTGTGAAAGGGGCGTTCCATGGGTGTTGCTTGGGTTGTTCCCATGCAACATCAATGGAACTGGAAGGAATCTGACGCATTGCTAGATTTACAAGGCAGGGAATGTGTCAAATTCCTACACCACCTCAAGGGTGGCTTAAGAATGAAATATCTTTATTTCTCCCTATTTATTCCTCTATCCATGTGTGCTGCACTCTGCAGCACACATAGAAAGAGGAAAACACCTCTAGTGATTGTTTTGTGCAGTAAGGTGTCCCTTCCTGCACAAAAACAATCATCCATGAATCGCAGGCACCCCTGCACCATGGTGGAAGGCGTCTTGTGCACCAGCGCAGGGGAAGAGGACATAAATGTGCTGTATATTGTAGATACAGTGTATTTCTACTCTTTCCCGGTGGCGCAGGATGACATAGCAAGGCACTTGCTGTGCCGCCCCATGCCCCGGGCCTCATTAATGAGGCTCCTTGATGTAAATACAGTGAATGGTTTCACACACTATAGCAGATGAGGCTCTAGCCTGTCTCTTCATAGAGAATTCATCAAAATGGAAGATGTAGGATACACCATACCACCTGTGCATGAATACATGGAAACTAATCATTGACCAATGTAATGGAAAACTGAATAGTGAAGAGAAATTAATCTTTGACACTGCTTCCTCTCTCTTTCAGTGGGACCTCGTGTGTGAGAAGAAGTGGCTCAATAAAGCCTCATCAACCTTTTTCTTCATTGGGGTCACGGTGGGAGCCATTTTTATTGGTTACCTGTCGGACAGGTACAGTATTGTACATCCATTATCTTCATAATGTGCAAGCATGTTCCTCCATGTGGTAGAACTCTTGCTGATATTAAACAACAGTCGCTGTGTGTGGTGCGATGTGTTGTCCATAGGGAAGTATTTTTATCTCCCTTATTTGGATTAAAAAATAAGCACTTGGTGTTGAGGTGGCAGATGGTGGTTGAAATGATAATGGTTTAAGAAATATTTATTCAATAGGTGATAAAAGTCCAAAAATAAGAAAAATCTTTTTGCTCACTCACATTAAAACAACTATGAGCAAAACAAGATTTCAATTACATCTTCTTTGTTCTTTTCAGTTTCAAGTTTATCACTCTTCCACCAACATAACAAATAGCTTTTGGAAAGTTTTTGCAATTTATTATCCAATTTACCCATCCCTCAATGCCTCAAGATCTCTTTATTTGGGGGGGCGTGGTCTGGCCATGGGTGAAGATGGTCGCCTCAATCTGGTGCTCTGCGAGACGGTAGGCCCTGATCCAGGCGGAGGCGCTCTGAGGCCGTGAATACCACTAATCGAGCCCGAGGACTACTCTACAACGCACTCTGGCTGGGGGACTGTGAGTGGGGTGCCTCTGCCATGTGCATCTCTCCAGTGCTGCTCAAACTGGGTGTGAACAGGGAAGGCCTACCCCGTCGCACGAGTCTGCGGCCCCGCGTACCGTCAGAGTGCGGCCGGAGAAGATCGAGAGCAGCAACTGCAGTCAATGCCAATGGCCCCTCCCCCAGCACCAGAACAGCAGCGGCGTACAAGGTGAGGACTCTGGCCCTCCTCCGCTGCATAGGGAACCTCCCCTGCCTCTTGCCCCTCCTACAACATATGAACACTCAGCAGCATAACACAGGGCAAATGGGCTCTTCCTATGCTGGTCTGCTCCGACTAGAGGCCCCGCGGGGTGGCCGTAAGTGAATACGGGGGGATATACCCCCGCCCCAGCGCATCAGAACTGTTCTGAGGGCCAGCTGGAGAGTATATAACACCCCTCCCTCCTGCAAACCCTCAAAAGACCCTGCGACATTACCCTCATCTGGCTGAACAGAGGTGCTTGGGGAGGCTGCTCACTGTCTTGCATCAAACACCCCTCTTTTCCCTGCCATCATCGGGGCGACTGAATGTCACCTACAACAATAGACTGCCGTGAAGCAGGCCCGGCATGAGGAAATCAAGAGTTAAGTTTGCTTGCATTGTTGTTGAGTGAACATGAGGGGCCTGAACACGGACTGCTGGGAGTGACTCAACACCACGAGAGAGGGAACCCCACAAACAGAGAACGATTGTGTGAGCTCAGCAATGCTCATCCTCCCCACATTCACCATCCTTTAAGGTATTCAGAGACCAGGTGAAGGACACAACAACGGCGTGATAAAGGCAGAAAGATGGCCCAACATTAGGACCCTCCCAGGAATCGGAAGCACAGAGTAGAAGTTGACATCTCCCCGCCCTCCCAAACAGCCTACCTTCTCTGGGGACACACTGACAACAGAACAGACTCAATGGCCCCGTGGGCTCCTCACCGCTAAAACACCAGAGCAGCTATACCAGACTACAGCAGGGGTCACTGACCCCCTCCCCTGCTCCTGGGCGATCGCGTTAACCCGGCCAGGCTTCGCTTACAGGTCAGGCCAGTCTTGTTGTTCGAGGTGCTTCTATCTAGTAAAGAAAAAGGACATGAGGGTCAGCTCCCACTTCTCCCTCTCCTGCTCACAACTATCCTTTCTCTGCTGCTACACAACATGACATCATTAGCGGAGCGGTGTCTGAGACTTAAGCCTGCGGACTGAACCTAAATAATTGGTATTGAGATGCCCGGTAGCAAAACGGCAGGCAAACCCGCTGGTAAGACGACAAGACGACTTCTTTTTTTCTGAAGCCCTCCAACACTCGTGACCCACGATCTCTGCTACAGGACCACCATTGTTGGTTCTATCCCACACCATGGCTAACCCGGAACAGGAAGCAACTATGGAAAGCATACTTTAGGAGGTAACGGCTGTGGGCTGATGGCTCGAGGGAATGGATTCTGCCATATCCTCGCTGACAGCAGAGACGAAGTCCATGCACCTAGACATTGCGAGCTTTCAGTCTCATATATGAGGGCTATAGCAATGAGTGATGACTGTGGAAGACCATATTAACATCGCGCAAGACAGGGACCAGGAACTGTTCTACTTACGCAGCAACCTGGTACACTTGGAAGATAGGAGTCGCAGAGACAATGTCCGCTTTCTCGGATTCCCTGAACAAACTGAAGGTACTGACACCCAAGCCTTTTTGTGAGACGTCCTCCCCACGCTAACTAACCTAACCTTCGACCCACCACTGGAGTTTCAAAGAGCACACCGATTGGGCCCAAAACGGCAGTAAGGCAACCTCTGACACTGACTGATAATTGCCTGTCTCCTCCGCAATGGGCAGGCCTGTCAAGTCCTCCTAGCGGCTAGATCTCATGGTCCATTTCGAACAGAAGGATTTGAAATCTGCATAACGGCAGATTTCTCGAAAGAGACCAACGAACGCCGGAAAGCCTTCATGTCCCTCAGACCCCGGATGCGCCAATTAAATGTGAAATATGGCTTGTTTGACCCAGCAAGAATGTGGATTACAAAAACCGATATGTCCAAGGACTTTTATGAACCAGAGGACCCGCAGCTTTTTCTGGATAATTTACCACCCCAGTCAATGGAAACAATACCACCAGCCGGGCTAGAGGTCCTGCCCACTGACATACGGAGTGCACTGCCCCCCCCAACGCATATGGAGGGTAAAAGCCGCCAAGAACTTAACCATCTTCCAGAGGCAGAGACTTAGAGAGGCTCGCACAAACACATGACGACACGGCCGAGTACTACAGGCAGTGGCGTACAACACTCAGCTATCAGACAGGGACAAGTCTCGCTCTTTCCTGAAGCCTACCTCAGATCCTCCAAGAAACCACAGCTAGGATATGAGACGCTTGAGGGTCCGGAGACCTACTTCAGGATCACAATCTCCACTACAGTACCAATGGGCGGATAAGTACTTTGAGTACTTTGTTGAAAGTTATCATTATGATGTAATGTTGGTTCTATGACATGCTCTAGTTAGGACACAATCAAACTACGGTTGTACCTTATTCTTATTCATTTGCCACACTTAGCATAACACTATTTTGTGATATATAGTACTGCCTCCTCCTCTCAGACACCTGACACCTCTACCCACCCTCTGCCACCCCCTTTTACCCCTCTCTCTCTGTCAACGCATTTACCGCCTTATCAGTGTATCAGACATCTGCTGGTGAAACAGCAGGAATATGTAATATAACTAAGCAACCGCGACACATGAGCGTAGCAGGATGCAGAGAATGGATTTTGGGCACTTGAAAGACGCCACTCACCGTGCTCCTAGGCACAATATTTCATGGCGGTGAACCTCTGATACCCCTCTGCTTGTCCATACTGACACCAGTCCTAGGATGCCCAAACCCACCTACGCCACCACAGTCACTACTCCCATGCAATCTATTAAGTATTGTGGTTGCTTGAAGCCATTATAGGGTGCCCCTCCATGTGCAGAGGTATTACACCTATCCCTCTAATCCCTTCTCCCTCTCCCCCAGTGCCCCGCAACTTTCTTGCTACCCTCTATTCTATCGTACTCAGTCCTGAATAACTCTTTCAACTGTCCTACACATAACAGATGGCGCGCTCTGCCCCCAATTGGGGCCCCTCCGGCTGAGCGAGTGAGCCTCACAAGTCTAGACCGGAGTCCAAAGATCCAGACAACTGGAGAATTGCTCCTCTCCCTGATCCGGTGCCACTTCTTTCTTTATCTTTCTTCGTATCTAGTTTGCACTCAACTCCCATACCATCTCTTTCTCGCCTTTTCTTCCCTTTCTTTATTGTATCTTTTCCCTTTGCACCCCCCTTCTTTCTCTCCCCTTCCTCTTTCCCTTCCTATCCTCTACCCCCCATTCTAACCACGTCCATTCTCCTCAAATCCAACTGACAGAGCATACACCTCCCTATCATCGGTACATGGAACCCAATTGTGTTTGGATTACTTCCTTGTGTCACGCAGCATAGTGGCTCAATTTCAGGATACCTGAATATTGGAATCTGGCATCTCGGACCATTCCCCGGTCCTCTTGACCATCGTCCATGGATGTAGGTCTCCCCACCCCGGGCCTCAAGCCCTAGTCTTCACTGTGCATCACTACTGTTCCCCCCCGGGCCAAGCGCCATTATGGACCCATATGTCTACCTACATGTGTGAAAACGAAGGCACTGTTTCCTCTCAGAGGATCATGTGGGCTGTGGCTAAAGCAACCATTTGCGGGCAAATGATGTGAGATGCGGCACTGGCCAACAAGGATAGAAAAGCCGTCAGAAGGTCCTAGAGGACACAACAATACACTACCCATCCCTCTCTATGGACGCACCAGCGCCTGGAGCATTCCCAATGAGCTATATACGTCACAGGTCAAATATGCGTTACAACGCCTGCAAGGTGGACACTATGAGCAAGGAGAGAGGGCTGGATGACTTTTAGCGGCACAACATCGTCAGAGAGCGGGTGCACAAGCCATCCCAGCTATAACGTCCTCCAGCGGGGAGATACTAACTCGCCAGCAGGAAATCGTCAATGAATTCACGGCTTTCTACCAATGCCTCTATACTCTGGAAAAAATGGCTAGTCCTGCCCAAATAGAGGCCTTTTTACACAGCACCAACCTCCCCCAACTTTCGGCTGAGGGCAAAGCCCTTCTGACTGGAGAGATTAGCAGGATTGAAATAACACAAGGCATCTCCAACCTCCCCTACCATAAATCACTAGGTGAAGATGGCTTTCTCGCAGAATTTTACACGTTGGCTGGTGAATAGGCGGTTAGTGCTGTACATGTGGCCCTTACGGAAGCATGTTGCGAGGGTTCACTGGGTGCAATATCCAATAGAGATGGAATCCCCTACTCTGTGGCAGCTATCAACCCATCTCTCTCCTGAATGGAGATATCAAGATCTTGGCCAGTGGCTTGGCTGCCACTTGTGCAAGGTTATCCCGTCTCTCATCCATCACACCCAAGTGGGATTTGTACCAGGACGTACCTCCAGGAACCATCTGCTCACCCTCTCCCACACCTTGTGGGAAGCCAGAAATCTGCCGGGCGAAGCTCTTGCGCTGTCCCTAGATGCCAAAAAAGCATTCAACCGCATCAAATGGGACTATCTGTTTGCAACTCTGCAAAAATTCGGATTGGGAGACCAATTAATACCCAAAGTCCGTCTGCTCTACGAATGCCCCATGGTGCAAGTCAACTGCGGGGGCTCTCTATCCAACCCTTTCTCAATTCGCAGAGGGACGAGGCAGGGCTGTCCCCTCTCGCAACTTCTATTTCCACTGGCAATTGAGCCGCTTATGGCTATGATCCGCCAATCTACGCTGATTACAGGTATACCGGGGGGTCTCTCAAATCTATTTGTATGCAGATGACATCCTATTAACTCTTGTGGACTTGGGATGTTCCTTACCAGCTCTAATCGAAATCAGTGAGGATTTTGCAAAGATATTGGGTTACCGGGTAAACTGGGACAACAGTGAAGGGTTGCCCCTCTCACTATTGACGACACGAGCTGCGATGCATGGATATCTGTTTCAAGGTACCCTGAACCGCCTTAAATACCTGGGGATACATGTAAATCGAGGACTAGAATGAATGGTGGCAGATAACCTGGATCTTCTCACTGCTCGCATGAAACTGGACCATGAGAAATGGGTCTCACTTAGGCCTCTCAATGTGGGGTAGAGTAAAAGCTGTGAGAATGGTCACATTACCACGCTTTACATATATGTTGGGTATGATACTCCTCCAAGTGCCCCTCCGGTCCCTGAGATCGAAAGATGCAGTGTTCAGAGCATTGGTGTGGGGCTTACCACGTCCCCGATTAGCATCCGCAAAGCTCATAGCATGCCGCGCTAGAGGTGGTCTGGGGATTCCTTCGGTGGAACATTATGCTCTCGCCCTCCATTTGTCATAACCAGCATACACGATTCCTGGATTACCAGATCAACCACAGTGGGTTATCACAAAAAGGCAGCTGGTTTCACACCGAGACAGACTTAGCGGACTATACAATGTCGGTCTGCCCCAGCCTGGCCCAGTCAACCCGATCTTAAAAGTGTTCCATACAGCCTGGAACAGGGCGCATCACCTCCTCGGAATACATCCCTTTTTGAATGCTCAGGCCCGCCCATGGGGCAATGACGGTCCGTGCGTAAGAGGTGCCTCCCTTGATTGGCCACAAAGGAACGTGGCCGGTAATGATAGCCTGGCTCAGATTATTGATGATGTGGTACTCAAGACGTTTGAGAACTTACGGAGGAATACAGTCTCCACTCTCGTCAGGAATGGCTTTATTTGCAACTTAAACACTGCTTACTCGAGAGCATGGGAGCTGCCCCCTGGATAGTCCAGACCTCGCCTGTAGTTGCCTATCTCAAGACATGGGGCCATCAAAAAGGGGTAATGGCAGGCCTGTATGATGTAATAACGCTGCATTTATACTCGCAACCTCTTCTTGAAACATTACACTGTAAATGGCAGACCAGACCAAGAAAGGAATATGACCCGGAAGATTGGTTGGACGTAATAGAAACCCTAGATAGAGGTACTTGAGAAGGCCGGCTGAAGTTCTGTCTCTTTAAGATAATCCATGATTGGTACTAGACACCGGTAAAACTACATAAAGTAGGACTCCTACCTTCTGCAAACTGTTGGCGATGTCCAGAGGCCCGCTGTGACTTGTTCCACGTCCTATGTGAATGTCCTTCGATACAGCTCTTGTGGGAAGCGGTGGGATCCACTCTCAGCACTTCTTTACAACTCCAGTCACCGCTCTCCCCCTCTCTAATACTCTTACACAACACGGGAGCACTCCACACCCTGTCCCGACCTCAACAGAGGCTGCTCCATACGGTGCTAGCGACAGCTAAGATATGCGTCCTCCGCCACTGAAGGTCAACCGTGCCCCCTGCTGCTCCAGCGGAGTGGATAGGGGCAATGGTCCGGATAGCCACATACGAGCGGGTCATTTACAAATTACAGGATAGGCAGCCCTATTTAATCAGATATGGACTCCCTTTCTCACAGAGACACCATAATTCGCACCCTGCCTGTTGTTCCTACCCCTCGCCCCTACTAGTCATTAGTCACTAGTCATTGTTAGTCACTGCAACTTCAGTCTCCTCCCTCCACCCCCCACCCCCACCCATCTCTCCCTTCCCCTTTCCCGAGCCTTCCTAACCCCACCAACAATCAATGAACGGGCATTGAACGGGCGTTGGGTGTTCAACGGCCCTGCGGCATTGGATTGATGTGTATACCTCTGACTCCCACCCTTCCCTCTTCCTCAACTCATCACTCTTCAAACTATGCCTTTCTCTCTATGTGTTCTCTTTCTTAGAACGTAGACTTTATTTCCTCAACTCTCCCTGTGTAGTCAGTACCCTCATTACCCAATGTCCTCCTTCGCAAACTATCCCTTAACAGCACAAAGGGGGTCATTCTGACCCCGGCGGGCCAGGGTTGGAGGGAGCACCGCCAACAGGCTGGCGGTGCTCCACAGGGTATTCTGACCGCGGCGGTTCAGCCGCGGCCAGAAAGGGAAAACCGGCGGTCTCCCGCCGGTTTTCCGCTGCCCTGGGAATCCCCCATGGCGGCGCAGCTTGCTGCGCCGCCATGGGGGATTCTGACACCCCATACCGCCATCCTGTTCCTGGCGGTTCGCCTGCCAGGAACAGGATGGCGTTATGGGGTGTCGTGGGGCCCCTGGGGACCCCTGCAGTGCCCATGCCAATGGCATGGGCACTGCAGGGGCCCCCGTAAGAGGGCCCCACTTTGTATTTCAGTGTCTGCCTTGCAGACACTGAAATACGCGACGGGTGCCACTGCACCCGTCGCACCTTCCCACTCCGCCGGCTCAATTCTGAGTCGGCGTCCACGTGGGAAGGATGATTTGCTCTGGGCTGGCGGGCGGCCTTTTGGCGGTCGCCCGCCAGCCCAGTGCAAATCCCAAAATACCCTCAGCGGTCTTTCGACCGCGGAGCGGTATTTTGGAGGGGGGAACTCTGGCGGGCGGCCTCCGCCGCCCGCCAGGGTGAGAATCACCCCCAAAGTCTTTTACTATCCTGACACCAAATGTATCTATCACACCCTCCCAACGAAATATAACAAAATGTAACATTAAGTTATAGATGTATCTCATTCACTATTGGGCCACCTGTCCTTCAAACCAGATGGAATGATCTGATGGTATACCCGACGACGACTGTTATTCTATACATTCTCTGCATTCCACCCTGCCCAATAGGGGCTACAGGTGCGGCTGCCAATAAGTTCTCTACAGACCTCCACCATCATGGATTATGACCACCGGCACTCGGCCTAAAGGAAAGAAGGCTTACTCCACATGCTATTGGTCAGCAGACATGCCATACGGATGTTGTAAGGGGGACACCACGGCAGGATTTTACGGAACCCTGTGGCGCGATAGGCTCTAGGTGTTTACTCATCAGCAGAGACAAGTCACTCCCCCAATTCAATTCAATGTAACTGTGCCTGTGTCTTCTACCCCCCCTCTCTTGAAGATCCCTCCTCCCTTCCCATCCCCCCTTCTGGCCCCTCCCTCTTTTTTCTTAATCTCTCTTCCTCTTACTCTAAGCTCCTCCCCTCCACACAAAGGTTTAAAATAGTCGTTGTTCTTATCTGTCCTTCACTACAACCATGATGGTGTATTTAAATGGCCTATGTATCTGTACCTCTTTTTTTAGAACTGTAGTATTTCTCTAATAAAAAAATTCAAAAGAAAAAAAAGATCTCTTTATTTGTACATTGCAATACGTTATATATAATTTTGCAGGCACTACGAGATACATTGATTTGCCAAGAATCACAGGATGTTGTGCCAACACCAGGACTCGAGTCCTGTTCACTAGTTCCAAAGTCAGCTGGTCCCTCAGTTAAACAACATTCCATTTTGTGCTACTCACTCTTATTCTCAGTGTGGGCTTTTCTGCACCTTTGCCTCAAGAGAATAACACTTTAGCTAATGGTCAGAGTACCACCCTCACTGTGAAATGCAATTTCACCTGTGTTTTTATTATCCGCTCTTTCAGTGGACAACATGCTAAAGAAATAGTCTTGCTGTATAAAAAAATCTACCCATCCCATTGTCTGTCTAAACTAATTACATGGGCTTGCACATGTGCATTACTAGTATACTCCAGCTTCCCATGAAGCCCTGCCCTTTTGAGTCCCTTGTCTCCCAACCACCCAGTGATTAGCCATGCAAACTCTTGCAGTAACCTGTTGAAGCTCTTATCTCATAAGCGTGAGGCCGGTTTCCTTTTCCTTCACCAGAGCTCCATCCACCTGCGCTGGCTTTGTCGTCCATTTTTCCTTTCATCTATTCTTTCACAATGTAGGCTTCTTCCCCTTACTCTCTCCTTACTCTCCCATTTAACTACAGGTTTAATGTGCCTCCTATACTCTCTTACTTCAGGTTCTAAAATCCTTTCACTTCATCCACTTACCTTGATTCCAAAACATTAGTCAGATGCTCCTTCAACAAAGGCAGAGAGCACTTCATTAGCCAGTTTTGAGTTGTGCAAGGCTAACAGATGGGCTTTCAGCAGCACCATCTTCCATTCCTGTCCTCCACGAGGCCTGCAAATCGCTGCCAGATTAACCCAGGCATGACATGATGAGCTCCGCATGTCGAACTTGGAGAGGCTTAATGATATGGCAGGTGCACTAAATGTGAATATTGGACAATATATTTTAACGAGGATCACACACTTGACAATCGATCAATCAATCAATCTGTAGATTAGCAAAGCACTTCTTGTCACCCGTGAGTGTATCCAGGTGCTGGCAGGGTCCAGTTAATTAGCCAAATAGCCAGGTTTTCAGGGACTTTCAGAACTCTAGAAGAGATGGGGAGGTCCGGAGATACAAAGGTAGCTCATTCAATGTCTTTGCTGCTAAAGAGGAGAAGGGGTGACCTGCGCATCAGCTACGTCGTATGCGGGGGGTGAGGGTTAGAGAAGTGTGCTAAGTGGAGCCAGGCAAGCAGGAGTGGAAACTGGACATCTGCATAGTGGAATGCTTGGGCTGGCCATGGTGGACAGAGCCAACATCAAGTTTCATCAGGGAAGGCAGGGATGACAGTGGCCAGATCAGCACAGCACTGGCTTTATCAGTAAGTGTATACAGAGCTGGCACTGAGGCTATTATATGGAGTTTAACTAATTAGGGGAGCGAGATGGGCAATCCTGTGGTGCATTAGTTAAAGTGAGTTCCATTAGAGAGCATACAAAGAGTATGAGGGCTCATCCCAGTGTGTTTGCCAGGCCTTTATCTCTCAGTGAACCCTTCAATAAACCCCTGGTATTTCCCTTTGGGTCTCTTTATTTGTCACCAAGGCCCTGCCTGGCTGCTTGATTTGGTTCTGTCCATTTCTACCAGCCCTCATACCCTTCGGCATGCTCTCTGATGGAATTCCCTTTGACTAATGCACCACAGGGCCGTCCATCTCTCTCCTCTATCTAGTTAAGGTCTCGCAGAATAACCTCTATGCCAGCTCTGTATCCAGGATATACACTCACTGATAAAGCAAGTGCTGAGCTGAAGTGGCCACTTTCATCCCTTCCTTGCTTAACTTAAGAGGCAATGGTGGTCATTACAACCCTGGCGGTCGGTGTTAAAGCGGCGGTAAGACCGCCAAGAGGCTGGCGGGAAAAAAATTGGAATTACGACCATGGCGGAAACGCCAACAAAGACAGCCACTTTAACACTCCGATCGCCACGGCGGTACAAACAAACAGCGCGACGGTCACCGCCAACAGACAGGACGAAGACAATGTACCGCCCACACTATTATGACAGACCAATCCGCCACCTTTTCCGGGGCGGATTCACCTCAGATAAAAACACGGCGGAAACAGGTATCCCGAAGGGAAAACGCTCACCTCTCCACACTCCACAAGGGACGAGGACGCCATGGAACCAGAGCTCCACATTTTCCCAGCCTTTATCTTCTTGCTCCTCTACCAGGAGCACGAACGCTGTCGGCGAAGACCCTAGGTGAGTACTGCACCTACGACACAGGGGAGGAGGGAGGCAAAAAACAGGGAGACACACACGCAACACCCCCACCCTCACCCACAACAACACACAAACAATGCATATCAATACATCACAGTTACACCCCCCAAACCCCCCGGAAGAATGCACAGACAATAGAAAATGAGTGTAACCATTGTAATATATTAAAAGCAAGTAGGCATAAATATATATATACACCATGTATATAATATATACCAAGCATAGTAGTCCAGGTAGTGTTCTAAGAAAGTCTGTGGAACACTGGGACCACACGGTATGGGCGAGGCCCACACAAGATCCCCGACCATGACGGAGAGAGCACTTCAGGGGCATCAGACAGCAACTAAACAGGCACCTCAGGGGGAGGGAAAGGGGGGCACCTCAGCCGGATGAGTGTACAACGCCAAATCCACGAGGGGGCCACATGCCCACTGTTACATCCTGGGGAGTGCAAAGCCACAGTCTCTCAAGTCTCTACAGTGGGTGGGTTGCCCACTGTTCCATCCTGGGGAGTGCAAAGCCACAGTCTCTCAAGTCTCCACAGTGGGTGGGTTGCCCACTGTTCAATCCTGGGGAGTGCAAAGCCACAGTCTCTCAAGTCTCCACAGTGGGTGGGTTGCCCACTGTTCCATCCTGGTGAGTGCAAAGCCACAGTCTCTCAAGTCTCTACAGTGGGTGGGTTGCCCACTGTTACATCCTGGGGAGTGCAAAGCCACAGTCTCTCAAGTCTCTACAGTGGGTGGTTTGCCCACTGTTCCATCCTGGGGAGTGCAAAGCCACAGTCTCTCAAGTCTCTACAGTGGGTGGGTTGCCCACTGTTCCATCCTGGGGAGTGCAAAGCCACAGTCTCTCAAGTCTCTACAGTGGGTGGGCTGCCCACTGTTCCATCCTGGGGAGTACAAAGACACAGTCTCTCAAGTGGATGCCTTCTCCACTGGTTCTGGAGGGGGCTTTGTGGCCAGAGTGCTTCATCGAGCTAAGGACAGAGGGAGTGGATGCCTTTCTCCACTGGTTCTGGAGGAGGCTTTGTGCCCAGAGTGCTTCATCCTGCTAAGGACAGAGGGAGTGGATGCCTTTCTCCACTGGTTCTGGAGGGGGCTTTGTGCCCAGAGTGCTTCATCCTGATAAGGACAGAGGGAGTGGATGCCTCTCTCCACTGGTTCTGGAGGGAGCTTTGTGCCCAGAGTGCTTCATTCACCCCGTGACAGACTCAGTGCCCTTGCCGTTCATGGGCCAACGGTGCTTGAGATGGCGGTGCCCTGTGCAGCAGTGCTTGAGATGGCGGTCTCCATTGCAGGGTCTCAGCTGCTGCCGGTCCTTCATGGCCCAACGGGGCCTTTGCTGGCGGCCCTTCAAGCCCCAACAGGGCCTTTGCCGGTGGTCCTTCATGGCCCAACAGGGCCTTTTCTGGCGGTCCTTCATGCCCCAACGGGGCCTTTGCTGGCGGTCCTTCATGGCCCAACGGGGCCTTTGCTGGCGGTCCTTCATGTCCCAACGGGACTTTTGCTGGCGGTCCTTCATGGCCCAACTGGGCTTTTGCTGGCGGTCCTTCATGGCCCCACGGGGCTTTTGCTGGCGGTCCTTCATGGCCCAACGGGGCCTTTGCTGGCGGTCCTTCATGGCCCAATGGGGCTTTTCCTGGCGGTCCTTCATGGCCCAACGGGGCTTGTGCTGGCGGTCTTGTCCTGGGCAGCTGGGCTTGTGCTGGCGGTCTTGTCCTGGCCAGCTGGGCTGGTGCTGGCGGTTGCCTCCTGGGCAGCTGGGCTGGTGCTGGCGGTGGCCTCCTGGGCAGCTGGGCTGGTGCTGGCGGTGGCCTCCTGGACAGCGGATATGATGGCGGTCTTCTCCGCCGTGCTGCTCTTCCCAGACTTGCTGGGTTTCTTGTGGCCCTTCCCCACCTTGGAAGGTGTCACAGCTGACTCCACACTCCCACCGGGACCCCTGGGAGCGGCTTTGGTGGCTGGAGTCTTCCCCCTCTCCCGCCGGGCACTGGCCAACTTCTGATGCTTCACAGGTGGGGGACTGTCTGCGCTGTGGCTCCGTGCCACACTGGCTGCCCTGATGGCCGGTGCACTCCAGATTCCGGTGACTACAGGCACCACTGGTCCCGGAGAGGTTGTGGCTGAGGTGCTAGTTCGGGACCTATGAGACGGACGGGGTGTGGGAGGTGAGGGAATGAGGTCAAGGCTGGCCAGGAAAAGTTTCTTAGGAACACTGGGACAGGTAGCTGGAGGGGGTTTAGGAGTGGAGGAAGAGGTGGTGGTTGTAGGAGGTGTACGTTTGGTGACTTTGGTTGAAGGTGCATGCGCTGGAGGCTGTCGTGAGGTGGATGGCTGTTGGGTGGGTGTGTGCCTGCGTTTGTGTATCTTGGGAGGGGGCGCCACAGACACACTGGGAGAGGACACAGGGGACGTGTGAATGGTAGTGGGGTGGTGACTGCACGTGAGCGGGGTGTGGTGGTGGGTGTGCTGGAGAGGGACGTAGTGGCTGTGGATGTAGAGCATGCAGATGTGAGTGTAGACGACACTGGGAGGGAGGAGGGAGACGAGGAGGAGGGGGACACAGTGGAGGCAGTGGATGTTGGTGTGTCTGCATGTGTGTGATGCTTGCGCGAATGCCTGTGGTATGTGTGGTGCTTATGTTTGCCTGAGCTACCCTTGGGTGTTGAGCTGTGTGCATGTTGGTCTGTATGTGTGCTTGGGATAGGCTGAGGTACAGGGGATTGGGTCAGGGTGGAGGAAGTTGGAGGGGGGAGGCTAGAGATGGGGCACAATGGCTGCCATCAGTGCTGAGGCCAGAGTCTGAAAAGCTCGATGAAGGGCCGCCTGACCAGAATGAATGCCCTCCAGGAATGCATTTGTTTGTTGCAACTGCCCCTCTACACCCTGGATGGCATTCAAAATGGTAGACTGCCCAACAGTGAGGGACCTGAGGAGGTCAATGGCCTCCTCACTGAGGGCAGCAGGGGTGACTGGGGCAGGGCCTGAGGTGCCTGGGGCGAAGGTGATGCCCACCCTCCTGGGTGAGCAGGCACGGGGCAAAGGCTGAGGGGCTGCTGGGAGGGCGGTGCTGGTAGGGGGGGTGGCGGCTGTACCTGTAGATGCGGGGGCACAGATGTTGCCGCCACCACAAGGGAGCTCCCATCAGAGGACGAGTCCGTGTCGCTGGTGTCAGCTCCTGTCCCCGCCATGGAGCTCCCATCGCCCTCTGTCCCACTGGTGAATTCAGACTCCGTAGTGTCGCCCTCAAGGGCCATGTGGGATGCAGCTCCCTCATGCTCCGGTGCCACTGCTCCTCCGCCTGATGATGCTAATGCACACAAGAACAGGGAGACCACAAAAAGGGGGGGAAAGACAGAAGAAAGACATGTTGAGTGAATGCATTACCACTACCGTGGGTGGACACGACAGACACAGAAGCCCCCTGCACTACTCCGCGCTCTTGCACTCCACTGTTCAATTCCTGGGAAATTGCCTACAAGGCTATGGACGACATCTACACACATAGATGACACAGGGGCATGACTAGGTGTACTTGGCACTCTACAGAGGTGGGCTGGGGTGCCACATGGCCTGCCTTACGGAGGAGCCTTGCCTACGGAACTCGGCCTGACCTAGGGAAACCCACAGCCCACCTCCCCCACCCAGACACCTCCACTGTGCGCAAAGTCAGCAGAATGAGAGTGTACTCACCCCCTTGTGTCTGCTGTGATGCTCTCAAGCACCCACCCAACTCCAGGTAGGCCACCGCATGGATCCAGAACATCAGGGGGGTCATGGTGCAACGGGCACCCCTCCCACGTTGGGAGGCCATCCCCAGCTGAGCCTCTGCCGTCTTCTTGCTCCAGCGGCGAATGTCCTCCCATCTTTTCCGGCAGTGGGTGCTCCGTCTGTGGTAGACCTCCAGGGTCCGGACATCCTTGGCGATGGCACGCCAAATATCTTTTTTCTGGTGGCCGCTGACCTACATGAAATGTACAGGGGAAAAAGATAAGTTATTACCAACTGCACCGTCAAAGTGATTGGCCCCCATCCCTACCCTTGCCATGTGGCACATGCATTCACCGTCTTTCATGCATGCAGCACTCTCCCCCCTTCCTTCTTACATCCAGCCCTCTACACACAGGAATAGCCCATACGACATGCTCCCTGTGTACATACCTGTTTGTCTGGAGGACCGTAGAGTAGCGTGTACTGGGGGAGGACCCCATCCATGAGTTTCTCCGACTCCTCCGATGTGAAGGCAGGGGCCCTTTCCCCAGACACTTGAGCCATTGTCTCATCCAGACTGAGGTCACAGCAGCACTTGCAGTGTAGGTCCTCTCCTGTCGAAGATCAGGTATCGAGTGATTGAACAGATAGAAAATGGCGGTTACGTCCACGGCGGTGCGTACTGTCACCGCAGGCGCACATCGTCATTGGCTCCTTGGACCCATAGGGTCCAATGTTAACCAATTCAGCATTGCGCTGCGGTCTTCGACCGCCTACCGCAACGGTGTACAACGCCAGCGCAGTTACCTCACATCACATTGTCCCACTTTACAGGTCAGGCAGCCGCCATTTCAGGGGCCCACAGGGCTTCATTTCCAACTGCGTCACACATACCTAGGCCTAGACTCAACACACATACAGGCCACCTTTTGTGTATGATTGGTGTTCTGTGTAAACTGTGGGTACGTACCTCTGAGTTGTTTGACTCTGTGCTCACTGTTGTCCTTTATAGGCGCCGTCACCTGGGACATGTGAAGAGAAGGCGGCATCCTCCGGTGTACCGACCGTTGGTGGACCTGTTGACAATGGAGGAGCGACATGTCATCATCACATACAGGCTTGACCGTGCCACAATCCAGAAACTGTGTACCCAGTTGGAGCCAGACCTGATGTCAGCAATCCACCATCCCACAGGAATCCCCCTTCAAGTGCAGGTGCTGTCAGTGCTCCATTTCCTTGCAAGTGGGTCATTTCAAACAACAGTGGCCATAGCATCAGGGATGTCCCAGCCTATGTTTTCCAACGTATTGTCCAGAGTGTTGTCTGCCCTTCTGAAACACATGCAGAGCTACATCGTTTTCCCTCAGGTGGAGGATTTGCCTACAGTGAAAGGTGATTTCTATGCCCTGGGACATATCCCCAACATCATAGGTGCCACTGATGGGACCCATGTGGCTTTGGTCCCCCCTGCAGGAGTGAACAGGTATACAGAAACCGGAAGAGTTATCATTCGATGAATGTACAGATGGTATGTTTGGCAGACCAGTACATCTCCCATGTGAATGCTAAGTTCCCTGGCTCAGTGCATGACGCCTACATCCTGCGGAATAGCAGCATCCCTTATGTGATGGGTCAACTCCAGAGGCACTGTGTGTGGCTATTAGGTGAGCACCTGGAAGCAAGACAGTGGGAATGGTTGTCTGGGTGTGGGGTTACCCTACAGGTTAGTGTGTGTCTAATACTTGTCCCTCGCCATTTGCAGGTGACTCTGGCTAACCCAACCTGTCATGGCTACTGACCCCAGTGAGGAATCCCAGGACAAGGGCAGAGGAACGCTACAATGAGGCACATGGGCGAACTAGGAGGTTGATTGAGCGGACCTTCTGCCTCCTGAAGGCCAGGTTCCGGTGCCTCCATATGACAGGTTGATCCCTATTCTACTCACCACAGAAGGTGTGCCAGATCATCGTGGCCTGCTGTATGCTTCGTAACTTGGCTTTGCGACGACAGGTGCCTTTTCTGCAGGAGGATGGTCCAGATGGCGGTGTTGTTGCAGCTGTGGAGCCTGTGGATAGTGAAGACGAGGAAGCAGAGGAAGAAGACATGGACAACAGGGACTCAGTGATCCAGCAATATTTCCAGTGAGACACAGGTAAGAGTACAGACCTGCCTACTACATGTACTTAAACACTGCTTCCTTTCTACTGTCTGTCCTTTTCACCCAGTGTATAGTCACTGAGTTGTCACTTTCCCTTACGATTTCACAGATGTGGGTCCCACTGTGTGACATCTGCTTTGATTCCTTATGGACTTGAGCTGTGTGACATAGGTATGTTGACATTACTATTGAAAGAGCATTTTGTCACTGTAATTGCTAATACACTATTTTGAAATCACAGACAGACTGCAGATTGTTTTGTGTTTTAAGTGTATTTATTTAAGTGCTCAATATTGGAGGGGGTGGTGAAATGGTGAGGAGTGATGGCGGGGGAATGTCCATGGCAGAGTCCAGTCTATTAGTCCCACAGGTGCATTGCCCAAAGGGGCATAGGAAATGGAGCTGGGGCAGTTTCAGTATGGACAGGGTGACAAAGTGTGACAGTAGGATGACAATCAGGGTGGTCTCATTTCTTGGCGGGGGTCTTGGCATCATGCTCTGTCTTGTTCCTGGATCTCAGGGACCGTTTGCGGGGTGGTTCTCTGTCTGCAGGGGGTGGGGTGCTGGTGTGGTGGTCCTGTGGCAGGGCGTCCTGTCCACTAGCGCCGGCGGAGGTGGTGGGAAGTTCATCATCCATGCTAGTGTTAGGGGCCCCTTGAAGTGCCACAGTGTCCCTCCTGGTGTTGAGTACCTCCTTCAGCACCCCTACAATGGTGCCCAGATTGGAGCTGATGGTTCTGAGTTCCTCCCTGAAGCCCATATACTGTTCCTCCTGCAGGTGCTGGGTCTCCTGAAACTTGGCCAGTACCGTTGCCATCGTCTCCGGGGAGTGGTGGTAGGCTCCCATGACGGAGGAGAGGGCCTCTTGGATAGTGGGTTCCCTTGGCATGTCCGCCCCCTTCGCACAGCAGCACTCCCAGTTCCCCTGTGTTCCTGGGCCTCCGTCCCCTGGACCGTGTGCCCTCTGCCACTGTCCCCAGGTCCCTGTTGTTGGGGTGGTGGGTCATCCTGGGTTCCCTGTAGTGGTGGACACACAGCTGACTGACGGGTCCTGGGGACGGAGGTATGGGCCCGCTGGGTGGGTGCTGTGCTGGTGTTTCCAGAGGGCGGAAGGTCTGTGATGGCCTGTGCCAGTGTGAGGGGAACCGACTGTCCTGAGGTCCCCGATGGGCCGGGCTGGTCATCTAGATCCAGTTGGACAGAGGTGCTGTCATCACTGTGGGCCTCTTCTGTTGGTGGTGTGGACATGTGTGGACCCTCCTGTCCGGTGACGTTGGGTAGCGGTCCTGCAGGGGTATAAAAGGATGGTTATTACATCTGTGTGTGTCATGGTGTGCAATGGGTGGGTGAGCGTGTACCCCAGTGCTTGCATTCCTGTGTGGGAGCTTGTGTGATGGTGGTTTAGTGGGTTGTATGGGTATGTGCAGTGGGCATGCTTTAGTGATGAGTGTCCATGCTCTGTTGTTGCATGCAGGGCTTGGTGGTGGGATGGGTGTTTTGTGATGTTGGGACATATGTGAGGAGTTGGGGTGCTGGGGGTGAGGGTGGGGGTGTGTGATAGCATGCAGGTAGGGTGGGGGATGTAATAGTTAAGATTTGACTTATCAGAGTCCATTCCTCCGCCTACTCCTGCGAGGCCCTCAGGATGCAGAATCGCCAAGACCTGATCCTCCTATGTTGTTAGTTGTGGGTGAAGAGGTGGGGGTCCGCCGCCAGTCCGCTGAACTGCCAGGTGGTGTTTTGAGACCACGGAACGCACCTTCCCCCGTAGGTCGTTCCACCTCTTCCTGATGTCCTCCCAGTTTCTTGGGTGCTGTCCCACTGCGTTGACCCTGTCCACTATTCTTCGCCATTGCTCCATCTTCCTTGCAATGGAGGTGTGCTGCACCTGTGCTCCGAATAGCTGTAGCTCTACCCGGACGATTTCCTCCACCATGACCCTGAGCTCCTCCTCCGAGAACCTGGGCTGTCTTTGCCGTGCCATGGGGTGGTGTAGGTGATGTGTGGGGTGGATTGTGTGGTGATCAGTTTGCTGATATGTAGTGGTGTATTGTGTGAGGTGCATGGAAGTTGTGTGGGTGATGGTATTGTGTGTCTGTGGAAGCTGTTGTGCTTGCTGGTGGTGTCTCTCTCTGGCCTTCTTTCTGAATTTGTTTGGTCGTAGGGGTTTGTGGGTGATGTGGGTGTGTGTTTTATATTGTATTGGGTGTGTGGGAGTGGTGTGTGTATGTGTATCAGGTGTGTGTATTTCGAATTGTCCAATGTGGCAGTGTTTTGTAAATGTGTGTGTATTATGAGCGCGGCAGTGTGTACCGCCAATGGAATACCGCGGTTGAAAGACCGCTGTGTGGATTTGTGTGTCGTGATAGTGTGGGCATATTTTTGTTGGCGTGACGGTGTCGGTTTTGTTTTCGCCAGTTTATCACTGACCTTTAGTGTGGCGGACTTGTGTGGGTGTCGGCATTTTGTCGGATTCCGAAATGTGGGTCATAATAGCTGTGGTGGCTTTCCATGGCCGCGGCGGTGTGTTGGCGGTCTTCTGCTCGGCGGTAAGCGGCTTTTACCACCAATGTTGTAATGACCTCCAATGTGTTAACTCAAACAGTAAGACAGTGAAAATATCACGCAAAAAGATACCACACTTGGTTAGGAAAATAGCACTTAATTCAGTTAATTAATGGGCTACCTAGGGCCTACCTTAGGTGTGACTTATATGTAATACAAGAGGAGTTTAAGGTGTGGCAAGGGGTTTCAATGCCAAGTTGACATGGTAGTGTAACACTGCATTCAGGCTGCAATGGCAGGCCTGCAACATTCTAGAGTGCTACTTAAGTGGGTAGCACAAGCAGTGCTGCAGGTCCACCTAGGGTGGCATGGTGAGCAAAAGAACGATGGATTTAACCTAGATCCGTGACTGGGGGGTGAGTGTTTGAAAAGTTTCAGCACCCCGTCCATCATCTTGTTGTGTTGCTATGTTCACCCTAAATGGGAAGGGCATGCCCAGACGTGGGTCCCTGACTCACTGTGCCACTGGATTCAAGCTAGCCTGGCTGATGAGGGGTGATACCCTGAAACCGGTCCCAGGATGCTTGTTTCCAGTCTAGGAAGGACCTGGCCTGGCAGTTTGGGCTGGACTGTTCCCTTTGGGAACAGGGTCAAGACTGATTTGCATATGGCTGGGTCCAAATTGGAGTGGCATGGTGTGGAAAAGAACAATAGATTTAACCCAGATCTGTGACTAGGGGTGAGTGTTTGAAATGTTTTAGCAGTCTATCCACCATCTTGTTGTGTTGCAGGTCCAATTGTAGCATTTAATTTATAGGCACTGGGTACATGTAGTGCACTGTACTAGGGTCTATAGGTAAATTAAATATGCCAATTAGGTATATACCAATCAGATCAAGTTTTAGGGAGAGAGCACAAGCACTTTAGCACTGGTTAGCAGTAGTAATGTGCACAGAGTCCTAAGGCCAACACAATCAAATTCAGCAAAATTGGAGGCCAGCAGGCAAAACAATTGAGGAAAGATCACCCTAAGGCTGACAGGTCTAACATGTGCTTCCTCACCCAGTAGAAAGTGGGAAGAAATACCCAACCTCTTGGGAGTTCTCACATCTAAGATTGAAGCACCACTAGCATTGGCATGGTCTGTCCCAGGTCTGTGTTCCACCATAAATCCCATTCCCTGTAGGTAGATGGACCACCTCAACAATTTTGGATTCTCACTTTTCATTTGCATTAGCCACCTGACGATCCTGTGGTCTGTCTTAATCCGGAAATGAGTTCCAAGCAGGCATGGGCTCAACTTCTTCAGTGCTCAGACCACAGCAAAGGCTTTCCTTTCAATAGCAATCCAAATGCGTTCCATGGCAAGTTATCTCCTAGAAAATAAAGCAGCAGGCTGGTCTAGACCCTCATCATTAAGCTGTGAAAGAACTGTCCCTATATTCCAAGCTTTGAGGCATCAGTTTGAACAATGAATTCTCTGGAAAAGTTAGGGGCCTTGAGCACCAGTACTGTGCACATGGCCTGTTATAGGGAGTCAAATGCTTTACAGCATGCTTGTAGGAGGCTGGCCTGGCTTATAGTGGGTGCCAATGGTACTTACACCTTGTGCCAGATCCAGTTATCCCTTATTAGTAGATTAGTAGTGTTCTAGCAGCTTAGGCTGATAGAGGTAGCTATAGTAGAGCAGCCAAGGCTGAACTAGGAGACATGCAAAGCTCATGCAATACCACTTATATCATATATGTACTATATCATAAGGAAGACAATACTCCTAGTTACTAAAAATACAGGTACTTTATTTTAGTGACAATGTACCAAAAATATCTCAGAGGATATACTCCCTTAGGAGGTAATTAAAATACACAAAATATACACAACAAACCAAATCAGGTAAGTAAAACAGTCAGAAAGTAGTGCAAACACTGTAGAATACAACAGGATGCAGTAGGCCTAGGTGCAACACAAACCATATACTAAGAAAGTGGAATGCGAACCACAAATGGACCCCAGGGCTAGTGTAGTGTGTAGAGGGTTGCTGGGAGTGTAAGAAAACACTAAAGGTGTCCAAGATACCCCACCCCAAGACCCTAGAAAGTAGGAGTAAAGTACTACTATTTCCCCAGAAACACACTAAAGTTGTGATAAAGGATTTTGCAAAGACCACAACAGACTGCAAAGCACTGAAGACGGATTCCTGGACCTGAAGACCTGCAAAGGAAGAGGACCAAGTCTAAGAGTCTTGAAAGTGTCCAGGGGGGTAGGAGCCCACTAAACCCCGGATGAAGGTGCAAAATGGCTGCCTCTGGATGGAAGAAGCTGATGATTCTGCAACAATGAAAGGTGCTAGGAACTTCTCCTTTGTGCAGAAGATGTCACACAGCGTGCTGGAGGATGTAGAGTTGTTTCCTTGGCAAAATACCACAAACAAGCCTTGCTAGCTACAAGAGTCACGGTCAGAGAAAAAGGGTGCTGCCCGGGCCCACAAAGGACCAGGATGTCGCCACTTGGGAGAGGAGACATAAGGGGCCCTCAACAACGTAGAGAGCCCATGCACAAGCAGGTAGCACTCAAAGAAGTCCTTGAACATGGGTTCAAGAAGTCTGAACATGGCAGTCGTCTCAACACTGCAAAAGGAGGTCCCACGACACCGGTGATCAACTCAGGGAGCTGGGCATTGCAGGACACAGTGCTGGGGACCTAGGCTCAGCTGTGCATGCAGGATTTCATGTAAATGTGCACAGAAGCCCTTGTAGCTGTAGATCACATGGTGCACAGGATTACTGTCTGGTGAGGTGGAGTCAAGGACTTACCTCCTCCACATTTGGACAATTGGACCACTGGACAGTCTGGGTCACTTGGGTCCACCACCTGTATTCCCGGGGCCACACTCATCAAGATGAGAGGGGACCCAGAGTACCGGTGAAGCTGAAGTTTGGTGCCTGCTGAAGCAGGGGGAAGATTCCGTCGACCCACTGGAGATTTCTTCATGGTTTCCAGTGCAGGGTGAAGGCAGGCAGCCCCCAGAGTATGCACCACCAGGAAACAGTCAAGAAAGCCGGCAGGATTAGGCGCTACAAAGTCACTGGTAGTCTTCTTGCTACTTTGTTGCAGTTTTGCAGGCGTCCTAGAGAAGTCAGCGGTCGATCCATGGCAGAAGTCAAAGAGAGAGGTGCAGAGGAACTCTGGTGAATTCCTGCAAGTCATTATCTGAGGAAAAGCCCACTGGAGAACCCCTAAATAACCCTCAGAAAAGGATTGACCACCTAGTCAGATAAGCACCTATCGGGGGGGTCTCTGACGTCACCTGCTGGCACTGGCCGCTCAGAGGCCTCCAGAGTGCCCTCACACCTCTGGAAACAAGATGGCAGAGGTCTGAGACACACTGGAGGAGCTCTGGGAACCATCCCTGGGGTGGTGATGGACAGGGGAGTAGTCACTCCCCTTTCCTTTGTCCATTTTTGTGCCAGAGCAAGGACTGGTGGTTCACTAAACCGGTGTAGACTGGTTTATGCAAGGATGGCACCATCTGTGCCCTTCAAAGCATTTCCAGAGGCTGGGAGAGGCTGCCCCTCCCCAGCCTTTAACACCTACTTCCAAAGGGAGAGGGTGTAACACCCTCTCTCAGAGGAAATTCTTTGTTCTGCCTTCCTGGGACTGGGCTGCCCTGACCCCAGGAGGGCAGAACCCTGTCTGTGGGGTGGCAGCAGCGGTAGCTGCAGAGAAAACCCCAGAGAGCTTGTTTGGCAGTACCACCGGTCCATAGTAGAGCCCAGGGGGTGCATGGAATTGGCTCCCCAATACCAGATTTGGAATGGGGGGACAATTACATGATCTTAGACATGTTACATGGCCATATTCGGAGATACCATTGTGAAGCTACATATAGGTATTGGCCTATATGTAGTGCACACGTGTAATGATGTCCCCGCACTCACAAAGTCCGGGGAAATGGCCCTGAACTATGTGGGGGCACCTTTGCTTGTGCAAGGGTGCCCTCACACTTAGTAACTTTGCACCTAACCTTCAGGAAGTGAAGGTTAGACATATAGGTGACTTATAATTTACTTAAGTGCAGTGAAAATGGCTATAAAATAACTTGTGCGTTATTTCACTTAGGCTGCAATGGCAGTCCTGTGTAAAGGTTTGTCTGAGCTCCCTATGGGTGGCAAAAGAAATGCTGCAGCCCATAGGAATGTCCTGGAACCCCAATACCCTGGGTACCTAAGTACCATATACTAGGGGATTATAAGGGTGTTCCAATGTGCCAATTGAAATTGGTAAAAGTGGTCACTAGTCTATAGTGACAAATTTAAAGGCAGAGAGAGCATAAGCACTGAGGTTCTGATTAGCAGAGCCTCAGTGACACAGTTAGTCACTATACAGGTACACACATTCAGGCTACAAAGTATGAGCACTGGGGTCCTGGCTAGCAGGATCCCAGTGAGACAGGCAAAACAAACTGACATACATTTAAAAATGGGGGGTAACATGCCAGGCAAGATGGTACTTACCTACAGTGCTTCAGTCCAAATCACATTTCTGGGCTGGCTCTTAGAAGTCAGCTTTGTCAAAGGGGCAACAATGATGCCGTATCCTTGACAAATCTTGTGTAATATCCTGTGAGGCCCAGGAAGGCTCTCACCTCAGTTTGAGTTTTGAGGGGCTTACAGACCATGGTAGTCTCTATTTTGTCCTGGGGTTGATGCACTACCCCCATCCACCATGTGTTCCAAGTACACCATAGACCCCTGCCCTATCTGGCACTTGCTGGCGTGGATAGTCAGGCCTGCATTTTGCAGAGCCCAAAGCACTTCCTGCAGGTGAAACACGTGGTCATTCCAGCTGCTACTGAAGACAGATATATCATCTAAGTAAGCAGCACTGAAGACCTCCATACCATCCAAGACTTGGTTCACCAGCCACTGAAAGGTAGCAGGGCTATTCTTCGGTTCAAATGTCATCACTCTGAAAACGTAGTGGCCCTCTGGAATAGAGAAAGCTGACTTCTCCTTGGCTCCTTCAGTGTTGGAAAATGGGTTATTGGTAAGGGCAGGTAGGTACCTACACTTAGCAATAGGCCACTAACCTCCACTAAGGACCAGTTAGGTCTCAGTAAATTAAACCCAGCTCAACCCTTGGTAGCTTGGCAACGAGCATCAAGGCTTAACTTAGGAGACAGAGTGTAAAGCATTCAAATATCACAGAACAGTAATTAAATAAAACACAGGAAACAGTATAAAAACCCAAAACCAATTTATAAAAATAGATTATATTTTTATCTTTAAAATGACACCAAAACGAATAAAATCAGCTAAGGGGAACCGGAGATATGAATTTTTAAAGATTTTTTTTTTTAGCGCCTAGAAACAAAAAGCACCAATCGGGTCATCTGGTTGCACCTCGACCGGGGCAAAGTCAAAGTTTCAGGTCGACCGCGATGGAGCCCTGCTCGGCTACAGGCCGCGGGAGGCCTCCGTTAAAATGTTACCTTCACACTTAGGGGGTAATTCCGACCCCAGCGGTCATTGACCACCGGGGCCGGGGTCGGCGGGAGCACCGCCAACAGGCTGGCGGTGCCCCGCAGGGCATTCTGACCGCGGCGGTTTGGCCGCGGTCAGAACAGGAAAACCGGCGGTCTCCCGCCGGTTTTCCCCTGCCCTGAGGAATCCCCCATGGCGGCGCAGCTTGCTGCGCCGCCATGGGGGATTCCGACCCCCTCACCGCCATCCTGTTCCTGGCGGCTCCGACCGCCAGGAACAGGATGGCGGTGAGGGGTGTCGTGGGGCCCCTGGGGGCCCCTGCAGTGCCCATGCCAATGGCATGGGCCCCCATAAGCGGGCCCCACTTTGAATTTCAGTGTCTGCATAGCAGACACTGAAATTCGCGACGGGTGCTACTGCACCCGTCGCACCCTTCCCACTCCGCCGGCTCCATTCGGAGCCGGCTTCCTCGTGGGAAGGGGTTTCCCGCTGGGCTGGCGGGCGGCCTTCTGGCGGTCGCCCGCCAGCCGAGCGGGAAACACAGAATGGCCGCCGCGGTCTTTTGACCGCGGTGCGGTCATTCGGCGGCTCCCGCCGCCCGCCGGGGTCTGAATGACCCCCTTAGTCTTTTTTTCAAAGATTTTCTTCAGCGGGACGAACCTGCCAGTCCAATCCGACCTCCTGGAGCCCTTCTCCGGATACGCGATGCTGAATTCCTCGGTGGAGATTTTTACCTTCGGACTTAGTCGTTTCTTCGAGGTGAAAATCCTTCGACCGTGGTAAACCTGGATTTTGATCCGACATCCATGGAGCCCTTCTCGGATACGCTGGCTGGGAGGTCCTGGTCAACTTTTTACCTTCGGACTTAGTCTCTTTTTCAGAGATTTTCTTTACCGGGTCGAACCAGCAAATCAGGCCGGGTCGCGATTGAGGCAAGCCGGCTAGAGTTGCTGCGGCGGGTCGCTCCCTCTAGGGAGCTTTTTTACAAAAGTTGTCTAAACTTCTCCAAACTTCTGGGGCTTCTCCTAGATGTCCTTTTAAGGTTCTTTTGGGGTCCACAGCTCACCCCAAGGGTCCAGAAGTTCTGAGATGGTCTTTGGGGGGGTGCGGACTACAACTCCCAGAATGCACCTGTTGCAAACTCCTTTTTGGCCACTGGACAGTGGTCAGCTGGTCGCTTTCTTCAGGAGTTAGTGCAGGGGACTCTGGATAGCAATTTTCCACCTGTAGCAAACAGGGAGTCCCTCCCTGAACCAGTTGAAGCCAGGCAAAGTCCTTCTTGTGGTGAAGCCCAAGTGTGCAGCTGGTGCAGTCCTTCTGAGTGCAGGTTCCAGGTGCAGGCCAGGGGTCCAGCAGGGCAGTCATTCTTCTTCTGTTGTTCTTCCTTGTTGGATGTGGTAGGGAACTGAGGTGTGGGTTCAGGTCTGCCAGTTTTATCCTTGCTCCTGGGTGAAAAGCAGGGGGGTCCTGGTTCTCCAATCAGGTGCAGGGTCCTTCCCCCTGTGATGACCACTTCCCGGGAAGTGTGGCAAAAATCAATCCCAGGAGGAAACATTCTCTAAAAATCCATCATGGCTGAATCTGATTTTTGGAGGTTACATTTGGCTGAGCCCACCCACTGGTGTGGCTAAAAATCATAAACACACCCCTCTCCTGCCCTTTCCTAATCTAATCAGGGGGGCACCTAGTTGTCTGGGGTTGCAGGATGTGGGGGTGTTGCTGGTTGCTCCAAATGTCCTTCTCTGCCTTTGAAGACCAGTTTGGCAGCCCTCCCCCTTGCTGCCTCACCATCTGCTGAGGGGAGATTCCTTCCCACAGGCACATTCCTTTGTGTGAAGCCAGGCCACTTCACACCTCATCAAGGCAGCTTGGCCAAGCTCCTAGAGGCTGGCCAATCAGAGCACAGCAGCAAAAACAATGCAGGGCTGAAATTGGCAACTTTTCAGATAAAGTTTAAAACTCTTTACCTGAACAAGTTATATTAAATCCAACAACTGGAAGTTGTGGGATTTATTACAACAATTAATTTGCTACCAAACTCTTGGTATGCATCATTTAAGGAGACTTTACAAATTAAAATAAAGTCTCCCCATTCTAGCCTATGAAGGCCATTTACTACAATGAGGGAAAAACGAATTTGGCTGTTTTTACCTCACCAGGGCTTATAAAACTATTTTTATAAAGTCCCTGCCTATAGTTAAATGGCACCCAGCCCTAGGGGCACATAGGGCACACCTTAGGAGTGACTTATAAGTAAAAATAAGGTAGTTTAAGACTTTAGAACTACTTTTAATTCCAAAGTCGAATTTGCATATAACTTTAATTTAAAAGCAGCCTGCAAGACAGGCCTGCCTTTAAAATGACACTGGGCACCTCAGCAGTGAACCTATGGGTGCACCGCCTATGCTGTGGTCCCTAAACCTACATGCCCTACCATATACTAGGGACTTATAGGTAGGTTAACTTAGCCAATTATAATTATCCTAATTTGCATATCCATTTTACATAGAGCACAGTCCCTGGGACTGGTTAGCAGTACCCAGGGCACCCTCAGAGTCAGGAAAACACCAGCAAAAAGTGGAAAATGGGGGCAAAAAGTTAGGGGGCCTCTGCAATCAGCCCTGTTTTCCCACATTCAGTTAGGGCAATCTGCCAGTACCTGTTACGAACTGCGCTTGACTTCTCACCTCTGGATACAGGGTTGGCGAATATCCCCGGTCTTCTACAGGTTCTGGATAATCCCAGATAAGGGCAACCCTTTCTAGTAGCCACGGTGCCACTGTAGTGTGGTCAGTTTTACGTATATTTTGCGCATTAGCTTCAGGCCTTAGGCCTCTGTGCACTTTGCCCTAAATATATTTTATTCATTTGCTAACAGCTTAGAGCCTCCGTGCACTTTGCTCTAAATGCTTTCTATTAGGCTTCGTACTGTTATTTTACAGAATAGCCAGTTCTACGGTGTTGTTTTTTATTCATATCACACTGTTTTGCCTACTTCAGCACTGGAGTTCTTCATAACATATTCACTCTGTGCTTTAGTCAAGGATACAGTCTGGTACATTGCCGATAGACGTGGTAGGAGTCTAGACTTGCCATTCCTGCGTAGGAACATTTTGTGATTACGATGACATGTTAGTTATAAAATCACTTCCTTGTCCCAATACATGCAAGAGGGAGATTCCGACCAGGGAACCACAACTAGACGCTGACTGCCTCGTTGCAGATGCTGAACCAGATCACAGGCCTTTGCTCAGGTATGAGTGTGTCCGTCTCCCTAGTGATACAGAAAGGCAAGCTGAAAGCTTAACATGCTGTGCTCTAAATAGAACAAGCAGAGGGAGAGTAGAAACGGTTAGGAATTATGATAGCTTTATTTCTATGTTTTACTCTCCTGGTTACTATATCAATCCTACTATGTTGTATTGTTCTGGTTATTGCGGCTCACGCCTTAATATCTAAAATACAGTCGTTTTATTAAAACATTATATAAAACTTATACTGTCTTTGTCATTTGTATATGAGACCATATAGTGAATGAGAGAGTTGGTTTGGATCTGAGTGACCACGACTTCCCTGAGAAGTTCCAAAGATGTCATGCGCTCGGCTGCCCAATCATTTCTTCCCCGTGGGAGAAATGAGGCACTGCTAGTTAGCCGGAGCAACAACAGGATTTAGGGTGACAGAGTTCCTTACACGTGGGTCAGACTCAGTCCCCCACACCGTTATCGATCCTGCTGCCTAGAAATCCAGTAGTCTCATTTAGGAGAATGAGAGCCCACGCGACATGGCGCCGCCAACGTTTGGTCTGGCTCTAATGTTTGGGTCCGACTGACTCTCTCGGTCTCGTATATATTTTGACTCCTCGGTTCCGTATGCGGAGACGTCCGTGGGGCTGAGGGTTTCCGCCACCACAGGTTGGGTACATCCTATTACTTAGTGGTTGGTTGTTCAAGCTTGAACTTTGAAAGGAAATACCCCGATATTGGTGTGCCTTCTCTGTCCTAGAGCTATTATTGTTATACTAATGGCGAATACAGTTGTAATAAATATACCGCTTAATATGCGATTTCCGCTCACGGGTCATCTGATAGCACATGGACTGACGGTCCAGGGGGGTCCGGTCACTTTTGTGGTGGACGCCCATGCAGCCTATAGAACAGAACTTTTTTATTCTTGGGTCATATTTCCAGCAGCTGATGGGGGTACAAATACTTTTCACGAATATACTGTTGCGAATGTCCCTGGACAATACAGGGCTTATGCATACTTAGAAATACCTTTATCTTATCAAGAACACCATAATTGGCTTGATGGCGCCCTCCCACATTCAGTAACACCAGTACGGTTAGGTCCGTTGAGTAATGATGGTCCGACCTGGCCTTTATTGGCTACATATACACCATATCCTGGAGTGGCAAATGTGGCAGTGGCTGAAGTGCGTCGTTTATATGAGGAATTAACTGCAACGTACAGACGATTAGTTCAGTTTGTGATGCAGACATTAAATACTAATGCAGCGCGTGCTGCTCCAGCTCACCCACATGCGGTGGTGCCGGGAATAAATCCGGCCACTGTACACTCTGTAATGGGCAAGGTACCGGCTAAACGTGAGGAGACTCCATTTTGGCTGGCGCAAAAAATTAATACGCTGGAAGCAGTATTTCCCCATACGGGACCTCAGGATAAGCATAGAATTTTGACGATGTGTTTGCCGTATGGGATGGTTCCTACGGTGGATCTTTGTAATACTTGGGGCACGGTGTTTGCCGCTCTCTATACTACAGCACACGGTACACCGACTTTGGCTAATTTGCCGGAGGTGCTTAAACAAATTCAGGATGAATATGGGGCTGCCCCTGCCTTGGATTTAGGCATGCAATTGATGGGTAATTTTGACGCGGTTTCTTCTATTATTTTGAGTAATCTCAAGGGGGAGGCTGTAGCACTAGCGGTGCGAATGCGTCTTCGGGACGTTCCGCAGATTAATCAGGAGCGGGAACTTCCGAGAATAATAGCTGAAACATATTCTAGTATTGGTCGTGATAGCCTAGGGGCTCGACTGCAGAAACAAACAATTACAGGGTAAAAATAATAAGGATAATTCTAAGCAACAGCAACCTGAGGGTGCGAAAAAGCGCTGGGATAAGAAACAGCAAACACCTAAGAAAGATGGTGGGCAGTCTCCGCAACCGGAGACCCGACAAAATAAGTATAATTTCAGGAATAGGGATACTTTGAAGACGCCTGATAGATATCAATATACTGATACGCGCCAATCTCGTTCCTTTCAGGACTCCTCGGAGAAAAGAAGTGAGAGAGGTGGGCGGTCAGAGCGGAGGACGGAGTACGTGAAACCGAGACAGGATTCACAACGCTCAGCGGAGGTTTCTATTAAACAAGAAGAGAAACCGCTGCAACAAAAACAGCAGTTTAAAAAGAAGAAAGTGGCAGCAGTCTCAGTTAGACATGCCGCTCAAGAAGAGAGTTCTCTTGACGAACAAGACATGGGCGTTAGCGCTGTTAGACAGCGCGGCAGAGGTCACAATAGTTCGCCGGAGTCTTCTAGAGCATCTGGAGGCGAAAGCAACTGATGACTTCATACAAGTCGAGACGGCGGATATGCGAGTCTCTGATCCTGATCAAGTATATCTTGTGACTCTACGATTAGAAGGGGACATTGACCGCGTTGTACACGCCATCTTTTGGGACCATATGGTGAAATCATATGATGTCCTGTTGGCCGAACAAGATTGGCCACCTGACTTTGTTCGCGACTGTCCAGTTGGGGAGGAGGTTATTGCGCCTTCCTTTTCACCACTTGTTCCGAGAGAACTAGCGGAGTCATATGGTAAATTATGGGCTCTAGCACAAGCCCCCGCCCTATATAGAAATAATGTGGGGTGGGATAAACAATCACCTTATCATGTCATTCCCATTAAAGGAGGACCTCAGCCACAGCCGCAATATCCTATTAAATTTGAAGCAAGGGCATCGGTTCGGAAAATTCTTACACAATTGGAGTACCAAGGTGTGATTGAGCCTTGTGTCTCGCCGATGAATAATACCTTATTTCCGGTTGCTAAACCGGACCATTCCTATAGGATAGTGGTGGATTACAGACATTTGAATAGTCATACACGCACATATGCTATACAGAATTCACATAGCGCTGCGCTTATGAATAATATAGTGCGTAAAAAATACAAAACAACCTTGGATATCTCGAATGGATTATTCTGCCAGAATATAGCACCCGAAAGTCGGGACTATACCGGTTTCAGTGCGTTTGGCTCTCAGAAAAAGTTTAGTCGTTTACCTCAGGGGTTTAAGAATAGCCCAGGACTGTTCTCGGCTCGTGTGACTGAACTTCTGCACGAGTTGGACCCTGAGGCGTTATCATATGTTGATGACATTTATTTGAAGGACGATGAGATTCTACAACATCTCAGTCGCGTATCGCGCATTGTTGTGGGTTTTGCTGATATTGGTTATAAGTTTAATTTTAAGAAATGGAAGATTGCCTTCCTCAGTGTTATTTTCCTGGGATATGAGTTATCGAGTGAGGGCAAGAGCCTGGCGCCACATTTTTTGGAGAAATGTGCTTTACTGCAGCCTCCTAATACGGTTCGGAAGCTCCAGTCTTTGTTGGGGTTTCTGAATTTTGGCAGAACTTACATTCCTGATTATGCTACACGTATAAAACGCTTATATGATCTGATTCGCCCGAATTTTTCAAGTAGATTTTGGACGATTGAGCATACACACATACTGCGAGAGCTGCAGAATGATCTCTTAGCGGTTAAACATTTACACACGCGGGACAATAAAACTCATTTGGTCATCAGGGTGATTCCTGGGGCTGTTGGATTTACGTATGTCACCTTTAATGAAGGGGAGACAGTCCCGATAGCATACAAGTCCCACTTGTATTCTGCTGCAGAACAACGTTTTGCACAGACTGAGAAAATTCTCACTGCAGTACAGATGGCTGTGATCAAAGAAAGACCGCTAGCCCAGGGCCAACGCATTATTGTCGTTTCCCCAATTCCGGCCTTGGAGGCTGTTACAAAAGCGAGTGTTCCTAATTCGAAAGCTTTACACCCGCGGTGGATACAATGGGCTACGTCTTTGACGGCCACTGATGTGGATTACATATTTGACCCAAAGCTGCAGACTCAAGAATTTCTTCAATATGAAATAGAGTACCCGGTTCCTGCTGGCACATTACCTATTGACCAATATGAAGTGGTCATGTATACCGATGGCTCTGCGCAACCGGCGGTTGGGACTAAACAACAGTATTCTGCTGCTTGTGCGGTGGTGAGCGGGACTATGGAGGGGGAGTTTTCTGCCCCCGACATACTTATACTAAAACCTTGGGAGATTGCACGGCGCAGCTGGCTGAGCTCAAAGCTCTTTTGTTAGCGTTGGAGCATGCAGAGCCGGCGATATTGACCTTGCTAGTCTGTGACTCCTACTACTGTGTGCAATCCTTCAATGAATATCTGCATTATTGGAAAATGAATGGGTTCAGAGATTCTAAAGGCAACACCATTAAACATAAATTGTTGTGGGGTAAGGTTGCGGGTCTGAAAGAGACGCTTCCTAAAGTCCATGTTGTACATACACTTGGACACCAGCGCGTTGGAATACACGTTGCTGGGAATACTTTGGCTGATGAGGCTGCAAAGTCGGCTATGTCGCCATGTCGCGTGGACTCTCATTCTCCTAAATGAGACTACTGGATTTCTAGGCAGCAGGATCGATAACGGTGTGGGGGACTGAGTCTGACCCACGTGGAAGGAACTCTGTCACCCTAAATCCAGTTGTTGCTCCGGCTAACTAGCAGTGCCTCATTTCTCCCACGGGGAAGAAATGATTGGGCAGCCGAGCGCATGACATCTTTGGAACTTCTCAGGGAAGTCGTGGTCACTCAGATCCAAACCAACTCTCTCATTCACTATATGGTCTCATATACAAATGACAAAGACAGTATAAGTTTTATATAATGTTTTAATAAAACGACTGTATTTTAGATATTAAGGCGTGAGCCGCAATAACCAGAACAATACAACATAGTAGGATTGATATAGTAACCAGGAGAGTAAAACATAGAAATAAAGCTATCATAATTCCTAACCGTTTCTACTCTCCCTCTGCTTGTTCTATTTGGAGCACAGCATGTTAAGCTTTCAGCTTGCCTTTCTGTATCACTAGGGAGACGGACACACTCATACCTGAGCAAAGGCCTGTGATCTGGTTCAGCATCTGCAACGAGGCAGTCAGCGTCTAGTTGTGGTTCCCTGGTCGGAATCTCCCTCTTGCATGTATTGGGACAAGGAAGTGATTTTATAACTAACATGTCATCGTGATCACAAAATGTTCCTACGCAGGAATGGCAAGTCTAGACTCCTACCACGTCTATCGGCAATGTACCAGACTTTATCCTTGACTAAAGCACAGAGTGAATATGTTATGAAGAACTCCAGTGCTGAAGTAGGCAAAACAGTGTGATATGAATAAAAAACAACACCGTAGAACTGGCTATTCTGTAAAATAACAGTACGAAGCCTAATAGAAAGCATTTAGAGCAAAGTGAACAGAGGCTCTAAGCTGTTAGCAAATGAATAAAATATATTTAGGGCAAAGTGCACAGAGGCCTAAGGCCTGAAGCTAATGCGCAAAATATACGTAAAACTGACCACACTACACCCTCCCCTTGTCGGTAGCAAGTTGTTCCAACAACATAAAAAAAAACATGACCTAAATTTAAACCCAACATTTCGACAAGATGAGAAGACAACAAAGTCATAAATTTAGGAAACATGTGACGATAGAGCGAATTGCAATATAGTGTCAATTTAGTCGGGAGAGAGAGAAAAAAAATCCAATTGTCAAACAGAAGCAATAGAACGTAGAAGCTCCTCCACTTCGAGATATGTGAATATCGGAAGATCCACGCCACAAAGTACCATGGAGCAGGTGTGTTCCAAAGCCCCAAAACCATTCAGGGCGGCACCCCGTGTAGTGCCACGGAAAGAGACAAAACCATCTTCCTCCAGGAAGGGAATCTCATAATCCGCTTCACGAAGCAAACGCAACCGCAGTGCACAAGTCTGGGAATGAGCCCTAATCGGGAACATCAACAGATCAAGATCAACCACTGGAGAGCGCTGCAGTGAGAGACAGAAAGCCAGTGCATGTTCAAACGAGCACCAAAGGCATCGAAACACGGGTTGCACACAATCCAAAACCGGTCGGAACGACAAAGACCAGTCACACTCCAAATGAGCCAGGAGTGTTGCTCCAAAACGCTGCATCATGCGTTCACGACACAGCTGCGCTGACGGGAGCAGCAATACAGGATCTCGTTGCGGCGGGACAGCCATTGCGAAAAAATAGCAACAATAGCAAAACTCCAGCCAATAAAGCCAAAGTAATTGGGAAACCCCCAAAAATGCTTCCGAAAATAGAGTGTATAGCCGAAGGTATCAAACCGAATACGGAAGAGAAGGTGTGAACGAAACCAACACCAACGGCTTTGAAAAAATGAGCAATACCAGCAGTGCTAGATGCATTAAATATACGTCCCACAAGTTCACCGAAGTGACTCTGAAAGTTAGTATTCAAAAGGGACTGTATCTCCGCCGATGACCTTGCCACTTGAAGTGCGTAGGTCTCGCTAGCAGATGTAAGGGCCACATGCTTTTGAAACAATAAAGCTTTCAGCCGACTCAACTTGTCGAAATCAACCTTGGAAGTAGCAATATGAGGCCAGATGTCCGCTACCTCCCTAAATTCAGTAGGGGGAAACAACACATTCCCGCAGCACGTAACGGCCTTGTTGACGACAACGACGTAAACTATTCCGGCACGCATGCCACAGCAGCGTTCGCTGTTAAGAACAATGTAACTGCCGTTAGAAAGCACCTGGAAAGTGTTTTTAATTACCGGGACTGGAACTCCCTTCAGATAACAAGCTAAGTTAGCAATCGAAGCATTACACGCTCCGTGCAAGGACAGCTGTTTACAAACCATGGAATGGCTAACAGAAGCTTCGCATTCGCTACCGCTAAGAAAAACTTCCCGCAAACCATTAACACATCTGTACTGAAAAGGAAGCTCCCACACCTCGTGTATGTAACTGTCACCCAATAGTTCATATCTACCCACCGGAATGTGCTTCAAACAAGAAGTAAATTGCAGAGTGGAGATAGGCAAATTAATAACCCCATGAATCAACCACTCAGCTGACGGAATCTCAGCCACCGTAAAAGGCAGTTTCTCCAACTTTTCAATATTTAACATAACATACGTCGCTTCCTTCTTAGCCATCAATTGTTGTTGACGAGTTAAATTAAAGGAGATAAAGATCTCTCTGGCACGAATGTGCTGCCATGGAACGCGACCCGCCTTCAAGGTCTGAAGAGTCCAACTCAGCTGCATGATAGATCGTGTCTGACTCTGCCCATGATATAAAGAAGACATGTCTGATTTTATAATGTCAATAGCAGAAGAGACAATGCTGTCAATCGTGTAAACACGGTCAGAAAGGGTATGCATGCCATTATCAACAACAGACAAAGTCTGCAGCAGATTTTCTTGATCAATCTGTCTTAACCGGGCTGCAGCCTCCTGCTGGGAAAGTTTCCAAAACTCATTATACACTTCGTATAAGAACCTTTTTCTCCGGGGCACCTTGGGACCTGACAAGAAATCTTGTAAATCAGTACCATTAGACAGTAACTTGAGGTGTGACTTAACTGCACCCAGCGTGGAGTACTTCAACCATTGTTGACAAAGTTTCCCCACACTGTATGTAGTTATTATATCTGCATGTTCTGGTGAAATGTAACGAGGGTCTGCCCTACTAGTCCTGAACCCCCCAGAAGAGGTAACAAAACGCTGATGACACTGATTAGTGTCTACAGGCCACAATAACCACCCGCCCGGATGTAACGATGAAGCGTTAAGCGTACCATTCTGGACCCAATGCGTAAATTCACTAAAAGTAGCATTCACATAGTGCTCCCAGTTATTTAATTTAGAAGGGACAGGTATTCTAGGCAAAGTCAATTCTCTAATTGACGCCAAGCCCAAACAACTAGTCTGTTGTACTGTGTCATTGAGGAAAATCATTTGCACAGGGATAATGCATGCTCGAAATAATGTATCTCTGCCTTGCATCTGCCAATTTTTCGTACCCCAAACACTTTTCAAGTCAACAGTCTTCAACCAGTATTCATATCCTTCGACCGAAAGTTTAGATACAAACGAATTATAATACAGTAATTTAGTATTGGTCAACAAAATTTGCTTATTAGAATACGGTGTCACCTTAAAATAGTAAGACTTAGCGTTTCGCTGATCATGCCCAGAAAAATATGCAAATTTATCATTATACGTTTTCGAACTCCCTTGTGGAGGAGTCGAGCAATGTTCCCATTGTACATAATTAAAGATGGACTTAGGGCTACTCGCTTTGTGAATAAAGTGGTGTCCATAATAGGTGTAGCAAAACATATCACCATGATTATCTTTAAATTGGTAAGCATCTTCATCGTCATAGACAGTATAATATTGTAAATCTTTTAGCATAGCATCTACTGTCTTCACATCCCAATCATCAGAAACAATGCCTGGAATAACAATATCATTCATTGATAACTTAAGGACATACGGTATTTGAATCAGTTCAGTGGGACCATATATATCAAACATTACTTTATCCCACACAATTCCATCCGGAATTGGTATTGCAGAAATGTTCACATTGGATAAGTCTCTTCGAACCATATGAGACGAAAAATGTGGTCTCAACACAGTCTCCACGTGCTCAATGTCTGATCGATCAGGAAGAAAATTACCATGTATTACCAGAAAAAAGGTAACCACAAATCCCAACCATAAAAAAATAGTCAGTACAGCCATAAAAAGCCACAAATAGTTCCAAGGAACAACAAAATATGTACGTTTGAGCCAACTTAGTAGCTTACATGGACCTCGGATTGAAGACAGCGAAGACGAAGAGCTGGATACAGCTGCATCCGCGTCGTTGAAGCAGCCAGAGGCAGTTCTCGCAAAAGGTGCAACAGTGAACAAGGAAGCTGATGGAGGTTCTCTCCTAGGTACGCTATAAATCACATGTTCAGAAACATCAGTAGAACGTACAGCAACTTGAGAAAAAGAATCAATATCAATCGTTGACTGTGGAACAATCGCAAGATCATCTTCCACCCTCCCCAAGCTCGGAGAGGAAACATGGTCGGTGCTAATCACCTGCAGCGGGACTTCTTCCCCAGTAGTGAGAGGGATGCCGGAACTACTGGGTGTCCCTCTTGGTCTGCTGTGCAGAATCGGCCACATGTTGTAACTTGACATTATCAATGGAAACAAAACGAATTCCTTTGGCCCCTTGCAGCGGCGGCAAAATCACAGTTCTCGTGCCGCTCACCCCCAACACCGGGACAGGTGCTCGATAAGAAGGACCAAATTCTTTCTTTACTGCGACCTTTTCACGCACTAGATCCCCAATCCTGGGTATCCAACCAGTAGGTGTTACTGGCTCATCCTTAATTCCAGAGGAGGCAGCACTTGCAGAAGAGTTATCTTCACGGAATTGTTGTAAATCCTGCAAAACAGTGACACGATCATTTATGTCAAAGGGCGTTTCTGCCGCCTCCACACCAGGACCATCTAGATCATGAACATACATTTGTGTTCCGAACAGGCACTCATATGAAGTACGACCCCCCAGTGACCTTCTAGGCAAGTTATTAAGTGCTCTCTGTACTCCATACAGGTGGGCTAGCCAACTACGACCCGTACCTATAACCCTGGCTGTTAAGGATTGCTTTAAATCACGATTTAAACGCTCCACAATAGAATTTCCCTCGGGATGAAATGGAGACGAGAATTGGAGTTGGACCCCCAACAAAGCCATGGTGTCCCTGAATGCCTTAGAGGCAAAAGCAGGGCCCTGGTCCGAATGAAAAGCCGCAACTGCAAATGTATCGACAAAGATACGCAAATCTTTAATAACAGTCCGAGCGTCAGCTGAGCGCTGTGGCCAGATCCACACAAATCTGGAGCACGAATCTACAGCAACCAATATGTATTTGTATGCACTATCTGGTGTCAGTGGACCACAATGGTCCAAGTACACACACTGTAATGGTCTATTTGATATCAGAAGAGGAGTCTGCTGCGGGCGTCTAGCCGACGATGCTTTAATTTGTTGACAGACGTCACAACAAAGGACATACTGCTTTGTCTCCTTATAGAGACCAGGCCACCAATAACGGGCCTGTAAAAGCGAAATCGTGGCAGCCACACCAGCATGCGCAGATGCCACCCCTTCATGCGCTGCAGAAATTAATCGAGGTCTCTCAATCTTATTCGGTAACTCACGTACACCAACGCCTGGAATATTAACAACAGCATTTAGTGCACCACTCAAGCAGTAACTATATTTAGAAGGGAATCCTTTAGGAAATGGCATGCCATCAGCCATAGCTTTTATGGCAGCCAAAATCTCTATGTCTGGTTTTGAACTCGAACGAGTTACCGCGGCTACAGTGGCGATAGCCAACGTTTGGTGTGGCTCTAATGTTTGGGTCCGACTGACTCTCTCGGTCTCGTATATATTTTGACTCCTCGGTTCCGTATGCGGAGACGTCCGTGGGGCTGAGGGTTTTCGCCACCACAGGTTGGGTACATCCTATTACTTAGTGGTTGGTTGTTCAAGCTTGAACTTTGAAAGGAAATACCCCGATATTGGTGTGCCTTCTCTGTCCTAGAGCTATTATTGTTATACTAATGGCGAATCCAGTTGTAATAAATATACCGCTTAATATGCGATTTCCGCTCACGGGTCATCTGATAGCACATGGACTGACGGTCCAGGGGGGTCCGGTCACTTTTGTGGTGGACCCCCATGCAGCCTATAGAACAGAACTTTTTTATTCTTGGGTCATATTTCCAGCAGCTGATGGGGGTACAAATACTTTTCACGAATATACTGTTGCGAATGTCCCTGGACAATACAGGGCTTATGCATACTTAGAAATACCTTTATCTTATCAAGAACACCATAATTGGCTTGATGGCGCCCTCCCACATTCAGTAACACCAGTACGGTTAGGTCCGTTGAGTAATGATGGTCCGACCTGGCCTTTATTGGCTACATATACACCATATCCTGGAGTGGCAAATGTGGCAGTGGCTGAAGTGCGTCGTTTATATCCTGAACAACTAAGAAGGAAGCGACGTATGTTATGTTAAATATTGAAAAGTTGGAGAAACTGCCTTTTACGGTGGCTGAGATTCCGTCAGCTGAGTGGTTGATTCATGGGGTTATTAATTTGCCTATCTCCACTCTGCAATTTACTTCTTGTTTGAAGCACATTCCGGTGGGTAGATATGAACTATTGGGTGACAGTTACATACACGAGGTGTGGGAGCTTCCTTTTCAGTACAGATGTGTTAATGGTTTGCGGGAAGTTTTTCTTAGCGGTAGCGAATGCGAAGCTTCTGTTAGCCAGTCCATGGTTTGTAAACAGCTGTCCTTGCACGGAGCGTGTAATGCTTTGATTGCTAACTTAGCTTGTTATCTGAAGGGAGTTCCAGTCCCGGTAATTAAAAACACTTTCCAGGTGCTTTCTAACGGCAGTTACATTGTTCTTAACAGCGAACGCTGCTGTGGCATGCGTGCCGGAATAGTTTACGTTGTTGTCGTCAACAAGGCCGTTACGTGCTGCGGGAATGTGTTGTTTCCCCCTACTGAATTTAGGGAGGTAGCGGATATCTGGCCTCATTTGCTACTTCCAAGATTGATTTCGACAAGTTGAGTCGGCTGAAAGCTTTATTGTTTCAAAAGCATGTGGCCCTTACATCTGCTAGCGAGACCTACGCACTTCAAGTGGCAAGGTCATCGGCGGAGATACAGTCCCTTTTGAATACTAACTTTCCGAGTCACTTCGGTGAACTTGTGGGACGTATATTTAATGCATCTAGCACTGCTGGTATTGCTCATTTTTTCAAAGACGTTGGTGTTGGTTTCGTTCACTCCTTCTCTTCCGTATTCGGTTTGATACCTTCGGCTATACACTCTATTTTCGGAAGCATTTTTGGGGGTTTCCCAATTACTTTGGCTTTATTGGCTGGAGTTTTGCTATTGTTGCTATTTTTTCGCAATGGCTGTCCCGCCGCAACGAGATCCTGTATTGCTGCTCCCGTCAGCGCAGCTGTGTCGTGAACGCATGATGCAGCGTTTTGGAGCAACACTCCTGGCTCATTTGGAGTGTGACTGGTCTTTGTCGTTCCGACCGGTTTTGGATTGTGTGCAACCCGTGTTTCGATGCCTTTGGTGCTCGTTTGAACATGCACTGGCTTTCTGTCTCTCACTGCAGCGCTCTCCAGTGGTTGATCTTGATCTGTTGATGTTCCCGATTAGGGCTCATTCCCAGACTTGTGCACTGCGGTTGCGTTTGCTTCGTGAAGCGGATTATGAGATTCCCTTCCTGGAGGAAGATGGTTTTGTCTCTTTCCGTGGCACTACACGGGGTGCCGCCCTGAATGGTTTTGGGGCTTTGGAACACACCTGCTCCATGGTACTTTGTGGCGTGGATCTTCCGATATTCACATATCTCGAAGTGGAGGAGCTTCTACGTTCTATTGCTTCTGTTTGACAATTGGATTTTTTTTCTCTCTCTCCCGACTAAATTGACACTATATTGCAATTCGCTCTATCGTCACATGTTTCCTAAATTTATGACTTTGTTGTCTTCTCATCTTGTCGAAATGTTGGGTTTAAATTTAGGTCATGTTTTTTTTTAATGTTGTTGGAACTACTTGCTACCGACAAGGGGAGGGTGTAGTGTGGTCAGTTTTACGTATATTTTGCGCATTAGCTTCAGGCCTTAGGCCTCTGTGCACTTTGCCCTAAATATATTTTATTAATTTGCTAACAGCTTAGAGCCTCTGTGCACTTTGCTCTAAATGCTTTCTATTAGGCTTCGTACTGTTATTTTACAGAATAGCCAGTTCTACGGTGTTGTTTTTTATTCATATCACACTGTTTTGCCTACTTCAGCACTGGAGTTCTTCATAACATATTCACTCTGTGCTTTAGTCAAGGATACAGTCTGGTACATTGCCGATAGACGTGGTAGGAGTCTAGACTTGCCATTCCTGCATAGGAACATTTTGTGATTACGATGACATGTTAGTTATAAAATCACTTCCTTGTCCCAATACATGCAAGAGGGAGATTCCGACCAGGGAACCACAACTAGACGCTGACTGCCTCGTTGCAGATGCTGAACCAGATCACAGGCCTTTGCTCAGGTTTGAGTGTGTCCGTCTCCCTAGTGATACAGAAAGGCAAGCTGAAAGCTTAACATGCTGTGCTCTAAATAGAACAAGCAGAGGGAGAGTAGAAACGGTTAGGAATTATGATAGCTTTATTTCTATGTTTTACTCTCCTGGTTACTATATCAATCCTACTATGTTGTATTGTTCTGGTTATTGCGGCTCACGCCTTAATATCTAAAATACAGTCGTTTTATTAAAACATTATATAAAACTTATACTGTCTTTGTCATTTGTATGAGACCATATAGTGAATGAGAGAGTTGCTTTGGATCTGAGTGACCACGACTTCCCTGAGAAGTTCCAAAGATGTCATGCGCTCGGCTGCCCAATCATTTCTTCCCCGTGGGAGAAATGAGGCACTGCTAGTTAGCCGGAGCAACAACCGGATTTAGGGTGACAGAGTTCCTTACACGTGGGTCAGACTCAGTCCCCCACACCGTTATCGATCCTGCTGCCTAGAAATCCAGTAGTCTCATTTAGGAGAATGAGAGCCCACGCGACACCACTTGACAGGAAAAACCAAAGCAGACCGTACCCTCCAGAAAGAGTCCCAGAGGGAAAAAAAACCCAATCATTGGGGAAAAACCTCAAACAGGAACTCCTGAAGAGAAGAAGAAAAAACAGGACTTGACAACAGGAACAAAAAGTAGGCAAATAATTTCCAAGGCACAAAAAGCAGGAACGAAGAACGAAGAATAGGACCGAAGAGCACAACCAAAAGGAAGTGTTTGCAACGCAAGGTAGAGCAAGACTGACTGACTTATGTACTGAAAAAAAGAAAGTGACATCACAGGAAAGGACACCATCTTGAATTGGGAAAAGCCCATAGACAAGAATAGGAGAGGCGGAAAGAGACGCTGTGTCAAAGCGCAGCGTTACAGTACCCTAAAGTCAGATCAATGTACTCAGGAACTGGGCAGCCCATAACCTGTCAATCAGCTCATTACCCTGGGGAATGTGATGAGCATTAGTCTTGGTGACTGAGTACCCTATTGAGCCCCCTGTAATACACACAGAACTTTAGCTCTGGACTAGTGCCTGGTGAGGCAGCTTTTGGTACCAGGTCTACAGAGTTGGAACCGGGGCTACTGGAAGACTCAATCACCCTACATCCAACATCTTGGAGACTTCCTCCTTGATACTTGCCCTCACTTTGTCCGAAAGTCAGTATATTTTGTTTTTGACAGGGGGGCTACCTCCTGTATCAATATGATAGGTACACAGATGTGTAACCCAAAGAGAGAGGGGAATCAGAGAGGGGAACTCTCCCAGCAATTAGAGACAGTTCCTATACTGTTCTGAAATCAGGGTAGGCGAAAGATGTACACCTTCCACTGATCCATCTTTCTCTTTGGAGGCTAGGAGGTCAGGGAGAGGTTCACTCTCTTCTTCCTCCCTACCATCTATCACCAACAGTATGGTGAACTCGGACCTCTCAAAGTGGGGTCTGAAGCAATTGTTTTGGAGGACCCTTAGGGGCTATTTGAGGGTCTTGAGGCCCATCAAGGTGACCTTCCTCTTCCTTTCAACCACCTCATAAGGCCCAGTCCAATGGTCTTAGAAGAACCTGGGCTCCGTGGGTTCTATCACTCACAGTTTCTGTCCAGGCTGGAATTCTACAAGAGTTGACGTCTGGTCGTACCACTGCTTCATTACCTCCTGACTTGCCTCCAAGTTTTCAGAAGCCCGGTTCCAAAGCTTGGCCATCTAGCTCTGAATGGCTGACAAGTAGCTAACCACATCCTGGGGAAGTTTCTTGGTAGCTTGTTCCCTATCCTCCCTAATCAGGCTGAGGTCCCCTTACAAGTTGCCCATACAGCAATTCAAAGGGAATAAAACCAACCCCCTTCTGTGGTACCTCTCTGTAAGCAAAGAACAGGCATGGTAAGAGGGTGTGCCACTTAAGCCTCATGGGCTCAGGTAGGCCCTTGATCATGCATTTGAGGGTCTTGTTAAATCTCTCAACAAGCCCATTGGTTTGTGGATGGTAAGGTATGGAAAACGTACAAGTAACTCCATCCTCCTTCCAAATTGACTGCATGGAAGCAGATATAAATTTGGTGACCCCGTCAGAAACCCACTCAGGTAAACATTCCCATTAGGGCCTTAGCTACTGCAGGTGCAGTTGCAGTCCTTGGAGGGATGGTCTCTTGGTACCTTGTGGCATGGTCCACCAGAACCAAGATAAACCTGTTGCCAGAGGCTCTCTGGGGATCCATGGGTCAACAATTACGATGCCCACCCTTTCAAAGGGGGTGCCAGTGACAGGTAAGGGATTCAGGGGAGCGTTCAGCTTCTGTTTCGTGTTCCCACTGGCCTGGCAGGTCAAGCAAGTCCTACAGAAAGCACCTGAGGAAATCTTTTTCCGGGTCCAGTAAAAGTGGGTTTCAAGCCTGGCAAATGTCTAGTCCTGTCCCAGATGCCCTGCCAGGGGTATTTCATGAGCCAGCTCCAGTAGGAAGGCCCTGTAGAGCACCAGGGCCCTTGCTAGCCCATGCACAGGTGCCTTAGGCTCACTGTATAGGAGACCATCCTCCCAATAAATGGGGTGATTCCCTGATGTGTCATGAGCTGCCTGGGCTTCACCCTGTCGCCTCATGCCCTCCAGGGTTAGGTACACTGTCTGTACTTGACAGGATTCCTCCCTGGTGGATTCTCCTTCTTCTTGTCATCCAGAAAGTTCAGGCAAGTCACCAAGGGAGACAATGCCCTCCACAGTGGGCACTGGGGTGACCACCTCTGGCATCCCATCTACCTCTGCTGGGAGACATCCTGGGGCTGGGTTCCCACACCCCTTGCCTGTCAACATCAGGGCAGTGCGCGCTTTACGGGCTACTAGAATGTAAAAACCCAGCACTTTCAAGATAACGTAATTTATACATTGTGTTGATATGCTGTTGTTTAACCTTTTGCATTGCAGAATTTAATCCTGAAGACTTATTTTTAAGGTGCCTATAAATACTGTTCATTTGCAATGTATTGCTGCAGGCTTTCAGAGTGTGTCAGGGAGTGGTCCCTTTCCAGGGCCTTCTAGAAGCTTTCCCTGCAGCATGGCTGGGTGTGGTTTGTGGGCTGGGCCAAGACTCTATATAAGGGATCCAGCCCAGCTCCACGTGCTCACTATTCAGAGGTCCCGGTGCAGAGCAGCAGCAACTTCCTGAGCTCCTGTCCCGGAGGCCTACTTTGATCCTCCAGGCCTTGCCCTTTCACTTTTCTGGTGATTCTTGATCAGGGCGGTAAGACGGAGGTCAGGCTGGGCCCCCTATCCCGTTCTCGAAGGCTTTGGAGTTCTTGGGCCTAATTTGCATGATAAAAAATGTGCATGTGAATGTGCGCTTGGTGTTTCATGGCATTTACATGCTGACACTCGAATCGGCAAGACGCGCGATTCTTTGCTCGTGTACAACTTTTGATATTCATTGTGCGCTACCATTTTATGGCATTTACAAGGTAGCATTCGAATCGGCAAGACGCATGATTCATTTCTTGTGCTTAATCCGTGTTACTCATTGTTCGCTACCACTTCATGGCATTTACAAGGTAGCATTCAAATCGACAAGACGCGCAATTCATTTCCTGTGCTTAATTTATGTTATTCATGGTGCGCTACCATTTCATGGCATTCACATGGTGGCATTCAAATCGGTAAGAAGCGCAATTCATTTCTTGTGCTTAATTCATGTTATTCATTGTGCGCTACCATTTTCCGGCATTCACATGGTGGTATTCGAATCGGCAAGACGCGCAATTCATTTCCTGTGCTTAATTCATGTTATTCATGGTGCGCTACCATTTCATGGCATTCACATGGTGGCATTCAAATCGGCAAGACGCGCAATTCATTTCTTATGCTGAACTCATGTTACTCATAGTGCGCTACCATTTCATGGCATTCGTATGGTGGCATTCGAATCAGCAAGACGCTCGATTCATTTCTTGGGCTTAATTCATGTTATTCATTGTGCGCGGCCATTTCATGGTATTTACAAACTTGTGGAAATCCGCAATGTGCGCAATTCATGTTTCTGCATTCTAAGAAACTAAAGTGGTAGAATTCTAGATGTTATATTGTGTGTGCATAATAATTCCCTTAAGTACTATTCCTATGGTGTTATAGAATTCATTCAGATTATTTTCTTGTCCTCATGTAAAAGACTATGCTTGAATTTGAAAAGGTAATTCTAGAAGGTTCTGATGTTTTCTAATCCATGTGTAACATTTCATTGAGAGGTTCATTGAACAGTTGTATTAATCCTTCTTGATTCCTTCACAGGTAACCAGACATCTTGAGGCATAGCTATTTAGTCCATGGTTACGTTAGTCATGTTTCTAGTATGACAATGCTTAGAATCATAGTCTAGTAATGATTAATATGATATAATCTTGATATTGTGTGTTTAAACGTTTTTGCTTCCTACAGGTCTCCTTCACAGCTGTTCCCTACCTAATCCCCTTTTCCCCACCTGGACTCTCTTAGACTCTGTGACATTCTAATCAGAGTATTGGAGCTGTCTTGTGGTGGACGTGTTGGGAACGTGCGCAGACCAGAGGATCTGGTGACTCTGACATTGCCCTTCCCTTTCTTGGCAGTTGTCTGGGCCATTTTTCCAGGCTCCGAACTGCTTTGGTTCCCTTTCCTGGTAGCAATGTACCTGATGGTTGCACAAATACACTCAGGCAACCCTTATATTTCCTTCTAGGCAGTGTGCTCAAGATCATTCCCTAAAAAACAATCCATAGGATTGGCAGGGCTCACAACAACATTTAGAAGACCTGAGACCCCCCCCCCCACCCAAATGGAAGAAAGGACACTCAGTAATGGCCGTCACGGTTGTCAGCTACTACAACCTGGTGGAATGTATTGGGTAAAATCTGCTATGGGGCCATCAGCTGACTCCTTACTGTAGTCATACTGGCTCCTGTGTCCCTCAGAGCCTCATCTCCTTGCCCATTGAGGGTGACCCACTGCCTATACTTTGTAGTATTGGAAGGCATATGGGCCTTAGGCACCAACTCCACATCACACAGGGACACTTGGGTAACCTCACTGACTCCCCCCACTGACTGGGACAAACTCCCTTCAAAGCACTACACTCATCACCCCTGGCATCTTTCCTCCAGTGGGAGGCTGTGCCCTCCTAGGAAACTTCAATGTGTGTGTACACTCATAGCATTTTCATTCTGGTGGCCAGATTGGGAATAAGACCTTTTCCCTTGGGAGTTGTTTTGGGGGCATTGTGAGAGCAGAAGGCCTATCCCACCGCTCCCACCAATGTTAGAAATTGTGTTTCTGATTGGCAGAGGTATGCTCCCTGTTCAACCAAGAACCAGAATCCTAGTCAGTGCCTGTCACTAAAATAACCTAAATTAACCTATGCTCACCCCTTTGTAGCTTGGCACAAAGCAGTCAGGCTTAACTCAAGAGGCAATGAGTTAAGTATTTTTGAAACACTTCAAAGAGATACCACACATGGTTAAATAGAACTTAACTTAATGAACAAAACATGACAACAATGACAAAATCCAATCAGTAAACCAGAGTAGTGCCTGGCTACAAGTTCTGAGCTGCAGCAACCTGAGGAGGTGGAGGACAACATGTTCACAGGAGTGGAGCCCACTGCTAGGGCAGGGAGCAGTATGTCCTCCCACAACCTGTCCCCTGAGGGGCTGGCGGACTGGAAGGTAGAAAAGGATTTCAGGCTGCAGATGGCCAAACTGAACAGGGAGGAGGCAGTTGCCCATAGGGCTGGAGACAGACCCCCCAGGACACTGAGGCATAGTTTACCAAATTTAGCAGCACAAAAATTGAAATTTAGCAGCATTGTAGCTGCAATTTATCTTGCTACTTACTACACATTGCCTCTAAGTTAAACCTGTCTGGTCTGTACCATAGCTACTAGGGGGTTAAAATACCATGCGTCAGAGAAGTTGTTCAACACACAGTAACACAGAGAATCTAAAAAAATCAGCAAAGCACAATAACAAGATAGATAATTGTAACAAAAAAACAGTACATATGAGGCTCCTGGGCGAAGATTAGAAAATTGACGAAAGGGAAAAAGGAGGTTGCTAAATACTATTCACCATGCCAAGTGTGCATGCTGTGATGGGAATCCATTTGCAAAAGAGAAGGAAATGGTGGTATGCCAGTAAGGTGTGGAACTTATTGACTGATGCTGTAGCTTCAATGCTGTGTTTGCGGGGAATGAAGGAGTCACATCTGAGCAACAATCTTAATGCAGTAGACACTGATGTATGATGGACTCAATGTAGGGAAAATGAGAATGATAGGAGACTGCATGCTCCAACACCAAGCAAGGACTGATGAACAGGACCATTCCAAGACTGGAAATCGCAATGGTAATATTGTAAGAAAGGTATTGTGTCTTCATGTGAGTCACAAACCCCTTCATGCAAAAGTTGATCAATTCTGTTTGATGCCACAAATCCAAAGGGCATAGAGCTACACATGTAAAAGATGGTGTTATCCCTACATCACACTCAGGACAAGCAAATCACCACCCAGAAGAATTCTGATTATATGATTGAATTATTATTATTTTTTAATTTTATATAGCACGGCCCAAAGCTATCAGAGTGCTTTACAACACACAGGATACAGGGTTACAGCGGGTTACAGTAATAGTAGTTAAACTCAAATGTTTACATAGGTGGATGTGTACACGAGTTACCTCAAGAGACAGACACAACAATTTGGAATAAGACATACACAGTTAAAGGATCGTTGGGATGTTTAGATCATATAACTAATACAGATCAGGGCCCAGTGGAGAGAGGACTTAAAGCTGGTTTAGTGTGAAATTAACCAAGATGACTTTTAAATAGGAGCAACTTGAGGTCCTTTTTGAAGGTTGCTTGGTAGGTGGTTAGATGGAGTGAGGGAGACAGAGAGTTCCAGATTCTAGTGGCACTAACAGAAAAATACTGGTTCATGTATTGTTTTTGACTGAAGGTGGGGGTTCCAGGAGCAGGGATTGGGCATTTCTTGAAACCCCTATTTGCTCTTGAGATTTTCAGTTTCTTGTTTAGATAGGAACATGAGGAGGAGTGCAGCAGTCTCTGGTTATTTTGTGCCCACGCTTCAATGGGGAGCCATTGGAGGGTTAGCAGGGCAGGATAAATGTGGTAAATTTTCTTGAGACCTGAGAAGAAGCATGCTTCAGCATGTAGTGTTGCTCTCAGTGGCCCTAGATGAACTTTGGGAATGACAGAGAGAAGGGAAATTCCATAGTCTAGTCTGGAGAGAATAAGAGAGACCATTGTTTTGAGGTGTTATTCCGGAATGAATTGTCTGATGCCCCAAAGCTGCCTAAGTTGGTGTTTTGTGTTGTTAGCTGTGGCTGTGAAGATTGGGTTGATTATGAAGGATGATGCCGAGTGATCTGGCATTTTAGACAATGGCTGGGCAGCCATCCAGGGTGGGAAAGTTGACCATCCTATCTTGAACCTGAATTCTTTCTTTCTGAGGAGAGATTAAAAAAATCTGTTTTTGTTGGGTTGAGTTTTTAAATAGTGGTTGGGCATCCTGTTTTGAATCTTTAAGAGGGTATTTGAAAGCAGATCTACATCTTCTGGGGATGATATTTTCAAGTATATTTGGGTGTCATCAGCATAGAGGTTGAAAAGAATCCCAGAGTTTCTGAGAATCACACATAGTGGTTCTGGGTAGAGATTAAAGAGGGTTGGGTAGAGGATTCTTTAGGAACCCCTTGGTGAATGATGACTGGTATCGATAATGGGTTGCCCATTTTCAAAGTTTGGGAGTAGTTGGATAGTTAAGTTGAGGACAGTGCCTCCACATGCGTAGTTCAAAAATAAAAAGGAATGGTTGGCTAGGTAAGAAGAGAACCAGTTAAAGACAGTGCCTCCGCATCCCATGCATAGTTCAAGAATAGAAAGGAGGTTGTGATGGTTGCCATTGTTGAATGCAATGAATAAATCCAGGAGTCCCAGGAGACAAGAGTTGCCGGAGATGAGGATACTAAGGGAGCCATTGACTACTTGGAGGATCGCAGTTTCTGTATTGTGGCCCTGGTAGAAACCTGATCTGAAAGTTTCTAGGAGGTTGTTTGTTTGAATGTGTGAGGCTAGTTGAGATGCTACACAGCTGTAGATGACTTTGGCTAAAAATGAGAGTGTGGAGACTGGGCAGTAGTTGTTCAGGTTCTCAGGATTGAGAGGTTGTTTTTTCAAGAGTGGAGTGATTTGACCCAATTTAAGTCGTTCTGGGAAGAGGCCCTGTTTGAGAGAGGAATTGACCATGGTGGTCCATATAGAAGTAGGTGTGTGGCAAGACCTTTGCTGACAGAGCCTGGAATGGCATACTGATGATGATTTGAGGTTTTTACAATGGAGATAATTTGTTGTAGGTCCTGCTCAGAGATTAGAGAAAAAGAAGACCATGATTGTAGAGCCCTACATGGTAGAGACTCAACAGTTTCAAGGGAGCCATTGCTTGGAAGCAAGATATGGATGTCTCTAACTTTTTTATCAAAGAAATCCACAAAGTTGTTGTAACAGGCCACGGATGACTTAGGAGCAGAAGTGGTAGAGAGGTTAGTAGACTGTGCAATGACCTTGAACAAGTGCTTTGGTCTATTGTTTGCAGAGTTCACGAGGGCTCTCATGTGGGAGGATTTGGCTCTGAGGATTTGGGCTTTGTATTGTTTTCTGTCTTTGCGAAGCTTACTCATACTCAGGTGAGAGGGTGCTTGTCTCCACTCTTTCTCATATTTTCTGATAAGGTTTAGTTCTTCATAAAAGTCTTGTGGAATCAGGGCCTAGATGGTTTTGGTTGGGATAATTTCCACTCCAGGTGTGCCCATTTGTCAATACGGAATTCCATGCAGGATTTGATATAATCGAAATTAGGTTGGGAAAGGCCATGGCTTCTGTGTTGAGGTTGGATGTGCCTCTGAATCATATTTCATCTTTCTTGGGTTACCCCTATGTTTTGGCATAAGAGCCGGTTAGAGAGAATGGGATCTGCATGTGATCTGCAAGTGATCAGATCAGTCGACTGGGATGGGGTCATATGTCTTTCGGTAGGATGAATTGCAGAATATCGTATCCAGAATGGTGCCTTTGTGTTGTGTAGGTTTATGGCAGTGTTATTGGATGTTGTTGGCATTGAGAAAGGAGATAAAGGGGGTCATTCCGACCCCGGCGGAAGCCGCCCGCCTGGCGGAAACCGCCAGAAGACCGTACCGCGGTCAAATGACCGCGGCGGTCATTCTGACTTTCCCGCTGGGCCAGCGGGCGACCGCCAGAAGGCCGCCCGCCGGCCCAGCGGGAAAGCCCCTTCAACAATGAAGCCGGCTCCGAATGGAGCCGGCGGAGTTGAAGGGGTGCGACGGGTGCAGTGGCACCCGTCGCGATTTTCAGTGCCAGCAAAGCAGACACTGAAAATCTTGCTTGCAGCGCCGCCATGGAGGATTCCTATGGTCAGGGGAAAACCGGCGGGGAACCGCCGGTTTCCCTTTTCTGACCGCGGCTTTACCGCTGCGGTCAGAATTGGCCAGGAATCACCGCCAGCCTGTTGTCGGTGCTTCCGTGGTCGTTGGCCCTGGCGGTCGATGACCGCCAGGGTCAGAATGACCCCCAAAGTGCCCATATAGTGGTGGACCACATGTCCCCAGTGGATGTTGAAATCTCCAAGGAAGATATTGTTGTCAGAGCTGATAAGTTGAGAGGTGAAGAAATGTCTGTATTCCTTGAAGAAGGAGTTGTTTTGACCTGCTGGTGGTAGATCACATTCAATCTGAGGTTGGAGGTAGTGGATGTGGACAGTTCTACCGACATGCATTTAAAGGACTAAAAGTGAGTCATTAGGATGGTTCTGCATCTCAGAGAGTTTTTGTGAATGACTGCCAGACCCCCACCGTGTCTAACTTCTCAGGTTGTGATGCAAAATCGAATAGTTGTGAGGAAGAATAAGGTCTAGAGCGTGGTTAGATTAGACATTAAGCCATGTTTCTGTGAGGATCAGGATAACAAGATTATGAGTCAGAATCAAGTCTGATATCTCTAGACAGTATTTGACAATTGTGTAGCTTGCAGTTCAGGGAGAAGCTGTAGTCTTTTTGATTTGGCAGCTCTGGGAGGGTAGTTGGGATTTCTATCAGGTTAAGATGGGTTGAACGTGCACTGGGGTGGTGTGTGTGAGTATGAATGCAGTCACATATGATGGTGGAAATCAAGCAGCACCTTACTGAAAGATAGGAGGAGTGGGTAGCAGAATCTATAGAAAATGGAGTAACTCAAAGTTATCTTGGCTTGGCTGTGTCTGTTTAAGTCTGGGTAGGCGGCTGTCTCTCAGTAAGCTGGAGGGATGAGGGAGGAGGGTCTGCAAGTGGTGATGGGGGCAGGGGCAACAAAGAGACAGAGAGTCACTAAGCTAGAATGGCAGATGGGAGGATGTCCATTCTTCTAGGGAGGTGTGAGAATGAGGAGAGAATCTTGTTGAACAGGGGACAGTCATGTTCTGTAATTATTCTGTCCATCTTTCCTTCCTCTTGCCTACTCCTCAATTCGACAGGCATAAAGTACTTAACCATCTTCTCATCTCGGCATCCTCCCTTGTGGGATCCTATCTGCCATCAAAGCCTTGTGCCACAAGTCTGGGAAAAATAAACACTTCCTCTATTTAAGGATAACAAAATGAGCATCACTTAGAATGCTATGGATAAAAATAAAGTTTTTGGTTAAAGGCACTATAAAATGACTTCAATTATTGCAATTTGTGAAGCATTCTCTTTAGAATTACTTTTAGATGCTTTGCAGTTCCAGCTACAATGGGCTGTTAAAGGCAGGCTTTCCTTTTCTGCACTTAACACCATAGTAATGCCTCTTTGCTTCACTTGACCTCCTTGTACCTACAAACAAAATTAAAGTGTGCTTGTGTAATGTAACTGGTGCTCATGTAAAGCACTCCAATACCTTTGGGTCGAGTCTCCGCTATACAGAAAGAAAAAAAACTCTTAATGTTATGGGCACTTTTGATGATTTCACAGGTTTTATTTTTTTGCAAATCGCTATATCAGGAAGGTATGTGAGTAGTTAACGATAGGTGCTTCACAGACAGTGTCCACAGGTGAGAAGAAGGGTTTCCCATGGGTTAGTCAAGTGCCTCAGGAGACTGTTGCGAGAGAGATTCAACACAGTTCGGAAGTGCATTGAACTCTGCAGTAGAGGGCCATTGTCCATGTTCTAACACCTAAGCAGGGAAATCGTCTTGAGGATTTATTAGTCTACCCTAGGTTTAGGCTATAGGAGGTTATGTTGGACTTGGCCCTTTCTGCAGGTCACCCCAAAGTGTTTGCCTGCACCCCTTCTGTTTTCTAAAGTTTGTTTTTATTGGCATATGACTGTTCTGTTTACTCCTGCAAACCAGTGCTTCGTGCGAGTGCTCACTCCTTTAAATGCAACAACATTGGATTACATCCAATTGGCACATTTAGGGGCATATTTAAGAGCCCCTAACGCCACCTTAGCGCTGCCATAGCATAATTTTTTTTGTATGCTAAGGCGGTGCTAAAGTGGCCTTTTCCCAGCACCATATTTACAAAGTGGTGCAATGCATGCATTGCGCCACTTTGTAACCCTTTGGGCCACATTATGTCTACACCAGGCTTAATGTTTGCAAGGGGGGGCATTCCCCTGTTAGGGGGGCTGAAGAAATGGTGTAAGAAAATCCAAGAATTTTCCTTGCACCATTTTTTTCGGCACTTTTAACACCTGCTCAGTGCGGGCATTAAAAGTAGACATACCATTATTCAGAATTGGCCCCTATGTACTCCTCAGGAGTAGCGCCAACAATTTGGTGCTACTCCTGCAGAGTACATCAACACCGTCAAATAAAATTACGCTATTGCCCCCTACCCTGTAAACAACTGTAAACTTCACACTTGTATAGCACACTACTCACCCGTTAGGGTCTCCAGGTGCTGTACACATACCGCTGTGGAACCCCTCCTGGCTTTTCCCTGTGAGGCACCCACTCCTGAACAGCCCCAGGGTGAAGCCAGGCATCCAAGCGCTGTGAGGGCTTTTGTGGAGATTAAGCAAGTTATTGCCCAGAGTTACAGAGTGGGACCCATCAATTAGATTAGGCACTGAGGTGAGAATTATGTGGTCCAAGGGAATTGAGCACAAGACCGCCAAGGTGAGAATTGAACCTTGGTCCCAGCCCAGATCTCTCCATCATGGTCTGCCACTCTAACCATTGTGCCACACTTCTCCACCTTCTACCCTGCACCATGGTGCGCCGTATTTTAAATACAGCACACACATGGTGGTGGTAGGGGAGAGCAAAAGGACGCAAGGAAAGTGGCGCTGCACTGCATGCAGCACCGCTTTTGTTAAATCTGCCCCTTAATTTGCTAGTAAGTCCCAAGTAAAGAAGTACTACATGTACCCAGGGCCTGTAAATTGGATGCGACTCGCGGACCTGCATCACCAATTGTGCCACCCGCTGACGTTGCCCTTTAAATCCTGTCCCAGCTCTGCCATTGCAGCCGGTTTGCAGTTTTAAACTGCCAAGTTGACCTAGCAAAATAAACCCTTTGCCGGGCCTAAATTTCCTTTTTTAATACATATGTCACCACTATGGGAGGCCCTAACATCCCATAGGGCAGGGTGCAGTGTATTTAAAAAGTCAGACATGTATGTTTAAGTTTTACATGTCCTGGTCGTGAAAAACTTACAAATTCGTTTTTCATTTCTGTCAGTGATAGAAAGGTATATCATGGCAGTGCCATACTTCACAACAATATCCAGGATTCAGACCTTTCTATAAGATCAGAAGAGATCAGGCAAAAAGATATAGCTGATAGTTGACTGGAACATGGACGCTATTATTGTACTGTGTGTCCTTCATTTCTGTTTAGGGATGGGACTTCAAAGGCCTACAGGGGAGAGCTGCATGTAAAATCCTTACATGTACTATGTAAGTGCAACATTTCGCTGTTGTTTGGCTTCCCCCGCTTGCAATCAAGTTTATCTCCCGGTTTCTGCATCCCTTCAGTTTGTTGTGCGCTTCCTTTCTGAGTTCCCTGTCACCTTGACCTTTTTCCAGTTAATCACTATTGTTCTCTTGGTTTCCTTTTCTTATTTCCTCCAGGTCTTGTTCCCCTCACCTTCTCGGTGGATGTTCTCCAATATCTACTGCTAGTGCTTCCTTCATTTCACCACAGCATCCTATTTCTCTCATTGGCACTTTTGGATCCAGACCGTATTCATGGTAGAGTTGGTGCAAGTGGCAGAATGAGGGATAAGCTTATAATGCCATATTCTCAGAGCACTGGGCGGACATCTGTTTGCTTGCAGAAAACATGTCGTGATTGCTTGTCTCTCTTCTGTTAAGATCACTGAGCAGTGGTTTTTTAGACAATTCAAGGCTGCTGATGGCTTCATTCTAAACCAGTGTTTCAGACGTATTGCTCTTTATCCAATTATCCCTTTTTCCCAGGGTTCCTAACATATTATTATTGTTCAAAACCTGGTTTAGTTGTCAGCTGTTTCCACTTGAAGATTTCTACCCTTCAAACTAATGTTCTTGTACTGAAGGCACTGGTTTTGATGAAAGTAAATTCAGTGTTGTTATTTTTTAATTCTGCTAACCACATCTTAAAACAATAGGCGTCCTGCACAAAGGCATTATATTGCAAATGCTTTTCCATAAGTTAATGCAAATGCTCAGTTTGTCTGTATGAGGATGACAATTCGTTGAGAAAAAAACTTCCATATCCAATTCCTTACACAAGACAGACCAGAACCTTAATGTAAACTGAGGACATCTATCAGACATCAAAGCTTATGGAATTCTAAACAAATTAATAATATAATTTGCAAAAAATCTGTGCTAACTCCTTGCAAGAAGAAGCCCATTAATCAAACATCTTTGTTAAATTATCAACAACCAGGATCATAGCACAGTTTTGACTCTCTGGTAATTCCACAATAAAGTTCATAGACACTAAACTGTCGGGGGTTGAGTGGTGCAGGCAATGGCCTAAAGGTACCATAGATCTTGTGTGCTAACTTTAAATCTGAGCATAACTAGCATATGTCTGCACATATTGCTTAACATAAATTAACTCCAACCAAAACGGCTATTAACAATGGCAAAGGTTTCAGTAATTTCTAGATGCCCCCTGTTTTACAAAAATGAGACAACTCACAGCTTGTTTTCTTAACCGTGCAGAAACAAGTTGCAGTCTCTTCTTGTGGGACATCAATCAAATCAAACAAATCTTCTCGTAATGACTACTATCATATTCTAAAGGAATCATGCGATTGTGAAATTGGAAAGGCCCCAAAGATTACCTTAAACCCAATACTGCCCAAGCTCTTCAGGAATCCATTTCTTCAATAATTGAGTAATAGAAATGATTGATCAAATGTAATGCCCCTGTAATTTCCTGAGGCTCCTGGATCTAAAGGTCCTCAAACTACCTTTTTAATCTCCACCGGTCAAGATCGTTTTCGTGAAAAGTATGATATGAATGATTGAGGGCTGCAAAGGATTCAATATCCAAGTTGAAATTGACTTACATTCTTCGCTCAACAAGGCAACTACTTTCATGGTCAAGGAACCCAGTTTTCCAACAGTTTTTTACTTTTCTCACTGTGATGCATCTGCTAATGGTCTTTTAGAGGCCTTGGTTTTACTCTGGCAATCTTTAACAAAATGTCTAGATTGGCCACAATACATACATTGTTTTTTTAAGTTTCAAGTACTCCTGTTTCCTCTGTAGAAAGCAGGTATTTAATACTACCTAATTAATGCGCTCCAAAACTTCTGTATCACTTTTCTCTTTGATTCTTAAATGCACAATACACATTTTAATACCATTCTAGTTTTTCACAGAGCATGTCTCAGCTAAATGATGATCTACTTGTTGCACTAAAACCTATGAGCTCCTCACACTTCATAGTAAGCTTTAATACTTGTGCCAGTACATCTGTTAATTTACCTAGTAACCCTTGGTAAAATAAAGTGGACCTCTCCTTTTCAGGCCAAGCAGTTTATATCACTAAAAGATAAGAGGTAATCATGTAACTCACTAAAACGTAATTACATTCTTTAAATTCAACAACTTGAGATCTAAGAAAAGAACATGCTTCCTATCAAATATATTTTCGTGTTCTTTCACTGAACTCAGAAAAATTTATCATATCTCAAACCATGATTATTCTCTGTTAATCATCCCTTTGGATATAAATAATTTCTCTGAGTTCTGTGAACAAATGTGAAATTAATTTGATAGGAAATAGCAAACTTTTTTCTTAGATCTGAAGTTAGCAGCATTCCTGCTCATATAAGACAAGACAAAGGCTACCTTGGATTGATCATCTGGGAATGTCATAGGTTTACACAGGAAATGTTGTTGAACTTGTTTAAGGAGCAATGAAAACGTCTAAGGGTCTTTAATAAATCTCTCAGGGTTGTGCCAAGGTATAACAGGTTTGCACTCAAGCATACAACTGTACATTAGACTTACACTCTCTTATAGGAGGCGGTAAGACCTGTTGATCAATAACCTCAGGTTCGGCAGGTAGCAGTAAATGCCAAGCCTCTTCACTTTAATAAGGTATTAATAGATGTCTTAGTTTTGTTTAATCTGTATTCATTCATGTTATAGAACTGTACTTTCAGTTTTCATTGAATTGACCTGTTACCATATCTAGAATGTAAGATAATTTGGTAGCAGAATCCATCATTCAATTCAGAAAGGTAACTAGGCAACTTATTCAAGGTGCATTAACCTGGAAATCTGGATTCAACAGGACTGATGATAGTTTCCACACTTTGAGAAACACACGGCCGGTCCCACACTGTGATCATAGGGATTTGTACTAGGTCTGGGGAAAGGGGGATGAGATTAGAGAGAGAAACTGTGGCACTCTACAGCGTCACACACCTGGTTGCACAACTGGACTTAGTCGGCACTATAGGAGCATTTATATCTAAAAAGTAAAGGTGATCTTTAACATGACTACAATTTGAACAATGAAGTTTGAAATGTAGATACCTACTATATACCCAGTGACACTCTCTGTATTTCCACTGTCTCTTATATTGTGAAACTCCATCTTTCCACTCCTGAGGAGCCAAAACACAATTAAGTTTGATATAGTAACTCTGAATCACAAGTAGGGTTAATAATGATTATTTACTAATGAAAGCTACCTAATTGTGATTGGTTTACATTCAGAGTGGCAATCAAATAGCTGTAATATTAAACATATTTGTTAGTGCTTCATCTTCTGAAAACCACAAGTGTAGTCTGCATTCTTGCAAGATACTCCTCTGGTTCCAGGAGGGCTTTCATCACTTCACTAAAGAAATAATTACAGAATTATAGCAAAAGGTCTTGGCTGGGACTCTATGGGACACAAGAAACTTGTACTCTCTGCTTTCACGTTGGCCTTCACTATTGGCAAGTCTTGTGAGTGTCCTTTTGATTTATGTGACATGTATCCCTTCTTGTCGTTAGTCAAATGTTTCACAAAATTCTTCCTTCTGGGATGTGAGTCTTCAGGCTAGGCAGCATGCACTGCCCCTGCACACTCTCCATCTTCTTCTTCTGCTGAAGACATGCACAACCATGAGCCTCAGAGTAGCAGTCTGTGCGGGAACTGCGTGGAAGGGGAAATGCAAACCTGACATAAACCAAGGAAATCCTTTGTGTGTAATTTTTTTTTACTGGACCTGGATCAAAGAGATTTGCAAAGATTGAGCACCTTCATGGTTTTCTGCAGCTCCGGAATATTTAATGACTTTCAAACAAATTATTTTTCATTGGTATAACAATGCGGACTACTGAAGACTGCATGGTGTTTACTACTCATTTTTGGAAGTGACTTCAATATTTTACTCGACAAGGCAGCTCCTTTGCCAAGAAATCTAGAAGCTTATTTACAAGCCCCTGTGTGTGCCGGTAGAACGTCACTTTTAGTGACAGTCTGGCAGCACATACTGCAGGGCCATATCTACAAGGCTACGTAAAGCCGCCCTGCATAGCTTGTCATGGCCTAGTAGATATGGACAGAGTCAATATAGTAGAACATTGCCTCAACCTGCGACAGGGATGCGTGCCATGGGCGTTATGGTGGGTGTTCCCACGTAACACGCATGGCATTTCACACATTCATAGATTGATGAGACTTCATGAATTTGGGAATGCGTCAAAAGCTTGCTCCCCAGGGAGACGTAAAGGAGATGCAACAAGGAGAAATACATTTTTTTTCCTTGTTTTCCCTTTTTCTATGTGTGCTGCAGCACACACAGAAAGAGGAAAACGCCTCTCAGGATTGTTTTTGTGCAGGAAGGTGTCTCTGCGTTAGCGCATGGCAGCCCATTGTATGACAGCGTAGGGGAAAAGTACAGGAATTCTATGTAATTCATGGAAATAGCACATTCCTACCCCTTTCTTTTGATGCAGGGCATCGCAGAAAGACTTCTTGTAGCGCTGCCCTGCGCCAAAACCGCGTAAATGAGGCCCTGAGTTTTCTGCTGTCTGTTGCCTCTTTGTGTGTCATTACTGACGCTTTACTCTAGGTTTACTCTGACAGGCCTTAACAAAATTATCTTCATGAGTTCTGTGTCTTCTTTTGAAATGGGGAACTTTACACTCCCTAACTTCATCGGTTTAGGCTCTGCTGAGTTTCTAGTCTCTTCCAACTTTGGATGTACTACTTGTACCTTAGTCTCTGCTTTGGGTTTGTCTGAACAGGATTTGGCTAAATGCTAAGCAGACCACTACTGAGCCTATACAATATACACACATAGGAGGATTTACCACCTGTTCCAATTTTTCATTTATTTCACTTTGTAGCCCTTTATTAAATACTGGTGCTGTTTTCTCTTCAGGCCAACCAGTCTAATCAACTAAATGATTAATTGTGGCAATATACCTCAACAAATCTTAAATGCCCCACTTTAAGTTTTTTAAGTTCATTAATTTATTATCCAGAGAAAGAATGTGTGACTCTCTATCAAAAAACTTTGGGCCAGATTTACAAAGCCTTATCGCTATCAAAGCCTCACTTTTTGTGACACTCCGGTGGTGCTATGTGCTGCACCATATTTACAAGCTGGTGTTAAGCTTAAGCCTCTTTTTGGCCCCTAAGGTCACCTTGTAAATATGGACCCTTCACACGCACCACTTTGTTTGGAAGGGGCGTGCAATGGGTGTTGGCTGTGGGCATGCCACAGCAACACTCATTGCATTTTGACGCTGCCCAAGAAAAAAACCCACAAGATTTAGTTAACCTGAGGCAGCGCCAGAATATAATGCCACCCTTTGGGTGATGTTAGCATGGTGTAACAAGGAGAAATGTTTTGATTTCTCCTCATTTTTTGATCTTTCATAGAAAGAGCAAAAGGTCATTGAAGATTGTTTTTGTGCAGGAAGGTGTCCCTTCCAGCACAAAAATAATCTCCCCCTCAGGGCAGCCAACCGTGCACCATGATGCAAGGGTGGCTACGTTGGCTTTGCAGCAAATTCTGTGCTGGCGCAGGGGGCAACACATGGGTGTGTCATATTTTTTTTAATATGGGGCATCTCTGCGTTTTGAGAATGATGGAGCTCAGTGCTGCCAAATTTGGCACAGAGTTGCAATCCGTCATTCTCTTGTAAATCTGGGCCTTTGTCTGCAAAAGGCAGAGCGGTTACATAATGATGGATTGTTTATCCCTACTGATGGGATGCTCCTTTTAGCAGCATTTCCACTTACATATTACAGAACAAAAGCTACCTTAGTTTAGTCATCATAAAATACCACAGAATTGCACATAAAATGCAATGATACTGATTAAGGAATAATTCAAACTTCTTTGATTGCCATTAAGTCTCTTTGGAGGTGCTAAAGTATGTTGGGTGTTACAAGTGGATATATATGAGAATGAACCTTCGAATCTCATAACGAGGTCGTAAGTCCCAGGGATCTGTGTTTTTAGAAAATGAGGGGAATGGCACTTGGCTAACATCTTTCTGTTCTGTCTTTTTCATGACACCTATTTTTTGTTTGCCTGTGATGCTTTAGTCTCAGGCCAACCCGAACTTTCCCCATAGGTTACTTTATCTAAGAGTTGAGACAGTAGTATCAAGATCTATCATTCACCCCGAGTATAAAGTAAGGGTGGACGGCGAGCTCCGCTTTGCTTCTGAGCTGATGAAGTTTTTGACACTCGGTGCTCCGCTTGTAGTGGGGAGTTCAGCTAAAAACTCTGGTAGTCCCACCAGCAGAGCAGAGCTCACAGCGTGCACACTGCAGCCCAGTTAAGGGCCACACAGCACAAGCACAGACTGTCTGCGCTTGCGCTGTGTAGACCTTAACTGGACGGCAGGGCGCACTCACCTGACGTCAGTGGAGCTGCTCGCCAGCATCTCCAGAATGGATTTCATGCGCAGGGGACAGAGGGAGGCAGAGAGCCAGGCCATGGCGCTGGCAACTAGGACCCCTTGGGAGAACTCAGGTTAGTCCTCGTTTTTTCTTTAATGTGCCCACTGGCCAGGGCCGTAGGCAGAGAAAGCTGCAGTTTCAAGCCTCTTGTGCACCGGGCTGCCCAGACCTCTTGTGCACCGACCTGTCCTGTGTGCAGTACTACTATTCTGTTCATCTCTATGTCCACAACCAACCAAACACAACGGGACTTTGTTGGCTGCGAATAGATCCCTGGAAAGGAGAATTTGATAAGAGAGAATTGGGTATCCCCACACCGACTTACCTCTGTGCTGGGATCTGACGTTTACTCCTCTGGTGGTGATGCCTGCTGTGTCATAGTGAATATCTGAAGACAAGCGGCCTGATTCACAAAGATGAACTTGGACTTTTTTTCCGAATTTAGACCAAAAATCAAAGTTTACGACTTTTTGGTATTCACAAAGGTAAGTTGCGTGTAGTATCTTTACGCCTGTGCTTGGGCGGAATCTCCACACCACGAGTGAAAGATACTACTGTTAACTTACCTTTGTGAATACTGAAAAGTCTAAACTTGGACTTTTGGTCTAAACTTAAGCCAAAAGTTTAAGTTTACCTTTGAGATTCGGGTCCAAGAGTGATCCCTTTGCTACCTTATTGGCATAAAAGGTCACATGAAAGTTACTATAATAATAACAAATAATAAAACTGAGTATCTCTATTGCTCAGATTCTCTGGGACATTGCTGGAACTCTGACATTTCTGAAACTGAAACACAAATAATACCTAAGTAATTAATATCATTCAGTTTGGGCAAAATCTCACTCCCTTATCTGACAGGATAGCTACTTTACGTTTTTGTGACAACACATTCTCTGGTTTTTCTACATTTATTGTCTTTTCTTAACTCTAATATAAACAATTTTCCAACAGCAATATGTATTAATCACTTTCCCTAATCGCATGCCTCTACCTCAAACACAACATATGCATTATTAAAAATATCAACAGCCTTTAAAGAGTTGAGAATCCTTCCTGTTCCTCACATAGCTTAGTATCCAAATGTGCAAATTAAAATAGACTTTAAACTCTTTCAAGGTTATCTCTGAACAGTACTTTTACCTCTGAAGTTCATATCCAAAGTACGATTGGAAACTTTAGAATAGTATTCTGTATCCTTCCTACAGCAGCAAACTATGCTGATTGCCCAGTAAAGATGCTCCGAACTGTGATATTTCTACAGCTTCATGGGAAATGTAGTTTTCTGAATTATGCCCCTGTGCATATGTGCAGTTGTCCTCCAGAGACACTAAGCGTAGGCACTGCACCCTCATGCTTTCCTTCCCCAAATGACTGTAGCTTCAGTTGTAGGGCAGGTATGTGCTGTATTTATGCAATATGGTGTATTCCTGCCCTTTCCCCCTGTGCTGGTGCACAATTGGCCGCCTACATCCAATGCAGGCACCCCTGCACCTTCCTGCACAAAATCAATCCCGCAAGGCATTTTCCTCTTTCCTTGTGTGCTGCATAATGCAGCACACATGGAAAGAGGAAAAAAACAAGGACAAATAAAAATATTTCTTCTTGTTCTGCCTACTTTGGGGAGGCGTAAGGCTTTGCTGGTGCCCCAGGTTTGCATGATTAAGTAAATCTGGAGCAGTGTCAAAATCCATTAGTGTGGTGCGGGAATATCCACCACAATGCCCATGGAGCACCTCCTTGGTGCAGATTACGGCAACGCCTTATGCTGCTTTGTTTTACTTCATATCTATGAGGTTGTTTAAAGCCACATAAAGTGGATTTGCGTGGCCTCATAGATATGGATGAGAGGTTTGTGTTGCTGGAGCATCAAAAAAAGTGATGCAACAGGGCCTAAGCCTCTCAAAAATATGCCCCTTACTTTATGGACTCTTGGGATTTGCACCCAATTGACCAGTTTGGTGTTGCTTTATATCTGCTTTCAAGAATCTGTGAATGAAGGACAGTGTGTCCATTAATGCCATAAGAGTGTAAGCGGTTTCAGACAGCCTGGCTTTCATCTGTTTCTATACAGGTACGGGCGGCGAACAATGCTCCTGGTCTGCTGTGTATTCACATTGCTGTTCGAAATGGCTGCCGCAGTATCTGTCAATTATCTCATGTTTGCCATCTTCCGGTCGCTTTCTGGGATGTCACTTTCTGGATTTCCTATCATCATACCAGCATTAGGTACGTAAAGGGTCAATGTGGTGGGAACGTTTGTTAAAAAATATATTTTTTATCTAATTCCCGCACCTAATACAGCTCACTCCATCTCTCAAATCCACTCTAGAGGACAGTCACCCTACTGACCCCCTCCCCCATCTTAGAAACATCATATCATATGTTGTATGGACAGGTGACTTGGACAGCTTTCTCTGTCTACTCCTGTGCTGATTACCAAACCTGTTATGAAACAAAGCAATAAGAATGTTGGGGGTTATTTATGAGAGACTTGCGTCTCCGGAGCGCCATTTTCTCTGACACACCAGCCACGCAAGCCTCTCAGCCATAGCTATGCCTGGCTTTAAATGACCTCATAGATATGGAGTAAGACAAAGCAGTGCAGGGCGCTACATTGCCTTACCCTGTGCTAGGGAGGTGTGCCGTGTGTGTTGCCTTGGGTTTTCCCATGCAACACCCATGGATTTTGAAGGTGACACAGATTTACTAAATCACGTAAAACTGGGGCAGCGCCGAAACCTTACGCCTCCCCAGGGAAGGCATAACAAGCAGAAATATTTCTATTTCTCTCATTTTTTCCTCTTCCCATGTGAAATGCATTCTGAGATTGTTCTGAGGTGTCTCTTTCTGCACAAAAACAATCCTGCATGTAATGCAGACACCCTTGCTCCATAGTGCAAGGGTGCCTGCGTTGGCTCTAGGTTGCCAAAAGGGCTACAGAGCAGGGGGAACGGACAGGAATGGACCGTATGGCATAATTACTGTGCATTCCTGCCCTTTCACATTGGCATGGGACAGTGCTGCAAGAAGACTTGCGGTGCTGCCCTATGCCAATTCCCCACAAAAAGCCACAATGGGTGCAAACATAGGTCTTAAATACCTGGACCCAGAATAGTGACTCAGAGTCAAGAGATTATTGGGAAGTAAACAAAAAGTTACCTCAACATGCTCTCCATGGCCGAGTCCTTAAATAATGAATCTTTTACTCCTGCTAGATTTATAAATATCCAGTCCTCGGATAAACAGCACACACATGACTTTGTTGAATTTGTGATAAAGGAAGACAAGCTCTCAGGATTTCAAGACTGGGTTGTTATGGAGCCAACTGCCAAGATGGCAGTGTAACCTACCTCCTCTGTGTGCCTATCTCATGATGGGCAGTAAAAAACTGCCCCAGCAGAGCAAGATGACTAGAAAAGGCCAAGGCGAAGATGGACCAGGTAGATTATTCATAGGCTACGGATGATGGCAGTTGTGGTCCAGACAATGCAAGGAAGCTATGCACCTGTGTGAAGGAAAGTGTCCACCTGCTCTATAGAACTGTCTAGCCTGTGATCCAGTGTGAGAGGGTTGAGGGCTTGGTGATCCTGATGAGTGTGTCACCACCACTAACTCCACTTCTGCCATCGCCAATTTTTGAGTGCAGAGGCAGGATTAGGGATGCTGTTCCAAAACCTGAGGCTACTCCAGGACTAGTGACTGAACACTGAAGCATCCTCCCCAGCCCAGTAGCATGTAAATGACCACGTCACACACGGAGCTCATCAACAGATGTCTTTCTTCTTAAGGATATGACCATACACTGTTGAATCATGTCATAGCTGTTAACAGTCATCGCTGGCGACTTAGAAAAGTGGGGTGTAGGGGGGGATAAAACAGAAATCAAATATAATTTTTTTTAAAACAGAAGTTGCCGCCGCTCTTTACTGCACTGCAGGCTCCAGCCTGCCGTGCGGCCAATCATTATGCTGCTTAAAGCAGCACTTTGATTGGCTGGAGCACCCTGGCTGGGCTCTCCAACGCAGACTGGGAGCCTGGGACAGCTCTCTCCAACTTGGCTACACAGTGCCGGGTTGGAAAGAGCCCTTGTGCTCCTTTATGTTTGAGCAGGCTGAGACGGCCGGCCAAATATACATGCGCATTGAGGGGAGTGCTCTGTGCACTCACCTCGGTGCTCATCACCCCATGGCCCCACCCCCTTTAAAAATAAAACTATAATAAACATAGTTTATTATAGTTTGATTTTTAAACGTTTGCAGCTCCTGCTGCTGGCAGGGGCGACACTCCTCCGCCCTAATGGAGGAGCTGCCCCTGGCTGTTAATAACCACACCCTAACACCCTTGGCTCTGGGTGCTGTGAGACTAAATCATAGATAACTGAAGTTGGGAAGCTTTGTGCAGTCAGGTTACTTCAAAGGACACAACAGATAGAATACAGTCATGAATCAACTCAGGTTTCTGTTTGTCTAAAGACGCGTCAGAAATGCATGGTTATCCTCATTACATTTTATTAAAGTTCCTGAAAATGCCACAATATTGTACACTTAGGTCCTCATTACAAGTGGGCCGGTGGTAAAGACTGCTGTATTATGACTGCAGTGGTCTGGCCTAAGCCAAACCACCACAATGCCGCCAATACCGCCAGGGCGGTCAGACTGCCGGGCCGGAGGTGAGCACCTCCAGCCCAATGGCAGCAGTAAGATTGCCGGCAGTATTATGAGTCGGCACACCGCCAGGTTTTTCATGGCAGTCGCACTGCCACGAAAACCCTGGTGGTAATGCACCCGGCAACAGGAATCCCCTTTCCTGTCCCAGGCACATGCACCCCCACATGTCCACACACTTTCAAACAGCCCCCCTACTCGTCCACACACTTTCAAACACCCCCTCACTCGTCCACACACCTGCAGACATGCACGCCCACATGACCGCACACACACAGACATGCATGCCCACTCACCCACTCACCCACGCACTCGCCGATAAACACCCCTACTCGCTCGCACCCAAACACACACACAACACTCCATTTGCTCACACTCAGTCAGACACTGCATTCTCTCACAAACATGCACTCAGACACCCCCATTTTCTCACAAACACACACTAAAACACCCCCATTCGCTCACAAACATGCACTCATACAGATACACCATTCGCTCACAAACACGCACTCATACAGATACCCCCACTCCTCTACAATCAAGCACACACATACACAGACAGACAGACACACACATATCCCCCTTTCGGACGGTCCACCTACGAGGTGGTCGTCCGGGAGGGAATGGGTCTTGGCGATTTCCACTGCCAGCACCTCACCGCCGTTCAGGAAACCGCTGCGCCGTATTACGTATTAATATGGCAGGCAGAGTCCTGTTGGCGTGGCGCCTCTCTGCTGTGTTTGGGGAGGCCGACGGTGTCGGATTCTCAATTGTAAACAGGCAGAAATCCGAATGAAGTCGTAATATGGCCATCTTCGGGCTGCCAATACTGGCGGTCTTCTGGCGCCTACGACTTCAGCGGTCTGTTGAAAAGATCGCCGAATGAGGACCTTAATGTGAAATTTAATTTTCCAGTTTCTCACATGTCTTCTATAAGGCTGCCAGAATCTAGTCAGCAACACCTAGGTGGTCATTTATAGCACAGTTCCCCTTGCAAACATTTATATATATATGTATAATTATGTATATATAATTATTATTTGATGAGCACAATCTATTACTTGAAGGTATCTAGGTGCTAATAATTCACAAATATTTATCAGGCAAAGAAGTAATATGAAGTACAATAAATACAGTGAATTCCATGTTAGACTCCAGGTTGTGGATGCAGGTGGGGTGATCAACTATGCTGAAGGCAACTGAGAGAACCAGCAATATCTGGAGGGAGGGGTTGTCTTCATCTCTGATCAGGAGGGCACCTGTGATTTGTAAGGTGTCACTCTTCATGCTGCTTGTGTACTCTGAAGCCAGACTAGTAAATGTGCGCTAATGTGATCTTGGAGTTGAGTGTCGATTTATTTTTCAATGATTTTGCTGATGAATGGTAGATGAGTGATCGGCCTGTAGTTTTCAGTCTCAGCAGGGTCTGGTGTAGGTCTCTTTATGAGTGGGAGGATTTAGCCTGTTCTGAGAGCCTCTTGGAAATTGCCTTGAGTGAGGGAGGTGTTGATAAAGTAAATGTGGGGCAGCTTTCCCGGACAGACCTTTGATGAACACCTCATTTTCATAGGAAATGATTTTCGGTATTTGAGCAAGTTGGCAAGATCAGCGAAAAATATGGGTTGACCTTTGTGGAGTTCTACAAGAAGGGGTGAGTGTAGGAGGAGAAGCAAGCTTGGTATTGTGCCTGTGCTGTGAGATCTTCAGTATTCACCTTTAACTGTCTTCTTTGGGCTGATGGAGGAATTTATGGTACTGATCCTACATAAGCAATTCTGAATGCATTAGCAAGTTAGGAGAGGCCTGGAAGGTAGCTTATTTTGGAGGAATTTGACCCATGTTTGAGTAAGTGACTAAAGGGAGTTGGGAGCTCAGCTGGTGACATCCTGAAGAAGGGGAGTGGTTTTGGGGTCATTCCAACAGTGCCTCCACTGTTGCCCACCTCAGATGGCAGCAGTTGAAGTACTTGATTGCACTTCCTCTCCTCAGAAAGGGTTCATATTATCTGCTGTGGGTACCAAAGATCCCAACCTTGGAGTAGAGCACTCTTCAGGCATTCCGACTCTGACACGCTATACCTTGATGTGATGTGGGCCCCATTGGGGCTGCATGTGGCTTAATCAAGTGGGATAAGGAGACCATTGCTGTTTAAGACCTCTGAGACGTTCTCAGCTCATTAATTGTCTATTTATGGATTTTAAGCAATGTTTATTACAGAGATATGTATGAAACAGTAAATCAAGATATTCATTCTTGGAATTCATTTAGATTCTGGTATCTAGTTTCTAACAGCCAACCTCTCTTTTAATACATTCTTAAATTTGGGTCTTAGAGATTCCCATTTGACTGAAACTCTTCCCCAACTTTAGCTGGAAGAGGAGAGTCTGTGAGCCTCTGACTTTTTTCACCTTCTCCCCTGCAGGTGCAGCTGAGCAACAATGGTCACTCTTCTCCTGAGGACGATATACAGTCTGATTTGAAGGGCTTAAATCTGTGACTTTTAAAATACCTCCCAAAGATAGTGATGTCTGTTTCATCTATCATTTGCAGAGCATGTTCAAGAGGCACACTACAAAAATGACCGTCCTCTTGACGGACTTGAGGTTTCTCTGGTAAATCTGCAGCCAGCTTATGAGTCACCCTAAGTGTGGAAGAATAGTCAGCTCTGTAGGCCACACTTTCTCTACAGAAGCCTAAATGACTTGACTTACCAGTCTGCAGAGCTGTCTTGCTTTCCTGAATGCCTGTGAGCTCTAGGGGTACCTCTGCTCAAACTACCTGAATCATCTAGCTGTGCCTACCCCCACTAGGCTGGACGAGTGTCCAGAGTAGCTGGTGGTTGACTATGCAGAGGAGAAAATCAATCACTACACACACAAAATAGGACAATGAGGCAAGGTCCACCTTAGTAGGAAATCACGCTGGATTCTTAAAAATGCCCTCACCCACTAATTGTGGCATGCTTCATCATCAGGCTTTTGCTTCAACATCCCCGAGATTGCCAACATCAGGGATGGAGCGAAAACGGGAGGAGTTCAGACAATACATATCATAAACTTAGGGACCTTCTCCGCAGAACATATTTATGTTAAAACTATCTCAAGGGTACACTAATATTATTTGTCTATGCGTCTCCTGGATAGGGTTAAAAACCTTATATTTTGGAGGTGATACTAGGGAATTATCACCCATTCACCCCTGTCATCTGCTATTGTGTCAACAAGTTTTGGCCATTCCACTCCGCCCATATAGGTCTGATGGCCTTCATCAGGACATTGGATCCCTCTATCATCACCCCATATCTGATTTCATAGATTATTTGGCAATGGTATATACTGGAGTCAATGGTCCCTTAGCACTGCACACACACAGAAGTACATTCCTGTAAAAAAAGAATATCCTAATAGACATATACAGACATAAAGAACCACTGTGTTTTCACCCATATGCAATATGCACCCATATGGCAATACCATCACTCTGTCATAGGCATCAGACCTGGAGAATCCCCCATCCAGATTCTCCTCTGTCCACTAATCCATCGCCTCTATTATAATCAACACACCATCACCACGGCACTTCACCCAGTCAAAATCAGTGAGAAAATCATGCTACCAGTGGTCGCTTACCAAGTTTTTCAGCCTCTGTCTCTAAAACTGGAGTACCGGGTGGAGAGTGGCCCTGTCATCACACACTAGCGTGAAGCTCAAGAAACTATATTTCCATTGCATTATCGTGTAAGTGTTCAATTGATCAGTACGATATGCACTTGTTCACCAGAAATCCGACCTCACAAAGATCCGGTGACCATTACTCATATGTTCATACAATTCATGTCATATCAGCCGGATGCCTGTTCTCATATCTAGTGTATCCCAAGCACAATCACACAATGGTCCTTTGTGGTGTTTATGGAGTGTGATCCTGTGCTTCAAAGGCATCCTTCATCAAGAAGGGCATGCATCTGGCACATCTGTTTTGCCTGTGTTTGAGCATTTGACATCACCATGGTGCAGCTTCTGCAAGCAGTAGCCATGACCCCCTCATAAGGTAATGACCATAGCTGCATACTCACTCAAATGAGACAATCCCTACCACAAGGTTTTCAATTTATGACCCTACTGAGCTCAGAATCTACTGGGTACTCAGAGAGAGGGACCTTTACTGCAAATGTTCCCCTTTTATATACATTTTTATCTAGGTTTTCTACAGTATTCAAAATGCCAAACGATGTGGGGATATTTAAATTTTATTGGAATATAATCATATAGTGAACATTCTCAAAATCACTCCAAATATAGTGAGCATTAGAGGTACTGATTAGCAAATTCATTAGAAAATAGTTTTTGAAAGGAGTTTAAAATAATTGACTTTAAATAAAAATGATTTAACATTGTTCAGTTTATTCTTGATTATTCATGGCCAAGAGATAACAGCTCCTAACAAAGAAACAACAGCAAAGACGTTTCGCTCTGTCTCAGCACATAGGCCTGAGGCTTTTTCAAGGCTGAAAAATACCATTAGTATATGAAATTAGTCAAATTGATATACATTTTAAAATTTGCTTATGAAGTAGTGGTTGTGTGAGAATACATGACTTAAACAATCTATGTCACCCATTTCCAAGTGTAAGCACACCAAGGCCCATATTTGTAGGCTTTTGGCGCAGGGCAGCTCAGCAAGTCACCTTGCTGCACTGCCCTAGGTCAAGGAGAAAGGACAGGAATGCACCATGTCTATTCCATGTGGTGCATTCCTGTCCTTTTCCACTATGCTGACGCTGTTTTGGCAGCCTAGTGCCAACACAGCCACCCTTTCACCATGGTGCAAGGGTGTCTGCGATGTAAGTAGACTTGTTATTGTGCCGGAAGGGTCACCATCCTGCACAAAAAACAATCCTGGGAGGCTTTTTTCTCTTTCTATGTGTGCTGCAGCAAGAGGAAAAAATGAGGAGAAATACAGATATTTCTCTTCGTTGCGGCTCGCCTGGGGAGGCGTGAGGTTTTGGCGCATCTTCCGGTTTACAAGGTCTTGCAAATCTGAAGATGTGTCAAAATCCATGAGTGTTGTGTGGGAATACCCACCTCAGCTCCCATGGAATGCCTCCCTTGAGCAGAGTAAGGGGACGCAGCGATTTGAGCTGCCTTATCCTACTTCATATTTATGAGGCCTCATATATATGATTTCAAGTTTTACGCAACTGTTCATCACTGTGTCACAAACAGGGATGCAACAGCAGCACAGGGGGCTTGTAAATATGCCCCCTATTTTCCATTTGCTTTTTCCAGCCTCTCACAAGTGATACCAGACACCTTTCCGACCACCATTGCTTCCTCACAAAACATACAGCAGTAGGTATTCTTTTCTAAATCAGTCCATTAGACGTGTGTTCCCTTATAGCTTGTAACTGCTCAAGAGGGTCCAGTGACTCACAAGTGTGTTTACATTTGGTTATGGGTTACAGAGACGTTGAATCATTGTTATTTTATGGCAATTTTGGTTGCAACTGTTTTAAATTATTCTAGTGAATGTGATGAGCAGTACTACCTGTGCTCACTATATTTGGAGTGATTTTGAGAATGTTCACAATGTGGTTATATGCTGCTGGGATGTAAATATCTCCACATCTTTTAGTATTTTGACTACACATACTGTGAGGGACGAGGGTCATGCCCTCAAGGGGTTATTTGCACATTTTCTGATGTACAATTAATATGGCACTTTTGTGACACTCGGATCCTAAGACTCCTACTTCTACACATCATTGTGCAGTCATTGAAAGGTTATGCAAGTCCGACTCAGCCAGCAACCAAATACTCTGTACAACAGATACTGTTGGTGTGTGATGAGGGTCACTTTTTGAGAACGCTGGGCTCTTGTGTCCTGCTTTTCTGTAGTCATTGTTGACTGCCTGTTCTGGACCTAAGGAGAAAGTTTAAGCATGACGTTTATTTAAATATGAATAAAGGTGTACAGATACAGTATGCTAGTACCATGGCTGACCAATGGACATGCAAAAAGAACAGATGATGGTCAGAATGCTGAACAAATCAAACATTCACCCCCAGTCACAGATCTGGGCCTAAATCCATTGTTTTTTTGCTCGCCGTAGCACTTCAGTTTGGATCAAGCCATATTCAAATCAGTCTTGACTCTGCTCCACATGGGAACAGTCCAGTACAATGAACAATCAGCAATTTGTCCATTCCCAAAGGGTTAAAAGTAACTCAGGTCTTCTTTGAGCAGTTCATTGCAAGCAACTTCTCCCAAACTCTTTAGTCTTTGTTGTCTGCAACTTTTTGTGTGCTGTTGTGACTACACTACTTTGTTAGATTATGGATTATGAGAAGGAATGAATAAATAAAGAGCATAATTGAAGATAGACTAGAAATAAAGCTGCTAAATTGTGAGTAGACTGTGGGAGAGAGATTTACCCTGTGATGAAGTTGCAGGACCTTGAGTTACATGGTGACCACCAGGGACCAATGTCTGACCTTTGTGTCTTCTCTTGCAGGTGTGGAGTGGGTTGACATGAAGCACCACACCTTGGCCGGATTCCTGGGCAACGTGTGGGGCTGCATTGGGATCATGCTCCTGTCCCTAGTAGCGTACCTAATCCGCGACTGGCGCTGGCTTCTCGTTGCTGTTACCTGCCCCTATATTGTGGCTATTATCAGCATATGGTGAGTGAATACTGACATGAGGGTAAATATGCAATGGTCCCCCTGATTATCCAAGACTGCAACTCTAGACATAATGCTTCCAGAACTATATCACAGCTTCCATCCATTCTACGCTCATCCTTCGCCACCTTTTGACAGGGGGTCCCAAACAGAGCCTTGCCAGTGCTTCTTAAGTGTGATCTGAATCTATGGTCCCAGGAGTTATTGTGGTCCTATCAATCAATCAAGGATTTTTAAAGCATGGGAAATCAACTGTGAGGGTCTCAAGGCGCTGGTGTTTCTAACTGTTAAGTGGTGATCTGCTCATTGGAACAGCCAGGTCCTGAGTCCTTTCCTGATTTGCTGGAGCAAGAAGGCGAGCCTGAGGTGCAGGGGAAGGTTGTTCCATCGTATTCTAGAGTCAACTTCAGAACACCACTGCTTCTGACGAGCTACAGGAATTGTGATAGTCAAATCCACTCTCTTTCTGGTAATTGGTTCAATGTGTCCACTGTTCCCATCCAGTTAGTACCAGCATTGTCCCTCCTAACTCAATGATGAACATGTTTCCCAGTCTTTGTGACATTTAGACCTCTTAAATCCCAAACTCTTGCTGTGTGTGTCTTTCATCTGGTCCTTCCTTCACCTTTTTTCTCTTAACATCATCTGAAGTTTCAAGAAGTGTACGTTTATGCTATTTGTGTCTCAGTTTCTTCTCTCCCCAAACAGGTGGCTTCCTGAGTCTGCAAGATGGCTATTGACCAAAGGCAAGATGCAGGAGGCGCACGACCTGCTGGTTCGCTGCTCTTCAATGAACGGCCAAGCACAGTTACCTCCTAGTATAAACACTGAGGTGAGGGGAGCTGTATTGGGGGTTATGTACACAACTGCTGACCTGCAAGTGATCTCCCCTTCACTCTCTTCTGTCAGATCCACGGTGATGATGAAACACATTTGTATTGCGCCTAGGGTGATCAGGTGTCCCAGATGTTCCGGCAGATTTTGGGAAATTTAACTCATGTCCCGGTTTTTAGAGAGGATCACCTGAAAACTGTGGGAGGTGAATTGTTGTGTTTTACAAAGAAGAGATAGTTAGCAGGTATTATCAGAAAGCAATTTAATTAACAGGCAATATACTGGCTTTATATGTTGCATTTTATTTATGTTCTTAGTGCCTCTTCTGTACGTCTATGTCGCGGTTCTTGGCTTTAAAATTCTGGTCACCCTATATGCGCCACAGGCCTTCAAAGAGGCCTCAGACACTGTCTGTTGTTCCTCTGACTTTGTTCGGAGATGTTAAGGTGCATACAAATGTTTCTGTCTTCTGCCTTTGACAATTCTCAATATGTTCTATCATTGCTCTTTTCTGTTGTTGTTTGTAGTATTCTGTCAGGGTATTCTTTTTGTAGCAATTTCCCTGTCATCCATTTGTTTGTGTTTATCCATATGTTTTGTAAGAGAATATTCTGCTCTTCCGATGTGCCTGTCATAATGTTAGGCTTTTGACTAATGATGAAAGCATTCATGTCTTTATAATGTTTTTGCTCTGTTAGTTTCTGACGTTTTGAGGTTTTCTGACTCTAGCTCAGTCCCCTATAAACATGATTTCCTCCCTTATTGATTGTGTGAATTTGATTCTTGAATCTGCTTCATTTAAGTTAGTCTTGTTTTCAAGAGTTTGTTTTTTGAGCATTTCCAAATTAGAAAAATCACATCTGCTTAACAAGTTTATTGAATATTGTTGGCTCTAGGAGAGACTTTTAAATCTAATTTAAATCAGTAAACAATGTATGAATACACAGTTACAGTACACATAAAGACATGTGGGATCGGCCGCAAGGCCCGGCTGGCCTCAGCGGACACCGGCCGCTCCCCCGGGAGGCTTGACGAGAGAGCGGCCGGTTCTGTTACTGGGGGGGCAGGGTAGGGGGGAGGGTGTAGCATTGCAGCAGTTTTCAGGCAACAAAGTGCCAAGATAACACTGGTGATTAACTTACCTGCTAAAGAGAGATCGGATGTTTTGTCTAGTGGAAGTTTTGACTCATCTAAGATAGCACAGAGGGTTAATGTACCTGCTGCAAAGAATGTGTACTATGCAGATCACAGAACAGTATTTTATGTGCAATGCTCAGTGGGATACTGCTTTTGTCACAGGGATCGTTTTTTTACTGTGTGCTTCATACGTTACAATCATAATCTAGCACAGTGAATTATGAACTCTCATCTAGGAGCTGCATGCAAACTGCATGGAACAAGTTAGAAAGTTATGTTTTTCCCAGTCTTTCATTATCATAATTTTGCTAAAAAGGGTTTGTTTGGGTAGAACGTGAAGTGAAACCTAATTATTGTGTTACGTTAACTTTGTGCTTCCCCAGACCAGGCACACACTATGGATGACGTGAATCCTACACCTTGTGGTCCACTTTGTTTTATGTAACATTTCCTATGGACTGATTTACAGATATGTGATTCAATGTCTCTGTTTGTGTGTGTGTTGTAAAGTGTTCAGACACCCTACACTGGCATGAGAGGCGCTATAAGCCAAATGAAATACATATGAGAGAGGCGCTATATAGAGAATGGAAAGCTGGAAGGCACTGTTGGAGGGCGACTGTAAGAGAAACATTAAAGAGCCCCAATAAAGATTGCAGTATCCTGGTGGACTGAGCGCTCATCATTTACTGAGCTTTAAAAACGAATGCAATTGAATATATAATGAAACGTGTTATAAAATTAACCCTTTTTGCCATTTTTTCCCAAATTTACTTGGGAAGGGGGAACCCCCCACTTAACACTTTTGAAGTGGTCAAGCTCGCTCGCTGCACTCACTCGCAATAAACCATATGGTCTGAAAAAATTTGCCAAGGCTGCTTTGAGTTCCCAGTCCGGCGCACATTGGCTGTGATGGAGAAAACCCTGATTAAGCACTGAATGATGCCATTATGTCGCAATTAATCTAGTAAATAGTTAAATGAAGCTCTTCTGCCTTATGGGCTGGGTTTGAATTATAGAAGTACCATACATAACAAATGGCTTGTCTTTAAGTTGATGACACGGGACAAGAAGCAGGTTGACCCAGGCATCATACGGTAATCAGTAACTAATCACGTGACAACGTGTGACTTGTACTTTTTTGTTCTCAGGTACTTGGTAAGATCGCTGAAGAGGAACATACTGATACACATTACTCATACTTTGACTTATTTAGAAATCCAGTACTGAGGAAAATCTCCATATGTACAGGCATTGTATGGTAAGGATATATTTTGTATGTGTTAATACTTGTGATTCTTTATTGTTTATTGGTTTAGAAGAGTACATCCAATTTATTCAAGGTGGGTTTTGTCACCTCTGTTGTAGGTTTAGCATGTCATTCACCTATTATGGAATCAGCCTCAACATCTCAGGCTTTGGAGTGGACATGTACCTGACACAGTTCATCTATGGAGCCATCGAAATGCCCTTCATCCTGAGCATATACATCCTTATGGACAAGTACGGCCGACGTCGCTCAATGGCCTGGCCCATGCTGATCACAGGCTTCTCCTTGGGCATCAATGTCATCATTCCAGTCTGTGAGTTTCTTCAGACACCACATGTCTAGTCCAGTGCATTTTTTTCAAATTGTTATTATTATCATTTGTTACATGTTGTCCAGTATATAACAACAAAAAACAGATAATCAATACAAATGATCACAGATAATAATATGCCACATTAACATGAAAGGATTATAGGACACAGGAAGATGGAAGCAGAGTAAAATCCTATCTCAGCAATATAACCTCCAGCAATAGTTCAGGAGGCAGGCTGGTGAGTTATCTTATATAGCTTTCACAATGTTGAATGGGTACTTAAGCCTGTCAAGAGTCTTTATGATTCTTGCTGATCACAAGGATTTCAAGTATGACATTAGGTCCCTCTGCTGGGTTCAATTAAACTCTGCTCCCTTCACCAACATCAGGTCTAAAGATAAACGTTCTTAGATATATTACCAAGTGTTTCTGAGTTTTGATTCTCAGGGTATTCATGTGAATTCCTTCCTAAAAGGGATATTTGAGGATGCCAGAGAGAATAAGCTCAAGAGGGTCTGCTTTTACATGAGTCCCGGCTGGTGGGCCAAGAAAAAGGAGGAGGAATCAGACATGTAACCAGATGAACCCCTAGGGTTCTAGCTCAAAGGCTTATAGAGGAATTTAGAAAACCCCCAGGGTATAAGAGCTGTGATTGGTGCTTAGTCAGTTTTTCCTACCTCTTATTATGTTCAGAAAGGTCTATGGGAAGCCAGTAGTCTGTGACCCCGCCTCCCCATAAGAGGCAAGCACTGCCCCAGATACTGGACCGAGAAACCACATGACTGACCTCATCCTCCTGCTGTAAAACCATTTCATGGGTCCAGGTATTCTGCTGGCAGATGATGCCAGGTCCTACCTGCATTCCGGAGATCCATGGTTCCCATTCCTTCTACCCCCAAGTCACTGAGAAGAACAACTGGGTCTCAATATAAGGGCAGGACAGTGTCTTTTATGTCAGCCGTGGGGTGGGTGGCCTGGTGACTTCTTCTCCACCTAAACGTGGTCACCTTACCAACCTCTGAGGTCACCACACTTAAAAAACAAGCCCATGTCCAGAGAAAAGGGTTCGGCCTATGCCCTTATTTCCTAAGGTCGGTGTGCTGTGTTGCATGGGAATGAAGACTGGAGCTGTCTGTTCACAAAACCCCTGTATTCTGGAGTCCTGACATTTGGGCTGGAGCAAGGAATGATGATGAGACAGTAGATTGACAGTATTGTAAGTCTTGCCCGGACTTCAAATGACTTCACAGGAGAAAGGCTGGAGGGACAAATGCCATAGCAGATCTGGGGTTACCATCTTTGATATAGGTGAGACAAGGTAAATGAGCATGGTATGTAACCACAGAGAAGTATAGTAACTTAAAGCTTCAAACACACATAATGGTCAGGCATTCTTGTTTGACAGTTCTGTTAGTCACTTCTTAGGGTAGGAGTTTGCGACTAGTGAAATGGTAGGGGTAAGACCCATCCTCAAGTGATTGAAACAGTACTGCCTCTAGTTCAATATATGAAGCATCCATTTGCATAACAAAAGGTAAGGAAAAATCTAGGTTTCGCTGAACCAGGTTGGAGGCCAAATCCTCATGTAAACCCACAAAGGCTTGCTATTTCTCATTGCACCAAGATTCTGTGCTACGAGTTGACCGCTGAAACAAAGCCATTTTTAAGAAGCCTTGCGCCACATTAGCATATTTTTTTATGCTAATGTTGCATTAGGCTTGCAAAATCGCTGTACCATATTGACAAAGTGGCGCAACGCATGAGTTGTGCCACATTGCTACCCTTTGTGCCACATTATGCATGTCCCCTGCATAATGTACGCAAAGCGGGCGTTCTGGCGCAAGGAGGCCCGCAAAAATGGCTCAATTAAATCTACAAGATTTAATTGCACCATTTTTTACGTCATTTTTAACTCCTTGTGAAAGCAGGCTTTAAAAGGACACTCCCATTGGATTCAATGGGCCGCCTTGCACTTTGCTCCACTAGCGTCAACATTTTTGACGCTAGTGGAGCAAAGCGCCACAATAGCATAAAAAATGTTGACGCTATTCTTTCTAATATCGTCATGGTGCGCCGCATCTTAAAAACAGCACACACATGGTGGCATTAGCGGGATGCAGGGGGGTGTAAGAAAAGTGGGGCTCCAAGATGTGAAGCACCAATTTTCTTAAATCTGGGTTTAAGTTTTTAGCTGAAGTAGAACAAATATGCAATAACGTGCCTGCAATGTCCATCAAACTCTATATATGAGCATGTGACTTCCTTTGTTCGGGGTTGGAGTATCTGATACAAGGTTTTTAATTTCTAACTTTGTGAAACAAAGTCTTCCCCCACAGATCTTGAGCCTAAGATCTATCCGTTGAGTGGTTGTAATAGCACAACATGAGGCATTGATGCTGAGAGTCACCTCTCCCAAGGCTACAAAGACCAACTATAAGTGATGATAGAGTGGCCCAGTAGCTGCTGTAAACAATACCATCAGGCTGTCTAGCAGAATATTTCTGTCATAGAGCAGGAATGCAGTCCATGAGCTGCTGGAAAGTGGCTGGGGTGCCATGCAGGCCAATGCTAGGACCGAAAATTGATATAACCCAAAACAGAACTAGAATACCTTTTGTATCTAGTAAAATCCAGCAAGAGTATCTGCCGCTACTCCTTTTGTAGGACCAAAGGTACTGATGTACTGGACGGATCCCATCCTCTTTGAACAGATCATCTACCCTCAGCATTTGGCATGTATTTGTATCAGATGTTGAAATGTGATTTACCCTTCAGACATTCACAAAAAAACTGAATAGTAAAATAATGTTTGGAAGCCAGAATTTGCTTCATCTATAGAGAGATCTGAGCTGAAAGTAGTTGTAGGAGGCTGGCTCTCTAAATAGTGCACAGCAATGATGTGCACTGTGCACAGAGTCCAAGCAACCTCACGTTGGTTCACAGAAGTAAAAACTAGACCACCTAATGCTCTAACTTTTGTGGTAGCTTGGTCGAGCAGTTAGGCCAATCTTGTAGAAGTGCTAAGCATTTGTTGTACTCAAAGTATCAATAAATGTGGGGACACACTCAAAAGAATAACTCAAGACCAATTTACAACACTACTTCAGATTGTTATGAATGTTTTAAGACCAAGATCATCAAAATCAGGTAAGTAGTTTTGTAAGTTATGATTTTCAAAAGTTTAGCAAGAATAGTGTTTTTGTGGATAATTACGCACCATAGGAATCAATCGGAGAAAACGTAAAAAATGCATATGCTTTTATAAATGTCACTTTCAAGTTTTAAGTCAGGATCATTGAGATGTCCTGTGGGCCAGCTGGAGAAGTTCTGGTGGTTCCCGGTTCGAGTGGGAACAGCGGCTAAAAGTCTTGTAGCTGGTGAACTACAGGCAAGGGGATCACTTGGAAATGCACTGCACAGGCAGACTTGAAGATGAGTCTAGTGGGTCCCTTTGAAGTGTAGAAGGTGCAAGGGTTGGGGACCCCAAGAGCCCAGCTGGTTCTCTGATAAAAGGGCCATGGAGGACGGCTACAGATCAGATAGGTCAGCCAAGAGCTGTGTGCAAAGGAACCTTTGGAACTAGGCGGCAGGTTACTTCGAGGGTGGATTGCAGGTCAGCAGGGCCATTCTGGAGGGTGGTTCTTGGGTGTCCTGAAGCATCTTGACTGGTGCTTGCTTCAGGACCCTGGAGAGTCCAGAGTGTACTTTTGTCTGGGTGTCCAACATTGGGGGTCCAGTACCGCTGCCTATTATATGGTTCAGTCACAGGAGGTCGCAGTGCCATCACACATGGAACACTTGCGGGGTTTGTCCTCCGGGTCCGTCAGGCAAAATTTGGTCTGGCTGCTCATTCTGGTCCCTTGGTCAGCAGCTAGTCAGAGAACTGGACCTCCCTGGATCCTGCTTGCTGGTTGCAGATAGTGATGCCTTCACTCTGGAGGGTTGTTCTTGTGCAGTTTTTAGGTGTTTGGAGGTCCTCTGAGGTTTCTTGGAGTACGTCCAATGTCCAGTCGACCCCTCAGCGGTGATTGTCGAGTCCTGGGTGCAGCAGGCAAGGTTTGGCACCTTTTCCGTCTTGCAGCAGGACTTCTGTTCTCAAGCCATGGGTCTTCTTTGTCACTGGCCTTCTTGTGTCCATTTAATCTGATCTGCAGATCTAGGGATGCCCACTAAATACTGCATTTAAGGGGCATTTAGTTGAGTACCTGGTAGTGGCCAATGAGCCATCTACGTTTGGGTGGCTCCACCTACTATGTGAATACTTCCTGAGGGGAGAGGTCACACCCCTAACCCTGATTGGCTACTTTCCTATCACGATGGAAGAAAATGCAATGGAGAGTTCACCTCGCCTGCTACTCCTGAGGGGTGGTGCAGGCAGAGGGTGGCCACTCTTCCTAGTCTTTGAGCATTTTCTAACAGTTGCTCCTGCCAAAAGTGGAGGTTGGCACTGGAGGCAGCCATATGCTGCTAGCAGCAGCGCTGGGGGTCGAATTTCAAGGGTGGCAAGCGCTTTGTAGCTCACAGGCAGGGCAGTGCACATTCCTAGGGAGGAGGTATAACTCCTGTGTCTAGAAAGGGCTTTGTTTTCTGGTCATGGAGAGCAAAGGCCCTCACCCCAGGGATCCAGAATGTTGCCTGATGGTGGCAGGCTGGTTGAGAGTGGCCAGCAACCATGCCAGAGTTATTTAGCTTTACAAGGGTCACCTATAAGTTAGCCCGTGGGTGCATTTGACAATAAATCCTATACTGGTACCAGTTTGGATATGTTGTTCTGAGTTGTTTGATACCAAACAACCCAGGGTTCATAGTGGCCATCACCAGTATCCCGCACATGCATTTAAATTGGGTGCTCTGTATACTTACTATGTCCCAACTTTCACAAGGAACAGTAGGGGCATATTGCTCATGCAACTATGCCCACACATGTATGATAGTGCACCCTGCCTTAGGACTGTAAGGCCTGCCAGAGGGGTGGCTTACCTATATTGCATGCAGTGTGTAGTCGACAGGTCACACAGGCTGTGTGGCATGTCTGGTTTGTATTTTAGGGTTGCACCAGGACACTCAGCCTGCAATGGCAGGGGTGAGTGCACTTGGATGCAGTGTCCCTGAGGGTGGCACAATCTGTGCTGCTGCCCTCAGCGACCTACCCTTAGTACTTAGTGGCCACTAAAGGTGTTACCACTTGTGCCAATGCATCCCAACAGTTTTGGGGAAAGGGATCTGGCCCTGGGAACCTGTTTAGTAGGGGCCCAGGGCACATACAACTTTGAAACCACATCATATACCCTCACATTGAGCAGCTCTACATCATCACACACATCCAAAATGCATGCATAGGTAGGTTCCCACCGGAAAATGGATCCCCACCGCAACCAGAAGGACGGTCACCCAAGCCCTCGTAAGCAGCAGACTGGACTACGGCAGCGCCTTCTACGCAGGAACCACGGCCAAGCTCCAGAAAAGACTGCAACACATACAGGATGCCTCCGCATGCCTCATCCTGGACATCCCCGCCACAGCCACATCACAGCCCACCTGAGAGACCTGCACTGGCTCCCCATCAACAAGAGAATCATGTTCAAGCTGCTCACTCACACTCACAAAGCACTGCACAACACTGGACAAGAATACCTCAACAGATGACTCTCCTTCTACATCCTGACCCGCCAGCTTCGCTCTGCTGACATTGCCCTCACCACCGTTCAACGCATCCAGAGAACGACCGCCGGTGGCAGATCGTTCTCTCACCTCACCGCCAAGATGTGGAACACTCATCCTATCCACCTGCAACAGACACATGACCTGCTAACCTTCAGGAGACACCTCAAGACCTGGCTGTTAGAGCAGCATCAGCCCCCCCCTCCCCATAGCGCCTTGAGACCCTCACAGATGAGCAGTGTGCTTTACAAATACTATGATTGATTGTGGATTCTCATCTTTGGAACAATTTACATTAACGCATAACTTTTAATGAAGCCTATTGCCTTTAAGGCCCTATATGTAAAGAGAAGCATAAACCCCTAACCAGACTCTTCATGAAAGTTATAACACTACACACAAACAAATACCCCATAGTATAGAAAAATACAGATGATATAGAAGTGAACTGTTGGGAACAGATTTGTGGAATCCCCTTCCAGTGGATTAGGTACTCTCCTTTTAACCTATAAACCAAAGGATTTTATTCCGATTGTAGTCGTTTACAGCAGAAATTGGGCACAATCTCCATGCTCCACCTCTAGCTTCTGCAGGCCATGTGTGGAGATTAGAATTAGACTTCATAAAGTTATTATGGTGGTCCAGGAAAGACTGATTGTACAGGCTGAAAAATGTGCAATAGCTCTATGCCTGTGGCCATGTGACACCAGAACTAAGGGCTACTTTTTCATCAGAATGTGCATTATGAAAAGCTCAAAAAAATCTAAGAATTTGGCAACCTAGAGATGACTGGAGCAATATTATTAGGGAGAAAATTCTGTTTTTGGCTAAGCAGGGTCCTAATTTTTGAGCCTTCTGACACTGAAGGCGCCAGTAGGTGTTGCTTAACCCTGTTCGTGCAACATAATCCTTTCGCTGTTATCCAGGCTTCATTAATCTGTCCTGCTAAAGCAGTGTGAAAATTACTAATGCCTGAAATTTACCACATGTAAAGTGTCTTTGGCCTGTTTTTCCATTACGTTTAAAAAAATATTTTGGTATCTTGTTATGTACTGCACTATTTTTTTTCTCGATAGGTTAATGTTTAAAAAGTGTTTTGTTTGTTGACCAGTAAAACCTCCAATGGATGATTGTTTGTTTTTCTGAACAGCTTTGTATCACATTCCCTCTCTTAACATAAACAGCGTTTAATTCCTCCCTCCACCTCACCTAGCCCTTTAACTGTGTCCAGTTGTATAACTCTTGCCTCTTTTCTCTCTCCTGCTCTCACTCACCTCAAGCACTAGGGGCGCTGCGAACCACAGTCGCTGCTGTAGGGAAAGGATTTTCTGTATCCGCTGCCATGGCGATCTTCATGTGCACCATCGAGCTCTACCCCACTGTCCTCAGGTATGCACAAACAATTCTTTCTGACATTCACGATTAACAATATGGGCTACACCAAAACAGAGTGTTAGCAAGATAAAGGAACTGCAAATTATATTGCAGATGAAAATTCCAAGCACACTTAATTTCCGTATCACAATTACATAGGGTCAGAAGAGCTGTATTGCATGACTAATACATTTTAGTGTGGTGATGCTGCCACCAGCACCTAAATGTGTTAGTAATTGTAATTGTAATAGTATTTATATAGCGCTTACTACCCCTAATGAGGCAGTAAAGTGCTTTTTGGCGAGTAGCACGCTACTCTGGAACCCAAAGGATTAGTGGTGTATTAGTGTACGTGAGGTATGAGTTAATTGGAGCGGAAGTCATGTGAGTCTGTTAGTTGGGTTGAACAGAATAATGCGGGATAGAGGAGGGAAGAATCCAGAAGTGTTAATTGGGAGATCATAGTAGTAAGATTAGGTTTTGGATGAGTAAAGGAGAGGTGGAGGATGGAAGAGTCTGTAGAAAAGGATTAGGGAGATCATACTAGTAAAATGGGGTTTGGGATGAGTCAAAGGAGTGGTATACAAGGGAACAATGTAGTCGGGTTATTTGGGAGATGATAGTGGTAAACTGAGGTTTGGGGTGAGTTAGGAGAGGTAGATGAGGGAACAGTCTAGGAGGGTTATTTTGGAGATAGTAGTAGAATGGGTTTGGGATGAGCCAGAGGGTGGAGGTAGAGGATAGATAGATAGAAGAATAGGGTGATAGTGAGACTAAAGCTTTAAAGAGAGTCATTTTTTCTCTTGTACAGTAGGAGTAAAGTAGTAAATAAATAGATACATGATTACATAGTAAGGGAATATATGTGTAAGGAATATAATATATTGAGATTTAAAGTTGTATCCTATAAATACAGACTTTCAAGAGTTGCAGTATTTGATGTTAATTTATTTATGTACTTTAATAACATTATTTTTTCGTTCACCGTAGGAAAAATATACATTTGTTAAACAGACCTAAAGAGTATGTATATATTTTAAGATAAAATAGTTATTATATGTATTGGCACTAAGGGCCATATGTATGAACACTATTTCCCATAGACACAGAATGGGTAAAACCCTTTGATACATTTGGCCCTAAGAAACACACATATCTAGATATATACATTTAACCAGATTATAAAATGTTTACATACAATGGGACATGCAGTCCATTGCTGTTTGAGTATAGTGGTTACGTAGGAAAGAGCCAACTCTTGAGTGGTCTTCTGAAGATAAGATAGTTATCCGTGGATCTTATATTTGGGGGGTAATGAATTCCATAGTTTGGCTGCTTGAACAGAGAAAGATGTACTACTATTGTCTTTTTCTTCTATGGTGGTGTTTTGAGGCGAGGTGCTGATCTTAAGCAGTGGTTTCTTTCTTGAATGTATTTGGTGATTTTATTCTTGATGAAAAGTGGTCCTGTTGCATGTATTGCTTTGTGTGTGATACAAAGCGCCTTGAAGGAGGATCTTCTGGCAACCAGTAACCAACATATAGCCCTCAAGGCAGGGGGGATGTTGGCTTGTGGCTTTAAATGTAGGAGTGGTCTGGCAGCTGAGTTCTGAATGCATTGTCATTTTTTCATAGTAGATAGAGATGATCCATGGTAGAGGTCATAGGCGTAATCTAGTTTAGATAGTAAAAGAGAGATAGTTGCCTGCACCTTGTGTGGAAATCCAAGGTGGTGGAAGACGCGTTTCAGTGTTTTCATGGCGATGAAGCTTGATCTTGCTAATTTGTCCACTTGAGCATTCATTGTTAACTTGGAGTCTGTGGCAATTCCAAGGTTTCTTACTTTCTTAGATACTTTAGCAGGTGGTACCAGATCATCAGGCCAGGTGCAGAGTAGATCATAATTTTTCCAGTTACCACATGTGAGTATTTCTGTTTTGGAAGCATTCAGTTTGAGATGGCTCCATGCTATCCACTCATCAATGGCTCTGAAGCAAATGAAGATTTGTGAGTTTCCAATGTCTTTGGGGCATTCCAGTTTAAGCAGTATTTGTGTGTCATCTGCATAGTTGTAGCATATGAGTTGAAAAATTATTGATCATTGCCAGTAATTACACCATATAGATGTTGAAAAGCATGGGTTAGAAGATTGACCCTTGAGAGACCCCTGCTTTTGTGAAGTAGGGTTTGGACGAGAAAGGGGGAGTATGGATGACATTAGTTCTGTTTTTAAGGTAGGATGTGATCCAGTTGAGAGCAGTCCTCTCTATGCCTGCTTCTTAGAGTCTTTGTATTAGGGTGTCATGGTCAACTGTGTCAAAGACAGCTGAGAGTTCCAGGGGAAGTAGTGAAGTAAATCCATTCTTAAGGTCTTCCGGAAATATTCCCATAGTTAAAGAATTATTGATGATTCTTCTTACTGGTGTGGTAGCAGAAGTAGATAGAAGAATGTTCTTGAAGATGTGTGGTGGAGAATGGTCAGAAAGGCAGCCGGAAGGCTTGCTTGCTTTGACCGAATCCATAAAATCACTGTGTGATATTTGTTTGAAGGATTGCAGAGACTGGGTTGGCTTACTCATGGAGGGGATTTTGCAATTGGGTTGGTACTGGTGGTTTTCCTTTATTTTAAATAGGAGCCCAATGTGTTTGCCTTGGTTGTGTAAAGATTTGCAAGTTTTTCTGTGAAATCTTGAGTAATGTGATGATTTGCTTCCATGCATTTAGGTTTTCAAAATTTGTTGAGAATTTTTCTAAATTCTTTATTCGCAGAAATAGCAATTTGAATTCTGTTTGACTGGTACCTTTTTTTAATCTTTTTTGACTGATGATTTGTATATTCGATTAAGTTTGCATAGCTGAGGTTTATTTTGAATGTTGTTTGTTTTGAGGTGGTTTGTTGCAGCCTTCTAATCTGTTGTATTATTTTTTTTTGTTCTATATTCCTCCAAGGTGCTGTCCTTTTTTTCCTGTTTTGTTTTTCTGAGTGGTATCAGGATATCGAAAGCTTCCTGTAGTCACTCATTAAGTTTTTTAGCAGAATTTATTGTGTCTAGATCTGTGTTGGCTGTTAGTTGTCGTTCCAAGTATTCAAAATTAAATTTGCTCCATGTTCGATAGATGTATGTATGTAACGTGATCTTGGGTGTGTTGATTTATGTTCTTTTATTTTGGAAAATTACCAAATGGTGGTCTGCCCATTTGACTGGTGTGATGCTTTGAACGGTAACTAGCTCTGGGTTTGCAAAAATGACATCTATGATGTGTCCAGTGATCAATCAATCAATCAATCAAAGGATTTATAAAGCGCACTAATCACCCGTTAGGGTCTCAAGGTGCTGGGGGGGGGAGCTACTGGTCGGAAAGCAATGTCTTGAGGTGTTTCCTGAAAGTCAAGAGGTCTTCGGTCTGGCGAAGGTTGAGCGGTAGGGAGTTCCAGGTCTTGGCGGCTAGGTGGGAGAAGGATCTTCCTCTGGCGGTGGTGTGGCAGTTACGGGGGACGGAGGTGAGAGCGAGGCTGGCACAGCGGAGATTGCGGGTGGGGGTGTGGAAGGTGAGTCTGTCGTTGAGGTAGGCTGGGCCTGTGTTGTGGAGGGCCTTGTGTGCGTGGGTGAGGAGTTTGAAGGTGATCCTCTTTGGTATTGGTAGCCAGTGTAGGTCTCTGAGGTGGGGTGATGTGGTTGTGGCATGGGACATCTAGAATGAGGCGGGCGGATGCGTTCTGGATTCTTTGTAGTTTTGTTTGGAGTTTGTTTGTTGTTCCTGCATATAGGGCATTTCCGTAGTCCAATCGGCTGCTGACCAGGGCGTGGGTGACAGTTTTCCTGGTTTAGACGGGAATCCACTTGAAGATTTTGCAGAGCATGCGGAGGGTATTGTAGCAGGAAGAGGAGATGGCGTTGACCTGCTGAGTCATGCTGAGTGTGGAATCCAGGATGAATCCCATGTTACATGCGTGGGTGGTGGGAGAGGGTGCGGATCCTAGGGAGGTGGGCCACCAGGAGTCGTTCCATGCTGAGGGGTTGGCACCAAAGGTGAGGCTCTCTGTCTAGTCTGCGTTTAATTTGAGGCGGCTTGATTCCATCCAGCTGGCGATGGTGTGAAGTCTGTTGTGGAGGTTGTTCTTTGCAGTTGTAGGGTCTTTTGTGAGGGAGAGGATTAGCTGAGTGTCATCTGCATAGGAAACTATGTTGATGTGGTGTGTTCATGTGATGTTGGCGAGTGGGGCCATGTAAACGCTGAAGAGCATGGGGCTGAGCGACGATCCTTGGGGAACGCCACAGATGATTCTGGAGGCTTCTGCTAGGAACTGTGGAAGGCGGACTCTCTGGGTTCTGCCTGCGAGAAATGATGAGATCCAGTTGAGTGCCTTATCGTGGATTCTGGCGTTACGGGGGTGTGTGTGGAGAGTGTGATGACATACTGTGTTGAAGGCTGCGGAGAGGTCCAGGATGATGAGTGCTGCTGTTTATCCTCCAAGGTTGTGAGGCTCTTATCACCAGGTGCAACCCTACACCAACTTCCTCCTGTAACTTCCTCCTCCTTTACAGACCAACACCCAGCAATTCAACATTCCCGGACACATTTCTAGACACAGTTTCAAACCTTATAAGACTATACTACAATCTATGCATTCTTGGGGATCTAAACATTTGATTAAACAAACCCAATGTGGCCCATCCAAAAGCTATCATCACTGGCCTAGTCACATCGAACCGCCCGATCTCCCTCCTCCCCTTCCCAGCCAAAGTCATTGAAAAAATCGTGAACAGCCAACTATCCCGGTTCCTGGAAGACAGCAAGGCACTCAAAACCTCCCAATCCGGTTTCCGCAAAAGCCACAGCTCCGAGACCGCACTCATTGCTGCCACAGACAACATCAGGACCATGCTCGACCCTTGGATGGAGATGTTGTCTGTTTTGCTGAGATTTATTATTTGTTTGAATATAACAGCTAGTCCACCTCCTCTTTTTTGCCTGTATGGTTTTCTGTGCTGGTTTGATAGCCCGGAGGAACGGCTTTATACAGCACTGTGGTCATTGCATCTCCAAACCATGATTCAGTTCTGAAGAGTCAATCAGGTTGTGTGTCCATGTGTAGGTCGTAGCTGTTATGCTTGTTTTTAGAGAGTGATTGAGCATTTATGAGCAGACAGTTTACAATTTGTGTATTGGTGGTGGTGTAATGTTGTTTTGTGATCAGTATATTTTGAACTTGTAGCAGGTGTGTCTCTAGTGCTGATATTAACTGTACAATGGTCATATTAGTGTTGTTTTTCTATATTGTGTTCGTCATCCAGCAGTCTTACAAAGCATTTTGTTGGGTATGTGTGTGTTGATGTTGGAGATGGTGGTTGCGAGTGAAATGGTGAGTTGTGTTCTTTTTGTAGAGTAGTCTTGTTGTGTAATAGACATGGAGATGCAAAATTGTAAAGAATGGCATGTTGTTTATTTTGTTTACATCTGTTTAGGGTGGAAGGATTATGTTTTAGGAGTGATGAGGAGCATGTGGGTCATATTCTAAGGCTCTAAATTGTGCAATGGATGAGAGGTGGGTGAATGAATGTTGTTGTGTTGGGGAGTTGAGAATGAGAATTTTGGAATACAGTTGGTTGAGGATTTGTATTATTATTATTATATAGTCATGACGGTGGGAGTGGGTGTGATGGGAAGTATTGTGAAAGTGTGTTATTTTGTTGTGCTGGTTATGTGTTTTGTTTTGTTTTTGTTGAGTAGTAAGAGGAGATATAGATGTAGTGGTTTTCTGTGAAGGTTGTGTATGTGAGTTACTGCTGGTGAGTGATATTTGAATAGTACAGGGGTGGTGTTGTGTTTTGGAGAAGAGTGTAAATGGTGTGTAAGAGGGGATGGACACGAGTTATGAGTGTTTGAGTTAAATCGCTGGAAGAGGTAAAATGTGTGGTGAAGTGGAGTGTAAGGATTGTATGGTTGTATGTAATTTGTAAAAAGAGGAGGAAGGTGTTTGTGGATGGCGTGGTGGAAGGCTGAATGTAGGTTTTGTCACGATTAAAGGGGTCTGTTAGAAGCAAGTAGAAGATAGAGCTGGTGTTTTGCATGAACAGGGAGTGTGGGTCTGGATGCATTAAAGTTATGTATAATGTTGTTTTGTGTTGTGTTGGTGATGTGTGGATGTGTCAGTGGTATAGGACAGAGTTGTGTTTTGTGTGAGAATGAAGGTGCCATAGTGTTGTAGTTGTGGTAAAATTGTGTATAGGTGTGGTATGTGGGGTTTTGTAGTGGTTGTTGAGACATCAAAATCTGTATGAGGTTTTTTTTGTGGTGCATTTGTAGAATGCCTGTTCTGATATTATGTTTGAATGTCTGAGGATGTGGAGGGTTTGAGGTGGTAATTGGCAAGGAAGAAATTGGGCAGCATCTCTTCCCCTAGACCTGACCATTCCCAAACAAGCCCAAACAGGCAACTACTCTTGTCCTCTCTGCCCTTAACCTCAACACCCAGGCTGAGATGTCCCGGGCCCTAGGCTTAAATAGCCCTACTGGCCAATGGAATCCTAGCCCTAACCCTAACCAATCAATAAACCCTAGAGCCAATGGGAGACCTGGTGTTACCAACCAATCACAGCTCTGGCCCTAACAACCAATGAAAAACAATGCCGTAAGCCCTAAGTCCAATAGGAAGCCTGGCTCCACTAACCAATCAGAACCCTAGGCCTGATGGCCAATCAAAACTGTAACACTAAACCCTAAGTCCAATAGAAACCCTAGCCCCTGACGGTCAATCAAAACTGTGTCCTTAAAACCTTTAGTCCATTGGAAACACTAGCCCTAGTAGCCAATCAGAACCCTAGCCCAAACAGCCAATCACAACTCTAACCCTAACCCCTTACTCCAATAGAAATAGTAGCCCTAGCAACCAATCACAGCAACAGATGCGGCAAGCACTAGAAACTTATAGAAGGGACAAGTGACCTGAAGCCTAGGCTGCTATGGCAGGGGCAGAGAGGTGCCCCTCTATTCAGAATCTCCTTGGATACAGACAGGCACAATTCACACTTCAGGTAAGGAATAGTTTTGAAACCTCTGAAATACTGCTTTTTGTGCACTTAAAATGATGCCAGGGCGTAGAACTCCGCACTGCCGGCAGAGTTTGTAGAATTCAGGCACTTTGCGCTACGCACAGTAGAGCGGAGTTTCTGAATTCTGCACCTCAGTGCGGAGAGGAGTTTGTTTGTGCTCACAAGATTTCGTTTTGGTGCTCTTTCAAGAGTGCCATGATGCTACCGGGCCACTAGTAGGCACACACAAGATTTTGCATTCGCTCACACTGCTTCCAGCCATGCTGGCAACCAAAACTGGCGCTCACAAGTACAAACTCATTTCTGGAGTAGATTTTGTACTCCAGCTGCCACTAAATCTAGTCAAAAAGAGGTTTTTAACTATTAATCCAGTTAAAAGAGATTTTGGACAAGATTTTGTTCTTCAAAGGACCCTGCAATTTGGTTTTCAGATTAAGAAGCCTTTTTTTTCCAAATAGGAATGAAGTCCGTCAGAGACTCCAACTTCCTGTTCCTGTCCAGCAGGCTCCTCACAGTGCTTTTTCTATCTCCTGGTCACTTTCCACTTGGATTTTGAGGTGGAAGGATCACTCTCTTTGTCTCCTTGATATACCTTTGGATTCAAGGACTTTGTTTTTGTTGAATCACACAAGTACGTTAAAAAACGATTGTATAAGGTTGTTGTTTGTGTGCTTGGGCATGCACCAGTATTTCTTTGTACTTCAATTACACTTTTCAATTTTATAGTGGGGAGGGCCTGGAGTTTTAGAGTAGGCATAGTTAATATTTATTTTGCATTGCATTTATTTTTCACCTTTTGTAAAGGAAATTGCTGCACAGCACAGTACCTTTTCTATATATTTGTAACATTAGCAATATTATTTTAGTATGTGGCCTCAATTCCAATGGGTCATCCAGCCAGTAGGAGCCAGCACTAACAGTAACAATGTATGAAATAAATGTTTCAGTGGTATATGTTTTTAAATTTTTATTTAGGGCAGCAATGGCATTGGAATCATTGAAAATGTTGACTTTTTGCATTTCTTGTTTTTGCAAAAAGTGTATATATTATTGGGTAATATTTTATAGTATAGGAGAATGTGTGTTGTGAAATTTTTACAGCTCAGTTCATTTTCATGTTTTGCATTGCTGAATACATTTTGGTCACTTTTCTTCAGTGTTACCACCATGCCTCCTTCTGGACAGTGTCTGTGTGTCTTTTTGTCATCGTCCACCATTTGTCTTTGTTTTCTGTGCAGTGTGGTCAGGGGCCATTTTATGTCTATAGGCATTCATGTGTTCTTTGTTCTCCATGCCTCCTTGTTTGTGGTTGTTTGCCCATGTGGCTGCAGCCATTGTGTCCATCCAGCCATTGTCCCTTTTCATTGGCTTGCATGTGTTCTTTGTTCCCCATACCTCAGTGTTCACAATTGTTGTTTAACCATGTGGCAGGTGGCCATTTTGTCCATCAAGCCAATGTCCCTTTGCCATAGGCTTCCATGTGTTCTTGTTTGTTCTTATTGCTCCTTGTTGTTTTTGTTTGACCATGTGACTGGCACCCATTTTGATCATGCAGCCAGTGTCCCTTTGCCATAGGCTTGCATGTGTTATTTGTTCACCATGCCTTCTTGCTCCTTGTTGTTGTTATTTGACCATGTGGCTGGTGGCCATTTTGTCCATCCAGCCAGTGTCCCTTGGCATAGGCTTGCATGTATCCTTTGTTTTCCATGCCTCCTTGCTCCTTGTTGTTGCTGTTTGACCATGTAGCTGGCTGGCAGGCATTTCTTTCCATCCAGCCAGTGTCCCTTTACCATAGGCTTATGTATGTTCTTTGTTTGCCATGCCTCCTTGTTCCTTGTTGTTGTTTGACCATGTGGCTGGCTGGCAGCCATTTTGTGCATGTAGCCAGTGTATCTTTGCCATAGGCTTGCATGTGTCCTTCTTTTGCGTGCCTCCTTGCTCCTTGTTGTTGTTACTCCATGTGGATGGCTGGAAGCCATTTTGTATGTGCAGCCAGTGTCCCTTGCCATAGGTTTGCATGTGTCCTTTGTTTGCCATGCCTCCTTGCTCCTTGTTGTTGTTATTTCACCATGTGGCTTGCTGGCAGCCATTTTGTGCATGCAGTCATTGTCCTTTGCCATAGGTTTGCATGTGACCTTTGTTTTCCCTGCCTCCTTGCTCCTTGTTGTTGTTGTTTGACCATGTAGCTGGCTGGCAGCCATTTTGTGCATGCAGACAGTGTTTCTTTGCCATAGGCTTACATACACACATCTTAATTTGTTTTTTAAGTTTCTTTTAAAAAAATTTATTTTTCCATTTCAATTTTTTATTTTTATTTTCTAATTTAATTTGTATTTCATTTTTTATTTTCATGCTTCATTTTTTATTTAAATTTTTATATTTTAGTTTTGATTTTTTAAAAAAAATTCTTTGTAATGTTTTATTTTAATATTTTTAGTTAGATTTTTAATTTTTTTAAGTATTTTTTATTTTAATTTTTATATTTTAGTTTTTTTCAAGTTTTTTATATTTTGTATTTTTATTCTAATTTTTATTTAATTCTACATTTTGCCTTGATCCATTCATCCACATCCATCCATTCCTCTACCCATCCATTCATCTATCCATCCACCAAAGATGCACATCTGCACTACAGCATTCAGTTTCTTTAGGTGTAATTCCATTTCCTTCAGGAGGCCCTAGCTGCGGAGCACTGCAGACAAATCAGCAGCATAATTCATTATGTTAATGATTATTCCATTTCTCCTGGACCACCTTGATGCCATAGGTTTTTTAAAGGATTATTCCACCTTACCCATGCATCTCTCTCTGATTATCCAGGTGCTTCCTTTAACACGGATGGGGGTAAAGCAAAGAGCAAGATCTGCATTTGTGCTGTCAGATTTGAAATGTAATTCTTTTTTTTATGGTGTGGTTTGACTTTGCAAAGTTTGAATAAATTGTTATTTATTACATAAGTAACCAACCACACTAAGATTGCATTTGTCTGTACCATTTCAACCTGCAACAATGCCACATTTCACTAACTACATGTTTTCCTTACTTGGTTGTATTTAGGTGCACAAGAGAAAGCCTTACACTTACTTTGCTCCACCAAACTCTTATGTATCTTAATGCCACTGCCAACCTAGAGATTACAGTGGCCCTAAAGAAAGTTGCTCCCAAGAAAGTGGCCAGTGAGAAGAAGAAGCAGCTATCCGCCAGTGGTGTGCCAACCGCAGCCTTTTTCAGGAGACATGTGCCTGCCACACCGGCCTCCATCGAGGAACCTAGGAGCAGCACTCCTGCATTAACAGCACTACCGCAACCTAAGACCAAGACCATGTCTGTCAGTGAGGCAGCCACCGCAATCACGGCTACGCCAACGAACTGTGATGTTGAGTTGGATTTGTCCCTTTTGCAAAGTAGTACCCAATCATTTCAGGAAACAGAACAAAGTGGACAGCAGCCACAGCCAGCAATAGTAGATCTCCTGGAGTTGGAGCAGAACAGGAGGTCGAGCTACCTGTCGAGGAAGAACCTCTTGTTATAGAATCAATGGCTTCCAGCTCTCCAGCAAGAAAAAGGAAGGGTACCACTCCACCATCTTCTCCAAGCACCACTTCTGATGATGATGGTAGGGACATGGATTGGACCCCGGCAGAGTCTGTGAGATGCCAGGAGAGGATAGGGAAAAGAGAAGTTCCAGAAAGCCTTAGAGTCAAGGAAGAGGATGATGATGAGGAGGATGATGATGATGACAAGCCAGTCATTGCGGAAGCTGGCCCAATGGAGTCCGACATTAGTGTCCAACCTTCTCCAAAGGATGTGCCACAGGCAGCACCACCAGCTCCCATATTTGTAAGACCCCAGCAGAGACCTGCACCAGCCTGTAACTCAGTATAAGTATGCACTGCAGAGAGGCAATTGACACATCCACTTACCACCGGTTCTGAACATTTTTACGATTAGCAAATAGGAGGAGAACATTGCCATATGCTCCATTTGCCATGTAAATGTACGCCAAGGTAATACTGTTTCACATTATGGTACTGGAGGCCAGATGACCTATATGAAAAAACATGGCTGAACGCAGTCACGGTGGTGAAGGTGAGGAGAGCCAGTAAACATCAGTTATAACTGGCCAAATCTCAGTGGAAGGTGAGAAAGGAGAGGGTGTCATCCTCATACAAAGCAGCCCTGTACCAAGCAGTGCACCTGAATCATCCACCTCAGGGGCCTCACAATGGCAGAGGAAGACTCAGGGTCAGATGGAGACACCACGGCATACGGTGACTGTACCGCTACATGCATTGAGTTTACCACCACCTACATCTCAAAAGTCAACCTGTGTCAGTGGCCCCACAAAAGAAGAAAATTCAGGCTATAATTATAGGCATGTTTAGGCAGGAGGGACCCTACGACCGCAACCACTCAATGGCATGTTTTTACAATGGGAATCTGGCAAAAATGTTAACGCTGGAACTCCTCCTTTTTTCTTTTTTTGAAGGAGTGAGATTCTTAGAGTTTGTGGCAGTCATCTGCCCAAAATGGAAGGTTCTAAGTCAGACCTATTTTGCCAGAGTTGCTATTCTAGTATGGCATTGTGATGTGCTGCAATTGGTTGGACAAGCTTTGCAGCAAAGTATTGTCCACACTATCCACCTGATAAAAGACATGTCACCAGTGCATCAGTGCACACTGAAACTCTTTTGTTGGGGAAAAGCAAAAGCTATCTACAGGTCTTGGCCCTAAAGAAATGTTTTAGAGCGTTTGGCGGCATGCAACAGTATCAATGTTCACCATGGAGAAATCACACACAGCTGCAAACATCTTGGACGAATTTAATAACTAGGGGCCAGATGTAGGTAGGAAAAAATTAGCGAGTCGAAAATTGCGAGTCGTTGTGACTCGCAATTTCCGACTCGCAAAATGGTATCCAAGAAGAAAAAGCGACTTCATTTTGCGATTCGCAAATGAAGTCGCACTGCAGATTGCGAGTCCGCTGTTTGCGAGGTCGCTTTTTGCGACCGCGCTAAAAACGAACACGCAAATTGCGAGTGGGTGTCGCAAATTGCAACTGTGCCGCAAATCGAATGTAGGTGCAGCAGAACACTCTGGAAAACACTTCCTGGCTCTTGATGATGACATCACAGCTAGGAAATTTACTAATACACCTGGGAGGAGGGAGGACCTCACCCGTTTTAAACTGCTGAACAGCCAACAGGAGGAACATCAGCTACAATGGCAGAAACTCCAAGGAAGAGAAAACTGAAATTTGCAGAGAAAGAACTGGAGGTGCTGATGGAGGAATGCTGCCAGCACCACGAACAACTATTTGGGAGAGCAGCTCTCAGTGTGCCAGAGCAGGAAAAAAGGCGGATTTGGAGTGAAATCCAGGACAAAGTCAACTCAATGGGTGTGAGCCACCGGAGTATTGAGGAACTAAAGAAACGGTGGTATGGGTGGCAGAGCGGCTCCGGCAAATGAGGGGCACTGGAGGGGGACCATCTACCATACCACCACCCACACCCTTGGAGGAAAGAGTGGAGGAGACCCTGGAGCCAGAGGCAGTGTCCGGGATAGATCTGGACACGTCAGCGCCAGCACCATCAACCGGTGAGTACCATGAGACATGGATCTACACCCATATCTGCCATACCCCCCACCCACCCAGTACACAACAGCATGCACAACCACAATAGCTCAATATCAGAGTAGCAACCACCTGCATGGTGCATTATGGGCAATGTAGTCAAGTAGGCAGTTGATAGGCAACAGTTTATTAGGAAGCAGATGACAGATGGTAGATACTGACAGTGTGTTCCCTATGTCCCACAGGTCTTCCACACGACACCACCTCCAGCCACAGTGTCCAGGGGCCACAGGTCAGCCACCAGCCAGCAGAGGACCCAGGACCAGCCACCAAGGGGACCTGCAACACCCAAACACTGTCCCGTCCTGATGCACCAGTGGCCATACTGGAGAGTGAGCCAGCACCCGGTCCCAGCCACAGTGCCAGTGTACAGGACATGGAACCTCCACTGCGTCGCAGGTGATGTCTCAATGTCCCTCCAGTGCCACAGGGTGAAGCAGGGGACGCCTCCATGTCTGCCGCCGAGGCTGCACTCCTACATGGCCAGCGCCTGCAGACAAGGGAGATAAGAATTATTTCAGGGGCCATGCGGCGCATGGAACGCAACCAGACTACAGGGCTGCAACAGATCCACACTGAGCTGCAACAGCTAAACACCCATGTTGGTGACCTTGCACTCTCAATTAGACAACTGGTGTCAGAACTTGTCACCGAGAGAGAGGGTGCAAGGCGCCGTGACCGGCAGCTCATCCACTGGCTGGACCGCATGTCTGCCTCCATCGTTCGGCTGGCTGTTAACACCACTGGGCTGTCACAGCGCACGGTCAGCCTCCAGGTGGACATGGGCCACTTTTCCAGCGATGTGGCACATGGGCTGGGACGAATTAGCCACGCAGTTGATCTTATGGAGGCATGACAGGTGGCTAGGGGCGTGGCAGACACGCCGCAGGACAGTGAGGAGGGCTCTACCATTAGTAGTGTCTCAGCCACAGACACCAGGGTGTTGCGCAGTTGTAGCGCACGGCAGGGCACTGCAGACGCACCAGGAATCAGCCATGCTGGGCGAGCACGGCGTAGGCTGTGAGCTACGCACTGTCATTGACTGGAGGCACATGAGGTTAATGTGTCCTCATGGCAGGTGGACTTTTACAGCCCCTGAACTGTAGTTTGTGTAAATAGTTTTTTGGTGCACATTATTAAAGTCCTTGTTTGTTCCACTTCACACCTGGGCTCTTTCTGTGTGACATTCGTGTGTGTGGTGACAGTTAGCACGTACCTTCCAAAGTATTGGTTTGCAATGTGGTCCCGTTACTGTCTGCCCTGATTTGCAATGCTTCTATCCCCATGATGGCGATGTGGTAGCTCTTGCTCGTCATCCTCCGAATCTGGGTCTTCTGGGTTGAGAGGTAGCCCACGTCTGGTGGCAATGTTGTGCAGTATAGCACATGCGCCAACGATCTTGAAAGCTGTTATTGGGGCATACTGGAGGGCACCTCCACTTCTGTGGAGGCATCGGAATCTTGCCTTCAGCAGTCCAAAGGTCCTTTCTATAATATTTCAGGTCCTCCTATGTGCACTGTTGTATCGCCTCTCTGTATCATTGCTGGGTGTTAAGTACGGGGTAAGTATCCATGGTCGTAGTGCATATGCACTCTCACCTCTTTGGCACAAAATGTACAATGTTAGCTGGGCATAGATGGGTTCCACATTGACCTGTGTGTATGTCTTGAAGGTGTATTCAGCTATACCTAGGAGGTATCCGTCTCCAAACTCCCCACGTTCTAGGCGTTGGTGTATCCCACTGTGCCTGAAAATGTAGGAGTCATGTGTAAATGACCCTGGAAATTTGGCAACCATGTCAGTTATAACATAATAGGCGTCACATACCACCTGGATGTTCATTGAGTGGGTACACTTCCGGTTGCGGAACAGATATTCCAGATTTGCAGGTGGGCATATTTGTATATGTGTCCCGTCGACACACCCTATTACATGGGGGAAGTTGGCAATCCTGTAGAATTCCATCTTGGTGCTGTTGATTTCTGCCTCATTCCTGGGTAGGTATATGTATCTGGACATGTGTGTGAGTATGGCATCTAGGAATGCTCTGAAGAACCGTGAGAGTGCACTTTGGGATACCCCACCTGCCACTGCAATGACCCCCTGATAGCTGCCCGAGGCCAAGAGGTGCAGTGAGCATAGCACTTGCACATGTGTGGGAATGGCGCTGCCGCGCACAGTCTGGCATTGAAGCTGCGGATTGAGTAGATCTATTAAATCTAGTATTGCTGCACTGCTAAGTCTGTATTTATCATATATCTCCTCCTCAGTTTGTTGGAAAAGTGTCTGTCTGGTTCTGTATTTCTTCTCCTGTCTGTGGCCCCTCCTCCTCCTCTGCTGGGCTGCGTGGACTCTCCTCCTCCTCGCTATCACATATATCTCCGCCATCTTGAGTGGCCCAGGTGCCTTCTAGGTCCCCTTTTATACTTTGGTTATGGTTACCACCTGCTCTGAGTTAGTGGTAAATTGGAAGTGCAAAATGGGCTTTTTACGACTAGTCGCAATTTGCGAGTGGCTATTACATATGGTTTGCGACTCGCAAATAGCGACTTCCTATTTGCGGGTCGCAAAATGGGGTCGCTATTTTTGCGAGTTGGTAATGGCTCACGTAGCATTTTGTGATTCGGAAATGGGATTTTTGCATCCCATTTCCGATTTGCAGGGTCGCAGATTGCGATTCACGCCATTTGCGACTCGCAAAAGTTTGCTACATCTGGCCCTAGGTGTCTGAATGGATGCAATTGAGAGGGCTTTGAATTGGATTTGTTGCCACAGACAATGGTAATAACATGGTCAAGGCCATGGCAGACAGTGGCTATTTCAGGGTCCTGTGTTTGGCGCACTGCATCAACCTGGTTGTGCAAGACTTTCTTAAAAAAGAAGACATAGTCAGCAACATAATGACCACCTGCAGAAGCATCTGCACTCATTTCAGCTATTCTTTTAAAGCCTGGAAACAGATGAAGATTATTCAGCATGCTAACAGAGTACCAGTTAATGCCCTGATACATGAGGTGCCAACACATTGGTACTCAACCAATTATATGTTGCAACATCTGTCTGAGCAGTACAAACAGATCAATGACTATGTCATTCAAAGAGGAGGGGATGCAATTGGGAAAGTTATGACCATGGATGCGGACAAATGGGGCCTAGTCAAATGCCTCATACAGATTCTGTTCCCTTTTGAGATTTTCACTTGGGAAGATAGCATTGAGGACAGTACATTGGGACAAGCTATCCAGTTATTACATCCGCTACAGCAGCAGCTAAAGAAGGTGTCTGAAAGGTTTATATTTGGGAGAGCAAATGAAAACCCATAAGTACCTGCCTTGTTTGAGAACCTAAATTATCGCTTGACTTGTAATGCAAGGCTGCAAAATGACATTGTCTCCTCCAAAGAGTACATCTGTGTCATCCTACTTGATCCATGCTACAAAAAAAGTATTTCCACTTTCATTTCTTTTTCTGAAGGGGCTGTTTCACAATACAAGAAGTGGATTGTTGAGCAAGCAGGAGAACTTGAAGAATTCCTGGAACTTTGGTTCTTACTCCGCAGTGCTGGAGTGCCGCCTTCAACTTCTTGAGATGGCAGTCTTGTCTGAAGAACCAAACCCAACTTCTGAATTGGCTTGGTTTGAAGTGGCAGAGATTAAGTCCAGTACAGAGGCGAAGGAAAATGCAGTTGAGCAAGTGGCAGCACCAATGACCATTCAGAGGATGCTCCAGAAGTATCTTGATGACCGGAAAGAGGTGTATGTGGATCAAAACCCAATGGTGTATTGGTATGAGAAGTTGCGCCAATGGCCAGAGCTCAGCAGGCTGTCAATAAAGTTTCTGGCTTGTACTGCAGCCAGTGTGTCTCCTCAACGTGTGTTCAGTGTAGCTGATGCAGTTGTTACAGTGATAAGGACCAGTCTTTTGCCTCAAAACATGGAGAGATTGATCATGATCAAAATGAACCAGCATTTTATATCACCTGATTACACCGTTGCTGAAACACCACAGGAGAAGTAAGAGGATGATTGGTCAGAATCAAGTGTGTTAGCTGACCAACTTCTGAGAGAACCACCAGAGTTTGAGGATGAACTCTTCGTCCTGGACTGAGTGTGCCAGTGCCACCATGGTACTTTTTAATTATTTCTTGTTGAACTTCTTTTATTCTTTCTTTCTTTGCAAAAAAAATGGAATGCTAGTAGAACATTATGTTTGTGTTAGATTTATGCTGCCCCACCATTTTGTAGTCCAATATAAGCCCGGACTAGAGTTGGACTCCCTCACATGCCATTGCCTATCCTATTTTTTTACATCACCTAGCAGGGCTGCCCTAGAAGATCATTGATAAAAAGACTGCCAGTGACAATACCAAATTCCAATGTGTTGATACCATCAAAGAGGAGATATTTTGTTCAACCACCATGCTTAGATTTGAAGAGGTAACTATTAAGTAACTATTGCACCAATGAGTGGTGATATATTGATTATCATCGCTCAGGAGTAATTGATATTGCAAATATTTTATTATCATATCAGGTCTTCTTTGTTGAATGTATAATGCTGTCATTGTGGTAGTGTGGTCTCATTCTTCCTAAAGTTATAATACATGACTCACTCTCTGTTTTCTTTTCATCTAGTTGGCAGTGATGGATAACCCTTTGATTAATCCTGTAGTTGTAGCTCACATAGGTGGGAGTGGTACGTTCTGTCTTCCCTGTTAGCATGTTAGCCTGCTACTGCTACTACCCCTAACACCTCCTTAAGATGCCATCTTAGGAAAAACTATGCAGTAAGAAGATTCACTTTTTTCATCTATTCAGGTAAGAGAGCTATGGATTGAAGTTAACTTGTTTAGTTAATAATTAACTTCTACTGAAGAAGATGTTGTCTGTGTGTACTAGGTTTATGTAGGCAAAATAGGCAATGGCAATCATCCTCTAGTGGTCAATACATAGTTGTAGGGGGCAATAGAGCAAGTATATAAGTGAATGACTTACACTTTTTTAGCAGATTAAAAAAACAGGCCACACTAAAAGACATCAGTGCAAATGAAAACAGCAAAATCTAGATTTGAGGTGCAAATGAAGTAGAAAAATGACTCCCTTTAATTAATTACAATTAGAAAATTCTCCCTCTCCACCCACAATAGTCCTATCCCTGTCCCCAAACAAATAATTATCCATCCCCAAATAGTCAAACGAAAAGTCTAAAGTCCATCCCAACTCCCTCCTCACCCTCTCCACTCACAAGTCCCTCCCACGTAAACAGAAAAATTAATAAAAGGGTCTAGAGTAGGGCACTGTCAATATTGGTCCAGAGCGGGTCCAGTTTCTGCTCAATGCTGGTGAGCTGGCTAGCCATGCGGTCCATCCGCTGCAGGATGCAGTTGAGGAATGCCCTATTGGAGCGGAAAGGTACAGCAGCAGGTGTAGTCAGGTACCCTGACTGCTCGTGGCAGCGCTGCCGATGTACTGGCCCGGAAGCTGGGGACTGGTGTGTTGCTCTGCTAGGTCCTGGGTCTGAGGTAGCTGTTTCAACCTCTTACTCCTCCAGGATCATCAGTCGCCATTATTCGGCCTGGGTGTTCCCCAGCCTCTGCTGCTGCAGACAGCCCATTCTCCTGCCTGGTTGGTGGTGATCGTCGAGCAGGAGTAGCTATATTGAGAAGAAAAAAAAAGAAGAAAAAAGACAAATTGTAAATAAGGCTCTGAACAAACACTTCTTCAAAAGTAGGTAGTGGGCTGCACATTAGCACTACATTGCTGGTCCCCTAGGGACATTGGAATTTGATGTGACTATGATTAGGGGAGTCACATGGCCAATTTTATTAAGGCAGAATAACACCAGATAAAAAAATAAAAATAAAAAAGTGATTTCATTTTTTCTTTTAAGGGCTTTTCTAGTAACTAAACAGACACATTTAGTTGAAAAATAATAATGAATGACCTCTTATTTATGGTGAGTGAGGCATTATGCACTATGAGGTACAAGTTATTGTAGCAAATTATTGGAGGCATGCTAGCCAGCGCTTCAAGTACATTGCTGTTGTCTGCAGCTCGGGCAGCTGTAGCTGACAATTATCTATCTTTAATCCCAATGGCCCTGCTCTTCCCCAAATGCCTTTCACGTAGTTTTTACCCCGACTCCAAAGAGGCAGAAGAATAAATAAGATATGTTACACAAATGTCATGTATAAAATGTGGATATATATATCTGCCGTAAGTAGTCGGTGGGAAAAATGATGCACTGATCTACAGGGAAATGAATGGGGTATTTAGATTGTATTTGGCACACTCATCAATGAGCATCCCCTAAGCCAAACCTGAAATCAAATCGGGCACGCCCACCATCACACATTGTTTCCAACAAATTCAGTCGCTGTGCAGTAAGGAAAGGAAAAACACTTGACTGACTCTACTACAGAGTAAGGCAGAGGGATTAGGCAGGTAGGTAGAGCTTTTGCTATAGAGTAGAGGGATGTCACTGATCATCAATTCATCATGTGCCTAAGCTTTGGCTGATTCAGTCACTGTATGGCGAACATCTAAAGGGAAAAACCTGAACAGGCGAAAAATAAATTTGTTATGGGCATACTGCTCTGCACTTCTTCAGTCATGAGTGGTGAAATGCCATAGTCAGGGAGGGGGTTGATGTATGATGATGGGATACATATCTGCCTCATTTAACAGAAATTGTGAGTCAAGGGATTAACACATTACCCCCCCACACTTTTAACCATAGCTTTGATAACCATAAATGATAATAGACAAAAAGTAAGTGAAGTAGGTGAGAAGCATGACCCTCTACAGAAGATCTCCCTCCTTTATTCATCCAAGGAATTATTCAATCATCCTTTCATTCTTCCAACTATATTCACTCCTAGGCACCATGATTTCAGCTTTACTTTCTCTCATTCAGCCTTTCACCCACATTCACAATTCTTTACCTATCCATTCAGCACCCACTATCCATCCATCTTTCAATCATGCTTTTACCCTCGCATCCTTTTTCATCCACCCATGCATCCTTTCTTTTCACTATTTTTACCCATCCTTTCTTTTAACCTTCTGTTCTTTCACGTTTCCATCAAGCCATCATTTTTAGCATACATTATGCATGCTTTTGTTGTGTTTCAGATAGGAGAGACCACACGTATCCCAACCACCACTGTAGCTGTAATGCGGGGGGTTTACAAATATGATCACTGCAATGCACTTGCAGCTATTGCATAATAGTAACTGTCAATAAGCAAGCAATGTGACTTACCACTGCCATCCCTGCCGCTGTGTCTCCCCCTGCTCAGTCTGCTCCTGCAGCGGTGGAACTTGAGCCGGCTCCACTGGTCGCACCGGTCGATGTGGCTAGAAAAAAACAATATACAGTTTTTAGACACCAGGTACACCTCCTCCAAATTTTTTATTTAATCACATAAATGCAACCTCAATACATCGTTACAGTTAGGTTAGCACTGCAGTATCTTCTATCAAAAATATCACTCTGGGCATTTTGTTGGAATGTTTAAAAAAACAGGTAATCAAGCCAATCAAAAGCTTGCGTAATGAAGGGGCGGAGCTATAACCTATGATTGATGATGATGATGACTCGGAATCATTGAAGTGCAATGATGAGGTGGAATACAAAATGGTCAATGAAAGAAAAAAAAGATAACGCAGGGATGACTGGAATGAAACAAAAGTTGGATAGGAGAATTGGAAAAAAGGGAGACAATATAAAAAAAGTGAGCAAGGCAAAATTAAAAGTAGTATAAAAGAGGGTAGAAGAAAAGTTAGGAAAATAATAATACTGATAATAATAATATTAAATAATAGGACTTACTGGGATGAGCAGAGCCATCAGCATGGGCACTAGTGGTCGGCACCTCAGCGGCTCCTGCCGGACCCGCTGGTACAGTGTCCCTCTTCTTGCCCTTGGGTGCTGGTGTAAGAAATAAAGAAGATAAAAATAAAATACCTAAGTGGTACCATTAATCTCCACAAAGTTATTATATAACAGACCAATACAATGACATTGTACCTAAATCAGATTCCCTTTGGTACTAGTATGATCAACTATTGTTGAGTTGGCTATACTCCTAAAATCCCTATTCCCAATTTCTTTAACAAAAGCTACATTTGGAACTAATGCATTGCAATGAATGATCTTTCATTCTATTCTCATTTCTCAACCCCCTTGATGGACCCCTCAGTGTCCCTTTTTTGCAATGCATAGATGCATACTTATGTCACTGTGAAATTGCTTGGGAGTCTACGAGCTGCAAAAAGTCACAGAGATCACTAACTCACAGATATTACTAATTCACTATGGAGACAAGGAGGACAGAGGAGATTGCATTGCAATCGCTTCTGAAATAATCAGCCAAAGTGAGTGCCTACGAGTACAATGATGTAGAGCTGAGCACCTGCCTCGCTCCATAAAGAGCTGTTTGCGTGGAAGAACAGGATTTCAGTTTTCTCTGAGTTCATTTTCAGCCAGTTTTGGCTCATCCATTCATTGACCTCATTCATGCAGTTGTGAAACCTGGTTGCTACCTCCTCCCAGTTCCTATTGACTGGGATAATGAGCTGGGTATTATCCGCATATGAGGAAACCTGAAAGCCATATGATCGGACCAACTTTGCCAGCGGAGCCACATAAAGATTGAACAGGGTGGGGCTAAGAGAAGTCCACTGGGGGACCCCACAAGGAAGTTGGAACGGGACAGCTCTGAAATCACCACAGCTCACAATGGTTGATCTTTCACACAGAAAGGACTCCAGGATCTCCAGGGCGCTGTCTCTTACCCCGGTTAGATGGACATGCTGCACCATCAGTTGCGGAGAGACAGTGTTGAACAAGGCCGAGAGACCTAGTAATACCAGAATGGCTCCCTCCCCTTGATCCACCATCCGGCGGATCAAGTCAGAAGTGGCAAAGAGAGCAGATTCTGAACTGTGCACTTTCCGAAGCCCGTGCTGGGAGGGATCTAAGCAGCCACTTTCCTGGAGGAAACAGTCTAGTTCGATATTAAGACGCTTTTCCAGAATTTTAGCCGGGGTGGGCAATAGAGAGAAAATTCTTAAGATCATTAGGGGCGCCTCCTGTTTTTTTGTTTGAGTGGGATTACAATTTCCTCTTTCCAGGAGAGGGGAAAGTCCCCGGCGTTCAATACCTCCTGGTAAGCCAATTCTAATGCTTTGGACACCAGGTCAGGAGCGAGCCTCAGCATTTTAGGTGGACAAGGATCGTTAGGGGACCCTGACCTAACCCTGGACATCAGTGCTTTAATCCTGTTCTCTGACAATGGGAGGAATTTGGTGAGTACAGGACTGTTGTTAGTCACCATGTCCACCCTAGAGACTTCAGGGACCAGATCCACAGGGTGCTGGGTAAAATTTTAGTGGATCTATAAGACTTTGTTTTTGAAAAAAGTCTGCTACCTTATTGCAAAAGGCCTGAGAATTCTCTAATTCCGGTTAGGTGGCCGAGGAGGTGAGGGAGCGGACCACTCTAAAGAGTTCCCTAGGTGCATTGTCTGCTTCCTCAATTTTGCGAATGAAATAGTCCGATTTGTCTTTCTTAATCTCCAGTTTGTAGTCCCCAGGCAGAGACCTAAGCTTGTCTCTCTACTGAGTTTTGGACCAGTTTCCATCTGTGCTCCTGCCGCCTATTGCATCTTTACAGATCCTTGAGTTCCTTGGTGTACCAAGGGGAATAGTCTCTCTTACTGGCCAAGAGTCTAGTTTCTTTAAGGGGGCCAGCAAGTCAATAGCTGCCCTTATCCCCTATTTGTACCTTTCCACCGAGGAGCTAAACAGCCCTCTATCCTGTTCCCAACCATCCTTCAAGGCCTGTGTGAATTTCTGCTCCCCAATTCTACCCCAATGTCTAATAAACTTGGCAGCCAGAGGGATATAAGTGGGCTCCCCCCTTCCAGCCACATTAAAGGATAGCAGATGATGATCGGACCAGTCAAGGGCCATATTCTCCACAATGGTACAACTATCATGGCGTGCAAAAATGCCATCCAGGGAGTGCCCCACCCGATGGGTAGCTGACGTAACCTTAAGGTCCCAATCAAAATTAGACATCAGGTCAAGGAAAGCGCTAGTAGCCATTTCTGTTTATCATCAAGGTGAAAGTAAAAGTCTCCCAACACAATACACTTAGAGGTTACAATAAATGGTTCAATAATGGATGGCCAGTGAAGTAAGAAACAGTTCTTAGGACCAGGGGGTTGATAGATCAAAAGGCCCTCGAAGAACACCACATTACTCAGGCGAACCTTAATGAAGGCACCTTTCCAAATTTCTCGGCTAACGTTGATAGGATCTCAGATATAATGAAGATTATTCCTAAGTATTGATAACGCGTCCAGCCCTTATAAATTACCTGTACCTGGACACGTTGGAGGTCGGTGGATCTTTTAACCGAGTCGGGCTCTCCTCATCCTAAAATAGCGGAGTCATTCAGATCAATAATCAATAACTATTGTAGTCGGTAATCAATACTCAATTAATAGATCATTCTAGCACATCAGAAATCAATAACAGTTGATATTTCGGCGCACCATGACCTTTCAGTCATGAATAACCACACCAGTTTATTAAAAGTTAGTGAATTTATTTCCCTATATTAACAAAGCTAGCACGATATATATATGTCTCAAAACCAATTGATATATGTATATGAACATTACTAGCTGTCCATAACGGCGGAAGAAACGCAATCTACGTAAAATCTGAATAATGATACACTCTGTTATCGCGATGCAAATCACCAATATGACTAACTGTATTTGACTAATTGCATACATTTGTCAGCATAACAAGATTTCAAATCAACATGGTGCATCAAATGAATCCCTCGACTAACCTCTAATTAACATTGGCATGTGGGACTTCATGAGAAAACGAATTTAGTCAACACAAATTTGGAAAACTTCTAGCTAGGACCCTATAAAAATAGCAGTTGGTACCTAAAAGGAAAAAAAAAAACACAATGCATAATACATTTATCCTTTCATATTTACCAAATACAATCAGCATTCAAGAAAAGTCTTCGTCTTTCAGGTACCGGTTGATCAGCATGGGACAAGTTTCAAAGGGGCAAAGTTAAGGGCAAACTTCCTTGCAGCGGCAAGGAAAATAGGGCAAAGTTACTGCATAGGCAAGACGGGGCAAATCAAAGTTAAAGTCTCTAGGGTGAGAATTCTTAAAGTCTCTCTCTCTGATAGAGAAAAGGGTATTAGGGTGTCGTCCAAAATGGAGTCTGGCATCAGGCTTCAAACTGGCATCGAGGAAAATGGCTGACTTCTCTTTGTTCAGTGGGTTTAAGTAAGAAACATTCCAAATCTTGCAGGGTCTTCCATTGGAGGGTTCATAGGTTGGCTTCAAATTGTCCAATGAAAAATTGTCTTTTACTAGAACTTATTTATGCATACATTAGCCTTGGAGCCTTGGAACACAAGTTGTATCATGGTTTGACAATTATGTTTGGTATCTGTACCTTCATTGTCCGCACCTGTATAGACTGACCTTGTATCAAACGGGATGAAACCGGCCTAGTACGAAACCTTGGAGATAAGTGTATTAGTCATCTCTGCTGGAAAAATACAACTTCAAGCAATAATATATGTTTCATTAGTTCAAGGAAAAACCACGCAGTTAGAATTTGAGACCAGGCAACTAGGCCAAAGCCTGTACTAAATTTAAGCTAAGCAAAACAGTTTTCAAACAAGAAATCATGGTATACATTTGCAATTATGACGGATTACTACATTTTCAATACTTCATGATTAATAAAGCTCGTTTACAATGATGGCAAACTACCCCGAGGGCACAATTTCCCTCGTACATTATTTTCTTTACTAAAATCACACCACGATATACATTTTTAATTTTGCGATATGTATGAATATATGTCGGAACTTCTTTTTCTGCTTCATCAATCCCTCCTCTGATGACTACTTATGTCATCACATCAAATCTTCCCACAAATTTTATTCCATTAAAATTCTGTATAGTAATTTGGCCCTTCAGTCAATTCCCTTTTTCTTTTAGTCCCTTTTGACTTTTCCCTATATATCTCCACCATTTTGTTCTCTATTTTCTCTTCTCTCTTCCTTTTGTTCCTTGCTTTTAATATTTTAATAGCTTTCCATATTCCCCAAGGGCCTAATAAACAAATTAATACTATTAATATTCCCTTTACTATTTTTAATAACAATCCGTTCCAAACGCTGCTGAGCCAATTTCCCACTGACGCAAATCCTTTTCCAATATTCTCCCAAACTCCGGGCTCTTTTAATTCCTTCAAATCTACGCTTTCTTTGGTTAAGTTCGTAAGCAGCAGCATTCTAATTTTACCACTGCTGTCTGGTATATATGTACAACAGTGACGCGTACCAAGCATTTTGCAAACGCCGCCATCCTTTGCTGAAAGAATGTCTAAGGAAAGCCGATTTTGAAGAGTCATAGCTCTTTCTGCAGCAAGTTCAGCATCCATCAGGATTATTGCTCCTGAAAATTTTGTCAACATGTTATCCACAATAGTAGACAACTTTCGTATTTTGATTGAATTCAATATGACTCCTACTGAAGGAATCGTTGCTCCAAATATATCTCCTACCACACCAGAAGCTGTCTCCCTTTTCTGAACACGATGTGATTCAGACAGCCTTGGAAATTTCTTTAAGTCGTCTAGTTGGTAAACTTTTGGGAACACTATTCCCAAATAACACCTCCCATACCATCCTTTAGGAAGACGATAATAGGCGTTGAGTTCACATAATATACTCCAGGAATAACTGGGTCTTATTCATTCAGCATGAACGTCCACTTAGATTGAAATGCATACGTATGTTTGCATTCACTCGTTCCCACAAAAACTGTGTCATAATATGATTGAAATCTATGTATACAAAATCTTGCCACATGCAATGTATCTAAAGCTATTTTTCCTTGTGTCTTTATTGCAGCAAAAGCATAATTATCTACAGATGTTCTTTCATGTAATTCCCTTTCTAATTTCTCCTTCATTTCATTTTTCCGGTCATCAGTGCGGTCTAAAAATTCTATTTCTACTGGTGAAAGCAAGCATGTAAGGTTCTCTCTATGTGCGTGAGCTGTGCGAAAAGGTGACATTGGTTCGAAGAATTCCCTCATTAATTTGGCATACCAATCTCTAGCTATTTTACTTAGATGCCCTATTATGGGGACATATGCAAACGTAACATCATAATTAGTGTAGAAATAATGAATGTCCTTTTGACCATAAAATCTGGAAGCTATAATACTACATGTAATTCCATATGTAAGAGGCATGCTGTGATATGTTACCCCTTCCACTACTGAGGTAGGTATTTGCGTACACACATAACAATCTTTCGCATCCATGGTCTCAACATACTCACTCAGCAAGCGATAGAAAACGTTAGATGAAAGTTCCTTTTTATCATGCAAGTGTCTCTCGTCTTGTTCGAGTCTTTTCAGAGCGGTTAGTTCAGTAACGATAGTAGGTTTAGAAGTAGTAGCATCATTCGTCTCTTTCTCATTCTTCCCATGCATTCCAAGAACTATTACTACGATGATTAGTACGCATGCAGTTAATAAACCTATACCCATGTATTTACAACACTTCATTTTACGCCCCTGTGTAGTGAAACTAGTCATGATCTGTATAGAATCAGAGAATTGAGGACACCTTATCAAAGCGGTTTTTGCAGGTATTTACAAAGCTGAACGAGTTCAATGTTCACACAGTTTTCTTTAGCAGCTTAGTCTCTTATCGGTTATCAGCGTTGTCTCAAGATCGGTTTCAAAGTCAATCAAGTTAGCAATGCCTTAGCCGGTTGAAAGTCAATCAGGTGGTCAATATCTTCAATCAACAGAGTCCATAAAACTTTTGTTTCCAAAGTGTAGTTCTGCTTCTTCGTTCTCGAGACTGAGGGATACGAATTCGTCTGACCAATCGTTATTGGCTACGTATGCCCACTCTGGACCGGAATACCTTCTGCTCGGTATCCTTTTTCTTTTCAATTTTACATCTCTCTTTGATTCTTTCTCGCTGGTACTTTCCTCTTTGGCCAAGTCCCTTTCTTCACTTGGTGCCGGTACTACGACAGACACTTCCTTTCTTTTCTCTTTCACCTTTGGCCCTTCACTGTCGTTCAACGTTTCTCTAGCTCTTAGTTTTACTGGCGATATGCTTTGTCTACGTTTTGCACTGGGTCCACTTGACGGACCTGCAATCTCTTCCGAAGGAGTTTGAACAGTTTCACTTTGTCTTGTTCCGTCTTCTCCTTCTGGGAAGTCAATCAGGTTTTCCTGTTCCTTTCCTGTATCGTCTGCTTCTGGGAAAGCCCTCCTCTGATCAGGCTCTCCTGCTTCTTCACCTGTTTCGAGCCCTTTGTCGCCGTTACTTTCTTCAGGCTCTTTGTCACTTTCAGCTGCTTCGGGCTCTTTGTTACCTTCAGCTGCTTCGTCGCTTTCTGAGGCTCCTCCTTGGTCTTCCCCAAGTGAGTCAGTTGCTTCGTCCTCAGAGAATATTTCTCCCTCTTCTATTTCTGCCTGTTCGCTTCTAGTTCTTTTTCGTTCTGTCTCAACGCTTGGCACTTTGTTATCAGGTACTGGTAACTTCAGCGCTTCAACTTCCTCGTCTGTGGGACACAATACCCTCTTTGTGTGACTGGCGTGAATCCAGTTGGGAACTCCCGCACACTTCACAGCGGTGGTAGTCATCAGAATCACTTGAAAAGGTCCTTTCCAACGGGGTTCCAAACACGATTTCCTCACGTGTTTCTTTATCACGACCCAGTCACCTGCTTTCAGGGCGTGTCCTGGACCTTGGATCGGTGGCAAGGTGGTTGCCTCCACCTGGTGAGAGAAAGAGCGAACCACATCAGCTAGACCTTTGCAGTAGTCTAACACCATATCATCTGTAATATTCAAAAGCGCATTTGCAGGGACTGCTGGAAGTCTCATAGCTCTGCCCATGAGGATCTCATGTGGGGACAGTCCAGTTTTTCTGTCAGGGGTGTTTCTCATTGACATTAGCACCAAAGGCAACGCGTCAGGCCATTTCAGATTCCGGAATCCAAAACGTGGTATTAACTCTCTCAAGAGTAGTTTTGCAACTGTGAGACTGTCATTTCTACATGTAGGGTATGCTTCAATCCAGTGACTAAAAATGCACACAACCACCAACACATACTTCAAGCCTCCATGCACAGGCATTTCAATGAAGTCCATTTGCATCCTGCTGAATGGACCCCCTGCTCTTCCAATGTGGCTCAAATTTACTACGGTTCCCTTCCCTGCGTTCATCTGTTGGCAAATGACGCAACGGTGGCAAACTGCTTCAGCAGCTTGACGAAATTTGGGGTTAAACCAATCAGTTTTAAACAATCTAATCATGGCATCCCTCCCAAGGTAAAATCTAGCTATCTGTGTCAAAAGACTGTTTGGAAGAACAAATTTCCCTTTGCTTGAAACCCACAAATCATCCAGCCTCTTGACACATTGTGATTTGGTCCATGAGAGTTTCTCATCCTCACTGACATCATTCTGTAAGGATTTCAATTTGTCCATTGTATCTAAAACCTTTAGAGCAAAGATTTCGCTTTGTTCTAGTTCTGGTTCACTTATCAAATTCCATTCATCCCTGAGCAATATACAGTTCAATGCGCAAAACCTTGCGACTTGATCCGCATATCCATTTCCCAGGGAAACATAGGCTTGTCCCTTCGAATGTGCACTGCATTTTACCACTGCTACTTCTCCTGGTAGTTGGATGGCATTTAACAATTCTCTTATCCTTTCACCATTTTTCACTGGTGATCCTGAAGAGGTCATGAAGCCTCTCTGTGACCACAATTGTCCAAAATCATGCACTATTCTGAATCCGTACTGGCTGTCAGTGTAAATGGTAACTTTCATTAATGCAGAAAGTTGGCAAGCTCTAGTAAGGGCTACCAATTCTGCTACCTGTGCAGAGTAAACTCCTTGAAGCCAAGAGGCTTCCAGAACACCTGTTACAGTACATACAGCATACCCTGCTTTCAATATTCCCAATGCATCTCTTAAACATGAACCCTCAACAAAAATGATTTGATCATTCTCTTCCAATCGGGTGTCTTTGATATCAGGTCTTGGTTTGGTGCAAAATTCAGTCACCTGAAGACAGTCGTGCTCGATGTCTTCAGCGTTCTCAATTTCGGCATTTTCACTGGGAAACAAGGTTGCTGGGTTCAACGTAGTGCACCTTTTCAGCTGCACATTAGGTGATCCCAGAATTATTGTTTCATACCTTGTGAGTCTAGCACCGGTCATGTGCTGTGTTCGGAAACGTGTCAAAAGTATCTCGAATGAGTGAGGGACCATGACTGTTAAAGGGTGTCCCATCACTATTCCTTCACTCTGAGTGAGGCTGATACCAACTGCTGCTACGGCACGCAAGCACCCTGGCAGTGCTGCTGCGACCGGATCCAAAGTAGCTGAAAAATATGCTACTGGTCTGTTTACGCCGCCATGGGCTTGGGTCAAGACAGACAAGGAACATGCATCACGTTCATGACAAAACAATGTGAAAGGTTTTGTGTAGTCAGGCATACCTAAAGCTGGAGCCCTGCACATGCATTCCTTTAATTCAATAAAAGCATCCATCTCATCTCCTTTCAGCTCAATTTCATCCAACGCATCTTTCTGGGTTAATTTTAGAAAAGGTTTTGCTAGAGTTGAGAAGTTTGGAATCCATTGGCGACAGTAGCTCACCATTCCCAAAAACTTCCTCACTTCCCTCCTCGTCTTTAGGGGACTCATTTGGAGTACATTTGTTATTCTTTCTTTCATTATCCTACGTGACCCTTTCTCTATTTGGTGACCCAAATATTTCACTTTCTTTTGACAGAATTGTAACTTTGAAGGGGACACCTTATGTCCATTTCTTCCCAAGTGGTTCAGTAGGGCAATGGTGTCAGCTGTGCAGTCACTTTCTGTTTTGGACGCGATCAGTAAGTCGTCAATGTACTGTACTAAGGTTGACCCGAATGGCAACTCCAGTGCTTCCAAATCTTTCTTTAGAATCTGATTGAATATTGACGGTGACTCTGAAAACCCTTGAGGAATACGACACCAACTGTAAACTCTGTCTAAGAATTTGAAACAAAAGAGAAACTGGCTGTCCTCATGAAGAGGCACAGAAAAGAATGCTTGCGATAAGTCGATAACTGAGAAGCATTCAGCATCACAGGGAATTTGAAAGATTATCACAGCTGGATTCGGTACCACGGGACAACATTTTACTATTATGTCATTTATTTTCCTCAAATCCTGAACAATTCGGACCTTTCCACTTGGTTTTATTAGTCCCATTATTGGTGAATTACATGGACTGCTCAACACTTCCTTCAGTAATCCCTGTTTCACAAACTCATCAATGAGTTGGGCAACTTTTATAAGGGTGTCTTGTGCCATGTGGTACTGTGGGGTCTGGGGAAAGGTTACATTGGGTTTTACAGTCACTTTCAATGGTTCCACTCCTTTCACCAGTCCCACCTCTTTCCCTGTCATGTCCCACACTTCCTTTCCGACTGTTTCTTGTAACTCAGCAGGAATGTCTGCCTCAGTGACCATTGGATAAAGGGTAATCAGGGGATACTCTTCATCGACAGTTTCCACTTCATCCCCTCCTACACTGTCCTCTTCTTCCCCATCGCTACTCGTCTGAATTTTAATCCTATCATTCGAACACATAATTGAACATCCCAATTTGCACAATAGGTCTCTCCCTAACAGTGATATCGGGCTTGAATCACACACCACAAATTTATGTGACCCTCGGTAGTTGCCAATTCTGACTTGTACTGGGTCTGTGATTGGGTTCGTCAAGTACCTATTTGCCACTCCCACTACCTGTACTGTTCTTCCTGAAAGTGGCAAGTTTGGTACTTCAATGCTCCTAACAGTGGAACGTGTAGCCCCTGTGTCAACCAAGAATGAGACGCGATGACCCATAACTGTTCCCTCCACATACGGACCCTTTTGATCAACTTCCAAAGATGCTGCAAGCACACAATTTCCCTCATCTGAACTTTCACTCTCCCATACATTGTTTATTCCATTCTCGCTGTGTAATGGGAACTGGTGTACTGTGTCATTTTGACTCATTCCCTGACCCGCAACCTGTTGAGGAAGCATTGCTTGCTGCTGATTCATTGGTGCTAAGGGTATTTGCATTTGCTGATTAGGTACCATGGGAAACTGCTGTTGCATTGGCTGCAATTGTGTCATTTGCACACAGGGCATTTGCACCTGTTGCGGTTGCATGGGTTGTAAACCCTGCAGCTGGTTTATATTGTTTTGGAAATTTGGATTTGGACCTCTCTGTTTTGGTCCTCTCATAGTCTGAAATGCATTGACATCATTGTTTTGCTGACCTACACCTTCCTGCATCATCATTGGGCACTCCCGTTTCCAATGCCTTACGATTCCGCACGTGTGACATGGCATCACCTTCTTCATTGCCTGTATACCATTTGGAATCATAACGGTATTCAAATCAGGACCATTATTCACAAAACCTCCTCGGCCTCTGCCTCTCATCTGCGGCTGAAACATAGCATTTCCCTGCTGCTGCTGCTGCGGCATCTGTTGTTGAAAACCTTGTAAACCTGTCTGAGCTGCTCTGAGCTGCATCACCATCACCTTTTCCTTCAATCTTTTCTGTTTGGTCTCAATCTCATCACTGCAGTATTTCACATAATTCAACACTTCATCGATCGACTTTGACTGCCAACAAATCAAGTGTGACTTAATCATCTGACTAATTTCGGGTCTCAGCCCTTCCACAAACCTGAACACAAAATGGAGCATGTCCTTTGGCTCAATCGTTTCCGTGCCACTGTAATTTTTAAATGCTTTCAACAACCTCTCATAATACGCGTGTATAGATTCTTTAACCTCTTGGGCGGTCCTGTCAATCCTTTGCCAATCCACATTTTTCGACGCAACCTTGGTTTTCAAGTGCTCAATCACCTTGTGGTACAAACTCATTACCGTAGGTGATGGCGCACCTGTGTCCCTATCTCTCTCTGGTTCACTCGTCGGCCAACCTACAGCCCTTTTACAATCTTCCCACAAATCTGCCGGAACCACAATCTCAAACAAAGGGGGTGATTCTAACATTGGCGGGCGGCGGAGGCCGCCCGCCAATGTTCCCCCTCCAAAATACCGCTCCGCGGTCAAAAGACCGCTGAGGGTATTTTGGGATTTGCCCTGGGCTGGCGGGCGGCCGCCAAAAGGCCGCCCGCCAGCCCAGGGCAAATCGACCTTCCCACGAGGACGCCGGCTCCGAATGGAGCCGGCGTAGTGGGAAGGTGCGACGGGTGCAGTTGCACCCGTCGCGTATTTCAGTGTCTGCTTTGCAGACACTGAAATACTTTGCGGGGCCCTCTTACGGGGGCCCCTGCAGTGCCCATGCCATGGGCATGGGCACTGCAGGGGCCCCCAGGGGCCCCGCGACACCCCCTACCGCCATCCTGTTCCTGGCGGGCGAACCGCCAGGAACAGGATGGCGGTAGGGGGTGTCAGAATCCCCAAGGCGGCGCAGCATGCTGCGCCGCCTTGGAGGATTCTGACGGGCAGCGGAAAACCGGCGGGAGACCGCCGGTTTTCCTGCACTGACCGCGGCCAAAGCGCCGCGGTCAGAATGCCCTGCGGGGCACCGCCGGTCTGTCACCGCCGACCCTGGCCCCGGCGGTCTAAGACCGCCGGGGTCAGAATCACCCCCAAAGTATTCTAGTCTTCCCAGAGACATTTCGCGAGTTTCACAAATCTATCTGTTTGTTGATACCACTCAATCGGCTTCTCTCTCAATTTGGGAAAGTCCTCCGTAAAGGATTGAATATCGCACCTGTGCCACGGTACATGTACAAGTTTTCCCCCTGCTGTCTCTCTCATTGGTGACATGGGGCCAGATGTAGCAAACAAAAATTTTGCGACTCGCATTTTGCGAGTTGATGCGACTCGCAAAATGCGAGTCGCAAATTGGAATGCAGGGAAAAAAAAACGTGCAGAAATAGCGACTCGCACCCGGACTCGCAACGCAGTGTGCGAGTTCGCCTATTGCGAGGTCGCTTTTTGCGAGTGTGCAAAAAACGCACTCGCAATTAGCGAGTACATGTCGCAATTTGCGATAAACTTGTAAATTGCTTTCAGGTGCAGCAGAACACTCCAGAAACCACTCCAGAACACTCTGGAAACACTTCCTGGCACATGATGATGACATCACAGCCAGGAAGTTTACTAATACACCTGGGAGGAGGGAGGACCACACCCTTTTATAACTGCCGAACTACACACAGGACAAACAGCAGCTGCCATGGAGGGAACACCAAGGAAGAGGAAGCTGAAATTCTCTGAGAGGGAGCTGGAGGTGCTGACAGAGGAATGCTGTCAGCACTATGATGACTTGTTTGGTAGATCAGCCCTCAATGTTCCTGAAGCCACCAAGAAACAGCTGTGGCAGGACATACAGGACAAGATTAATTCCCTGGGGGTGAGCCATAGGACCATAGACGACATCAAGAAAAGGTGGTATGACCTCCGCTCCCGGACCAAGGAGAGGGTGGCTGAAAGGCTCCGGGAGATGAGAGGCACAGGAGGGGGACCATCGTCTGTGCCACCACCCACACGCCTGGAAGAAAGGGTGGAGGAAACCTTGGAGCAGGAGGCAGTGTCTGGATTCGGGGACCTGGACACCTCAGAGCCCACCACATCAACCGGTGAGTACCATGTGATATACCTGTACCCCTATCAATGCCATACCCCCACCCACCATGTACACAGGGGCATGCACAACCAAGATAGCTCCATTTCAGGGTAGCAAACACCAGAATGATGCATTATGGGAAATGTAGTCAAGTAGGCAGTTCATAGGCAAATGTTTATTGTGAAGTGTGCAATAGATAGTAGACACTGACAGTCTGTTCCCCATGTCCCACAGGTCTCCAACAAGACACCACCACTACTCCAAGCAGCCAGCCCCATGAGGACACCTCACGACCCGCCAGCACCCCCACCTGCACGGTCAACAGCATCCCTGCAGTAGCCACACCTGCTGCAACAGTATCCCAAGAGGCTGCACCAGCAACAGGCAGGGATGAGACAGGTGAAAGCACAGGGCAGCCACCGCTGCGCAGGCGTCGCAGATCCATCACATCAGGGCTGCAGTCTGCATCCGGGCTACTTCCTCCCAGCACCAGTGAGGCACATCTGCTGCATGGTCAGCGCCTACAAAATCGGATTTTAGGGAGGATTAGTGGTGTGCTGCACCGCTTCGTGCGCAATAACCATGCCAGCATGCAGCACCTGAACTCAAGGATGGACATGATTTGCATTAACACTGGGGACCTTGCCCTTGCCATGAGGGAACTGGCGGGAGGACTACTGGCCCAGGCCGAGGGTGGGCGGCGCAGGGACCGTCAGCTCCTGCACAGACTGGACAGGATGGCCACATCCATCGGCAGGCTCGCCATGAACACCACAGGCCTGTCGAGGAGGACAGTTGGGCTGCAGTTGGAAATGGGCCATTTTGCTGGGGATGTGGCTAGGGGCCTGGGACGTCTGACCCACATCATAGACATGATGGAGACACGGAACATGTCGAGGGGCACAGGGGAAACACCCCAGGACAGTGAGGAGGGCTCAACAGTGAGCAGTGTCTCTGTAACTGACAGCAGGGTGCTCAGGAGTAGCAGGCAGAGCACGACGGAAGCACCAGGGAGCAGACAGGCTGGCAGGAGGGGCAGAAAGTCTTAGAGATCACCCTGGACCATAAGATGTGGCACATGACGTTAATGTGCCACATGCCTGGTTTGCATTTTCATGCCCATGGACAATCAGTAATTGTAAATAGTTTCATTAATGCACAAATAAAACAGTTATTTTTGTTCCACTTAACAAATGGAGTTTTTGGTCAATAGGTGAGTATGGTTGGAGTTGACACGTACCTTCCAAAATATTGTGTTGCAATGTGTTCCCGTCTCAGTCTGCCTTGATTAGCGATACTCCTATCCCCATGATGGCGATGTGGTTGTTCTTGCTCTTCATCATCAGGATCTGGGTCTGCAGGGGTGAGAGGTAGCCCACGTCGGGTGGCTATGTTGTGGAGGATGGCGCATGCGACCACAATTTTGAATGCGGTAATGGGGGTATATTGGAGGGCACCTCCACTGCGGTGGAGGCATCTGAATCTTGCTTTCAGGAGTCCGAAGGTGCGCTCAATGAGGTTCCTGGTCCTCTTATGTGCATTGTTGTATTGCCTCTCTGAATCATTGCTGGGTGTTAAAAACGGAGTCATGATCCAAGGCCTAAGAGCATATGCACTCTCACCTGTTGGGCACAAAAAGTAAACTGTTAGGAAGTCCATATTGTCGTGCACAGTGACCTGTGTGTATGTCTGCAAGTGTCTGTAGCTCTACCTAGGAGGTAACCGTCTCCGAATTCCCCACGTTCCAGGCGTTGGTGTATCCCACTGTGCCTAAACATGTATGAGTCATGGGTACTGCCTGGAAACTTAGCTACAATGTCCGTGATGACATAATGGGCGTCACAAACAACCTGAATATTGAGTGAGTGGGTACACTTTCTGTTGCGGAAAAGGTGTTCAAGATTTGCAGGGGGGCATATTTGAATGTGTGTCCCATCTACACACCCTATGACATGGGGAAAGTGGGCAATGCGGTAAAAGTCCAGGTTGGTGCTGTTCATTTCTGCCTCATTCCTTGGTAGGTATACGAAGTGAGACATGTGCGTGACTAAGGCATCTAGGAAGGCCCTGAGGAACCTTGACACTGCACTTTGGGATACCCCACCTGCCACAGCAATGACCCCCTGATAGCTCCCTGAGGCCAAGAGGTGCAGTGAGCATAGTACTTGCACATGCGTAGGGATGGTGCAGCCGCACAGAGTCTGGTGTTCTAGCTGTGGTTTGAGTAAACCAATTAATTCTAGGATGGCTGCGCTGCTAAGGCGGTATTTATCATATATCTCATCCTCAGTTTGCTGAAAAAGAGTCTGCCTTGTTCTATATATCTTCTCCTGTCTGTGGCCCCTCCTCCTCCTCTGCTGGGCGGCGTGGGCTCTCCTCCTCACTGCTGTCAGGTATATCTCCGCCATCTTGAGTAACCCAGATGGCTTCTGGGTCCCCTTTTATACTTTGGTAATGGTTACCACCTGCTCTGAGTTAGTGGTAAATGGGACGTGCAAACTGGGCTTTTTGCGACTAGTCGCAATTTGCGAGTTGCAATTGCATAAGGTTTGGGACTCGCAAATTGCGACTTGCTATTTGCAGGTCGCAAAATGGGGTCGCAACTGATGCGAGTCGCAAACGGGTCCCATCGCTTTTTGCAAGTCGGAAATGGGCTTTTTGCATCCCATTTCCGATTTTGCACTGTCGCAAATAGCGATTGTGCCCGTTTGCGACTCGCAAATCTTTGCTACATCTGGCCCATAGTTATCAAATCATCATTCTGTTGTTTTTTCTCATTCCGCTCTAGAGTATTTTCTTTCTTTTTATCCTTTTTCTAAACCCATCTGCTTTCCCATTTGTCTAAACATCTCCATACCTGTGCACTCTGCAGTATCTCTTTAAGGTGAGTTTTCATCCCTGCGGATCTCATGTGTTCAAAGTCTTTTGTGTCGAAATCTAACCTGTAACTTCTACTCAGGTGTTTAGTCTTACCTATATCAATCTCGTGTCTGTCTGCAATTTCTTGTAATTTCTTATGTATGCTGCTCACTTCTCTTGTAATCCTAGGGCATAGGTATCTTAGTTCTTCCTCTGTGTATGATTCTAATCTGTTCAAACCCATTGTTCCCTCAACCAGTTCATCTGCCTCCATGCTCAACCTTATTTTATTCAGGTATTCTTCTCCCTTCCCGCTAGATGTGCTCTGTGGGGAGTTCAGGCTGTTGAACCATTGTGTTAGCTGTTGCGCGTTCAGTCCCATCAGTGTAGCAGTTACATCAACTGCCACTGATGGTTTCTGTAATGTTTCAGTCTGTGAGGTTAACGGTACTAATAGTGGTGGATGTGTCCTTACCACGGTTGACGGAGCACAAATTGGAATTGGACTAAATTCCGACAAGGACCCAGATCCATTTGGCATTGCCGCTATCGGAGTTGTCTCTGGAGTGGTTTCTATGCATCTCCTCCCTGTCCCATTCTGTATCATTGACCCTTGGTCGCTTGTGCTTGAATTTGCCTGTATGTACAGTGGTACTGGTGGGCCTACAGTGATAGGTAGAGATATTGCGTCTGGATTCTGTCTGTTCCCGAATTCTGTGGCATGTTAATCCCCACATTGTGGTTCATCATTGCTGGTATACCTAACTGGCTTTCTATTACTCGCACTTCTTGTGTCTGCTTTTGGGGCATCGAGAACTGTGTTGATTCAGCTTGAATCAATGTCGGTCTCTGATAGTTTTGTCCTCCCTGCGCCATTGAATCGGAAGTCATTCCCATGTTATGCTCATCACAACAGTGCCTCTGAACCTTTGGCTGATAGTTATCAGCAGGTTTCAATGTAGGCACTTCTGGGTACATTCTTTGAACCTGTGGTATTTGTGGAAAAAAAGGCATGTTGGAGCTGCTCGGTCTCTGAGATTTTCTCAAATTAGGTGTTACATTACCCTGTGTTGGTTCTGGAGGGGCAGTACTGATACTTGAGCCTTGTTCGTTTTCCACATACGGTGGCGGGCTATCATTCAACAATTGTATAATGAACTCCTCATCGTCTGACTCGTCTCCCCTTTTTGAGTTTCTATTGCTCTCTCTCTCTCTGGACTGACTCCTGTTTGTCTTATAGGTAGCTTTTCTTCCTTCCGTTTCCCTTTCATCAGTAATTGCTGGAAACAATTTAATCCCCTGCAATACGTCTGATCTCCAAACCTTTTGTGTGGTGTCCCATCTAGCATCCGTTAGTGTCTTTTCTACCTTTCTTATTCTGGTCTCGAACTTCTTTTGTTGTTGGTTTCTAGCTATCAGCTCCCAAATTGCCAGTGCCTCAAATTGTGCTGGTCTTGGAGGTACTTTCATGTCGTATAACGCAAATCTCAGATTTTCTAAAACCCTCAGATTAAACGACCCGTGGATAGGGAACGCTACACTCCCATGTTTTTCTGTTAATTTGCACCATTGTTTTAACCATAAACATGGCGCTACACCCTTTTCTTCAATGACAATGTAAGCTGGTGTACCCTCAGGCGGTGTTTCTTCTCCTACGTTTGCTTTAATATAAGCATCTCCCCTCTTGGCACTCTTAAATGCTTTGAAAAATTTCATCTTTCCGTCTCTTATTTTTCTTAATATGTGTAATCAATAAGTGACTTTAATTCCCGGAATACTCTTCGCTTGCCTTTCCCCTTCCAATTGCGCTTCACGGACTGTGTCCAATCCGTGCGCGACCCTTCTCACCAACCGACCTATCCCAGCGCGGCTCCTAGTGACGTCACACTCACACACTGCGGCTGACAAAGTCCTGCGGCTTGTCTTCTTTCACTCGTCTTTCACTCTCAAACTAATTTCTGCAATATAATGCGAGCACATTACCAAAATAATAAAACAAATCTGTAGGTTTACTACAGGAAGGGTAACACAATCGCTTCAGAAACCTTAGGGATTTTTCACTAGCCTCAGCAGTTATTCCATCTTTCTCGGTTTCCCGCTTTCGCAAGCAAAATTTGACCCACAAACTTTACTCTCAACTGATCAATGAACTATTCTAGTGCACTTTAGAATTCGTCAAATCTCAAAGTCGAAGTTTTCTTTCAGTCCGCAACATTCATACTGACTCGTTGACCACGCCCGATCAACCTATTAAACCGACCAGATTACTACATTAGACAAGTGTCTCATACACTTTTCAACATACTCCGGAGTCTCTTGACCTCGCAGGGCCCGTCTCAACATCAACAACCACGTGGACAATTTTTCTGCACAAAGCGCTACACACACGTGAAGTTCGACGACTTCCCTACTCACACCTTTAGAATAACACTCCCCTTAACTCCCTGAAATCCTCTCACAAACTCCTCAATTAATCTGCGGCAATAAGCTATGCAAGCACAAAACCCTAACTTCACTCATACCGTCACTAGAAACGCCGAAACCATTCTCACACCTCCATGTCCTCCATTCGCAAGCTCCGAGATCCCCGGAAAGTCATTGGGGACTTAGGGCATCATCATCCCTCCAACTTATTTTATCAAAGAAAATTCTAACTTGACTCTGTCTATTGTTCGGATGGGGTCCCAAAGGGCAAAACCATCAATCTCTGCTACCATCTACTGATAACGCGTCCAGACCTTATAAATTACCTGTACCTGGACACGTTGGAGGTCGGTGGATCTTTTAACCGAGTCGGGCTCTCCTCATCCTAAAATAGCGGAGTCAGTCAGATCAATAATCAATAACTATTGTAGTCGGTAATCAATACTCAATTAATAGATCATTCTAGCACATCAGAAATCAATAACAGTTGATATTTCGGCGCACCATGACCTTTCAGTCATGAATAACCACACCAGTTTATTAAAAGTTAGTGAATTTATTTCCCTATATTAACAAAGCTAGCACGATATATATATGTCTCAAAACCAATTGATATATGTATATGAACATTACTAGCTGTCCATAACGGCGGAAGAAACGCAATCTACGTAAAATCTGAATAATGATACACTCTGTTATCGCAATGCAAATCACCAATATGACTAACTGTATTTGACTAATTGCATACATTTGTCAGCATAACAAGATTTCAAATCAACATGGTGCATCAAATGAATCCCTCGACTAACCTCTAATTAACATTGGCATGTGGGACTTCATGCGAAAACGAATTTAGTCAACACAAATTTGGAAAACTTCTAGCTAGGACCCTATAAAAATAGCAGTTGGTACCTAAAAGGAAAAAAAAAAAACACAATGCATAATACATTTATCCTTTCATATTTACCAAATACAATCAGCATTCAAGAAAAGTCTTCGTCCTTCAGGTACCGGTTGATCAGCATGGGACAAGTTTCAAAGGGGCAAAGTTCAGGGCAAACTTCCTTGCAGCGGCAAGGAAAATAGGGCAAAGTTACTGCATAGGCAAGACGGGGCAAATCAAAGTTAAAGTCTCTAGGGTGAGAATTCTTAAAGTCTCTCTCTCTCTGATAGAGAAAAGGGTATTAGGGTGTCGTCCAAAATGGAGTCTGGCATCAGGCTTCAAACTGGCATCGAGGAAAATGGCTGACTTCTCTTTGTTCAGTGGGTTTAAGTAAGAAACATTCCAAATCTTGCAGGGTCTTCCATTGGAGGGTTCATAGGTTGGCTTCAAATTGTCCAATGAAAAATTGTCTTTTACTAGAACTTATTTATGCATACATTAGCCTTGGAGCCTTGGAACACAAGTTGTATCATGGTTTGCCAATTATGTTTGGTATCTGTACCTTCATTGTCCGCACCTGCAGAGACTGACCTTGTATCAAAGGGGATGAAACCGGCCTAGTACGAAACCTTGGAGATAAGTGTATTAGTCATCTCTGCTGGAAAAATACAACTTCAAGCAAGAATATATGTTTCATTAGTTCAAGGAAAAACCACGCAGTTAGAATTTGAGACCAGGCAACTAGGCCAAAGCCTGTACTAAATTTAAGCTAAGCAAAACAGTTTTCAAACAAGAAATCATGGCATACATTTGCAATTATGACGGATTACTACATTTTCAATACTTCATGATTAATAAAACTCGTTTACAATGATGGCAAACTACCCCGAGGGCACAATTTCCCTCGTACATTATTTTCTTTACTAAAATCACACCACAATATACATTTTTAATTTTGCGATATGTATGAATATATGTCGGACCTTCTTTTTCTGCTTCATCAGTATCACTGCAAACCCACCTCCCCTCTTGCAAATTCTATCTAGTCTAGAAGACTAATAGCCTGGAGGTGAAACTACTGTAAAATCCATCCCGGAATATTCCCTGGCAATAAACAGACATTCCAGGTCTAAGGATTCAATCATATCGCCAATTTCAACACTATGTTTAATCAGTAAGCAAGTGTTAACTAAACCACATTTTAACTGGCTTGAATCGCCGGCCCCGCATTCCTTTGGCATAAGAAGACGGTCCTGCTGGATAGCACCGATGTGCATATGGGGAGCCATCAACCAAAACTCCCAGGTGCAATTACTGCACCCCCACCCCTCAAGCCGATCTGGGCAAGCCCGTTCTCAGCCCCTAAAGATTTGCCTAGTGGCAACTTCCACCAGGAGCTGTCTCGGGTACTGGATGCAAGGGAGGTCCAGAACTATACGGGCAGAGACCTCGGCCCCCGGGCCTGGTCGGGTGCAGACAGACGCAGATGGGCTTGCATTAGGTGCTCCTTTGATGTGTCAGCTGCACGCTCGCTGCACACGTCCGCTGTGCGCCAGCGGCCCAATTGGTTTAAATACCGATGGTCACTCCATGCGGCAACAGCAGGCGCCCAGCAGCTAGTCTGCTAACCTGGGCCCGACACCCTAATTTGCCACCGCCAAAAAAAGGGGAGAGCTCTGACAGGCCCTTTCATTCCCCAGGCGAGGAAAACAGTGTGCCCAACAGATAATAATTAGATTAAGGTTGAGGTTTTTTGTCAATAAAGACTACAGAATATAAGAACAGTAAGTGGTAAAAGAAAAAAAGTAAAAGCAGTTTAAAAAGCTAAAATGCGCTGTGACATTAACAATGTCAAACGATGGATTGGAGTGTGGCCGAAGCATTGCTAGTGGCTAAGATAAATTCAAGCATTCCATCCATCACCTTGTTATTTTTGCACATACCGCCCTAAGTGCAATAGGTATGCCCAAACGTGGGTCCCGGGCTCACTGTGCCACTAGATTCAGGCTAGCATGGCTGATGAAGGGTGATACCCGAAGACCAGTCTCAGGATGCTTGTTCCCAGTCCAGGGAGAACCTGGCCTGACAGTTCAGCTAGACTCTTCTCGCAGGGAGCCGGATCAAGATTGATTTGCCTATGGCTGGGTCCAAACTGGGCTGGCACGGTGGACAAAAAAACAATGGAGTGACATATGGCCCCTAACGATTGCAAATGGCTGAGATTAACTTAAGCATTCCATCCATCCCCTGGTTGTTTTTTGTATTTACCACCCTAAGTGCACACAGCACTAGAATTCTGGGTTCACCACCAGCTTTGCAACTTTGGGTGAAAGGGCCAGTAGGCTCTCATTCACATGATGCAGGTAAAAAGGCAATTCTATATTATAATCACTACAATACACAGTATGCTACCACAACTGTTTTACATGTGTGAATCTGTGAAAGGGACAATCGTTTTCTTGTCACTAAAGAGGGTCTGCTTGGTGTGTCCCTCTAGATCAAGGACAGGATCAGAACGAGTTGTAAGTCAAGGGTAGCCCTAGGCCTTCACGTACACACTAAATAGAATAAGGTTGGGGGCAAAATCGGATAACCAGCTACTTGCAATCTGGTACAGGATGACAGGGGTTCAGGATGACAGGGGTACGGGCAGAGGTCTGGGGCACGCTGGAGGAGCTCTGGGCAACTCCCCTGGGAGGTGCAGGTCAGGGGAGTGGTCACTCCCCTTTCCTTTGTCCAGTTTCGCGCCAGAGCAGGGCTGGGGGATCCCTGAACCGGTGTAGACTGGCTTATGCAGAGATGGGCACCATCTGTGCCCATCAAAGCATTTCCAGAGGCAGGGGTACGGGTTGACAAGTGTCACAACTGTATGCCATGCAGGGGAATTCCCGTCCTGAAGCATAAAACATGCAGAGGAGGCCTAACCATGTCAAAAGCAGAACAGGCCACCCTGGTTAGCAGCCCAACAGCCCTTACAGCAACTAAAAGGAGATAGGCAGGCAGGATTGTAGGACTGAACAGAGGTGTAGGAAAGAACCCTCTTTTTGCAATGGTTACCCCCATTTTCTGCCTGATATCAGTGTGTTTGACTGTGTTCACTGGGATCCTGGTAACCAGGATCCCAGTGATTATGCTCAGTCTCCTCTAAAGGTTGTCACTGCATGTTGGTAACCCATTATTTCACCCAAAATTGGCATACTGGTGCCCCCTTCTAAGTCCCTAGTGTATGGTACCTAGGTACCCAGGGCATTGGGGTTCCAAGTGATCCCTATGGACTGCAGCATTTATTTGGCCACCCATAGGGAGCCTATGCAAAGGTTTCTACACGACTGACATTGCAGCCTGTGTGAAAAGGTGCATGCACCCTTTCTCTGCCATTTACACTGCAACAGGTCACTTATAAGTCACCCCTATAGCAGGCATTTCAGCCCTGAGGGCAGGGTGCAAAGTAACTGTGTGTGAGGGCACCCCTGCACTAGCAGAGGTGCCCCAACGAGCTCTAGGACCATTTTCCTGGACTTCGTGAGGGTGGGGATGACATTTTATGCGTGTATTGGACATAGGTCACTACCTGTGTCCAGCTACATAATGGTAACTCCGAAAATATGCATGGTTTGTGTCAAACATGTTGGAATCATACCCCAAGGCTTTTGCAATCATTGGTTGAATGATTCCATGCACTCTGGGGGCTCCTTAGAGGACCCCGAGTATTGCCATTTGAGGCTTCTGAGGTTTTCCAGGCAGCCCCAGCTGCTGCCACCTCTCAGACAGGTTTCTGCCCTCCTGTTGCTCGAGAAGCTCAAACCCAGCAAGGCAGAACAAAGGATTCCCTTTGGAGATAGGTGCTACTGGCTTGGAAGGGGTAGCCTCCCCAAGACACTCCTGAGGGCTCTCACGTAGGAAAGTAGCCTCTTTCTAGCATGGTTACCCCCACTTTTGGCCTGTTTGTGAGTGTGTGTCAGTGTGTTTTTACTGTGTCACTGGGATCCTGCTAGCCAGGACCCCAGTGCTCATAGATAAAAACCTATATGTCAGTGTGTTTTGCCTGTCTCACTGAGATCCTGCTAGCCAGTACCCCAGTGCTCATAGTTTGTGTCCTAATGTGTATGCCTGTGTGGTGCCCAACTGTGTCATTGAGGCTCTGCTAATCAGAAACTCAGTGCTTATGCTCTCTCTGCTTTTACATTTGTCACTGTAGGCCAGTGACTACATTTACCAATTTCAATTGGCACTTGACCCCCTTGTAAGTCCCTAGTATATGGTACCTAGGTACCCAGGGCATTGGGGTTCCAGGAGATCCATATGGGCTGCAGCATTTATTTTGCCACCCATAGGGAGCTCAGACAAACCCTTACACAGGACTGGCATTGCAGCCTGCGTGAAATAGTGCACACACTATTTCAAAGACAATTTCACTGCACTTAAGTAATTAATAAGTCACCTATATGTCTAATCTTCACTTGCTGAAGGTTAGGTGCAAAGTTACTAAGTGTGGGCACCCTTACACTAGCAAAGGTGCCCCCACATAGTTCAGGGCCATTTCCCCAGACTTTGTGAGTGCGGGGACGCCATTACACACGTGCACTACATAGAGGTCAATACCTATATGTAGCTTCACAATGTGTAGGAGGCTGGCCTGGCTTACAGTGGGTACCTTGTGGTACTTACACCGTGTGCCAGGTCCAGTTATCCCTTATTAGTAGAATAGAGGTGTTTCTAGCAGCTTAGGCTGATAGAAGGTAGCTATGGCAAAGCTTAGGCTGAACTAGGAGACATGCAAAGCTCCTACTATACCACTTATATCATATAGCACAATATCATAAGGAAACACAATACACAGAGTTACTAAAAATAAAGGTACTTTATTTTTATGACAATATGCCACAAGTATCTCAGTGAGCACCCTCAGTTAGAAGGTAAGTAATATACACAAGTTATATGCACACAAACCCAAAACAGGTAAGTAACAGTTAGAAAAGTAGTGCAAACAATGTAGAATCACAATAGAATGCAATGGGTAGAAATTGGCCTAGGGGCAACAGAAACCATATACTCCAAAAGTGGAATGCGAACCACGAATGGACCCCAGGCCTATGGGAGCTTGTAGAGGGTCACTGGGACTATAAGAAAACAGTGAGGGTTACTAAAATACCCCACCCCAAGACCCTAAAAAGTAGGAGTAAAGTGCCCCTCATTCCCCAATAGGACACAATAGTCATGATAGGGGGATTCTGCAAGAACCACAAACACCAGCAAAGCACTGAAGACGGATTCCTGGACTTGAGGACCTGCAAAGCAGGGGGACCAAGTCCAAGAGTTGCGATCGTATCCAGGGGGGCAGGAGCCCAGGAAATCCCTGATGAAGGTGCAAGGAAGCTGCCTCTGGATGGAAGAAGCTTTGGATTCTGCAAGAACGAAGAGAGCTAGGAACTTCTCCTTTAGAAAGAAGATGTCACACGGCGCGCTGAAGATTGCAGAAGTGTTCCCACGCAGAAATACCACAAACAAGCCTTGCTAGCTGCACGGGTCGTGGTAGCGGTTTGTGGGAGCTGCAGGGGCCCAGGAGGGACCAGGATGTCGCCACATGGAGGAGGAGACAGAGGGGATGCTTAGCAACTCAGAGAGCCCCTGCGAAAGCAGGCAGCACCCACAGAAGTACTGGAGCAGGCACTTAGAAGACCTGAGGACAGCGGTCAACCCAAAGTCACAAAGGAGGGTCCCACGACGTTGGATGCCAACTCAGGGAGCTGGGCACTGCAGGACGGCGTGCTTGGGACCCAGGCTAGGCTGTGCACCAAGGACGTCTTGGAAAAGTGCACAGAAGCCGGAGCAGCTGCAGATCTCGCAGAACACAGGAATGTCATCTGGCGTGGGGAGGCAAGGACTTACTTCCACCAAACTTGGACTGAAGAATCACTGGACTGTGAGAGTCTCTTGGATGCAGCTCCTGTGTGTCAGGGATCACGCTTGTCACGATGAGAGGGGATCCAGAGGACTGGTGATGCAGAAGTTTGGTGCCTGCTTGAGCAGGGGGAAGACTCCGTCAACCCACGGGAGATTTCTTCGGGATTCCCAGTGCAGGGGGAAGGCAGACAGCCCTCAGAGCATGCACCACCAGGAAGCAGTCGAGAAAGCCGGCAGGATTAGGCGCTACAAGGTTGCTGGTAGTCGTCGTGCTACTTTGTTGCTGTTTTGCAGGCGTCCTGGAGCAGTCAGCGGTCGATCCTTGGCAGAAGCCGAAGAGGGAAGTGCAGCGGAACTCTGGTGAGCTCTTGCATTCGTCATCTGAAGAATACCCCAGAGGAGAGACCCTAAATAGCCAGAAAAGGAGGTTTGGCTACCAAGACAGGAGGTTTGGCTACCAAGAGAGGTAAGAGCCAATCAGAGGGGGTCTCTGATGTCACATGCTGGCACTGGCCACTCAGAGCATTCCCTTGTGCCCCAGCACCTCTGAATCCAAGATGGCAGAGGTCTGGGACACACTGGAGGAGCGCTGGACACCTCCCCTAGGCGGTGCAGGTCAGGGGAGTGGTCACTCCCCTTTGTCCAGTTTCGCGCCAGGGCAGGGCTGGGGGATCCCTGAACCGGTTTAGACTGGCTTATGCAGAGATGGGCACCATTTGTGCCCATCAAAGCATTTCCAGAGGCTGGGGGAGGCTACTCCTCCCCAGCCCTTCACACCTATTTCCAAAGGGAGAGGGTGTAACACCCTCTCTCAGAGGAAATGCATTGTTCTGCCTTCCTGGGACTGGGCTGCCCAGACCCCAGGAGGGCAGAAACCTGTCTGAGGGGTTGGCAGTAGCAGCACCTGCAGTGGAGACCCCTAAAAGGCAGTTGGGCCGTACCCGGGTTCTGTGCTAGAGCCCCGGGGAATCATGGAATTGTCCCCCAATACCAGAATGGTATTGGGGTGACAATTCCATGATCTTAGACATGTTACATGGCCATGTTCGGAGTTACCACTGTGATGCTACACATAGGTAGTGACCTATGTGTAATGCACATGTGTAATGGTGTCTCCGCACTCACAAAGTTCGGGGATTTTGCCCTGAACGATGTGGGGGCACCTTGGCTAGTGCCAGGGTGCCCTCACACTAAGTAACTTTTCACCTAACATTCACTAAGTGAAGGTAAGACATATAGGTGACTTATAAGTTACTTAAGTGCAGTGAAAATGGCTGTGAAATAACGTGGACGTTATTTCACACAGGCTGCAGTGGCAGGCCTGTGTAAGAATTGCCTGAGCTCCCTATGGGTGGCAAAAGAAATGCTTCAGCCCATAGGGATCTCCTGGAACCCCAATACCCTGGGTACCTGAGTACCATATACAAGGGAATTATATGGGTGTACCAGTGTGCCAATGTGAATTGGATAAAATAGTCACTAGCCTACAGTGACAATTTTAGAAAGCAGAGAGAGCATAAACACTGAGATTCTGGTCAGCAGGGCCTCAGTGATACAGTTAGGCACCACACAGGGAACACATATAGGCCACACACTTATGAGTATTGGGGTCCTGGCTAGCGGGATCCCAGTGACACATATCAAACACACTAACTACATAGGGTTTTCACTATGAGCACTGGGCCCTGGCTAGCAGGATCCCAGTGAGACAGTAAAAACACCCTGACATATACTCACAAACAGGCCAAAAGTGGGGGTAACAAGGCTAGAAAGAGGCTACCTTCCTACACAACCCCCCCCCAACGAAGGACAATCTTGGATTCAGAGGTGTGCTGGCACACTGGACTGCTCTGAGTGGCCAGGGCCAGCAGGTGACGTCAGAGACTCCTTCTGATAGGCTCTTACCTGTGTTACTAGACTATCCTCCTTCCTAGGTAGCCAAACCTCCTTTTCTGGCTATTTAGGGTCTCTGCTTTGGGGAATTGTTCAGATACCGAATGCAAGAGCTCATCAGCGTTCCTCTGCATCTCCCTCTTCACCTTCTGCCAAAGGATCGACCGCTGACTGCTCAGGACGCCTGCAAAACCGCAACAAAGTAGCAAAGACGACTACTGCAACCTTGTATCGCTTCATCCTGCTGGCTTTCTCGCCTGTTTCCTGGTCGTGCATGCTCTGGGGGTAGCCTGCCTCCTTCTTGCACCAGGAGCTCTGAAGAAATCTCCAGTGGGTCGACGGAATCTTCCCCCTGCAACCGCAGGCAACAAAAGACTGCATCACTGGTCCTCTGGGTCCCCTTTGAGCATGACGAGTGTGGTCCCTGGAACTCAGCAACTCTGTCCAAGTGACTCCCACAGTCCAGTGACTCTTCAGTCCAAGTTTGGTGGAGGTAAGTCCTTGCCTCCCCACGCTAGACTGCATTGCTGGGTACAGCGTGATTTGCAGCTCCTCCGGCTCCTGTGCACTCTTCCAGTATTTCCTTCGTGCACAGCCAAGCCTGGGCCCCCGACACTCTAACCTGCAGTGCACAACCTTCTGAGTTGTCCTCCGGCGTCGTGGGACTCCCTTTTCTGACTTCGGGTGGACTCCGGTTCACTCCTCTTCCAAGTGCCTGTTCCGGTACTTCTGCGGGTGCTGCCTGCTTCTGTGAGGGCTCCCTGACTTGCTGGGTGCCCCCTCTGTCTCCTCATCCAAGTGGCGACATCCTGGTCCCTCCTGGGCCACAGCAGCACCCAAAAACCCTAACCGCGACCCTTGTAGCTAGCAAGGCTTGTTTGCGGTCGTTCTGCGTGGGAACACCTCTGCAAGCTTCTTCACGATGTGGGACATCCATCCTCCAAAGGGGATGTTCCTAGTCCTCTTCGTTCTTGCAGAAACCAAAGCTTCTTCCATCCAGTGGCAGCTTCTTTGCACCCTCAGCTGGCATTTCCTGGGCATCTGGCCACTCTCGACATTGTCGCGACTCTTGGACTTGGTCCCCCTGTTTCACAGGTACTCAGGTCCGGAAATCCACTGTTGTTGCGTTGCTGGTGTTGGTCTTCCTTGCAGAAACCCCCTATCACGACTTCTGTGCTCTCTGGGGGTTATAGGTGCAATTTACACCTACTTTACAGGGTCTTGGGGTGGGCTATTTTTCTAACCCTCACTGTTTTCTTACAGTCCCAGCGACACTCTACAAGCGTAGGTTTGGGGTCCATTCGTGGTTTGCATTCCACTTTTGGAGTATATGGTTTGTGTTGCCCCTATACCTATGTGCTCTTATTGAAATCTATTGTGACTGTACATTGCTTGCATCACTTCCTTTTGGTATTACTGCATATGTTTGGTATTGTGTACATATATCTTGTGTTTATTTGCTATCCTCATACTGAGGGTACTCACTGAGATACTTTTGGCATATTGTCATAAAAATAAAGTACCTTTATTTTTAGTATATCTGTGTATTGTGTTTTCTTATGATATTGGGCATATGACACCAGTGGTATAGTAGGAGCTTTGCATGTCTCCTAGTTCAGCCTAAGCTGCTCTGCTATAGCTACCTTCTATCATCCTAAGCTGCTAGAAACACCTCTTCTACACTAATAAGGGATAACTGGACCTGGCACAAGGTGTAAGTACCTCTGGTACCCACTACAAGCCAGGCCAGCCTCCTACATTGGTTGTGCAGTGGTGGGATAAGTACTTGTAACTACTTACCACTTTGTCATTGTGTACTTTTCATAAGACAATAATATACAAAACAAGTTCAGTGTATGTACACCTAACCAAGATTTTTGCTTTTCTTCTCTTACACTATCTGCTAAGTGCTGAAAAGTACTTCAAAATTTTCTAAAAGTCTCAAAAAGTTAAAAAAGATTTTTTATCCTGTTCTTTAAGAAGTCCTGAAACTTTTTCTCTCTTTTATCTGTCTCTAAACCTTCTTCTCTCATGTCTGGTGTAGGAACTCCTCTTAATTTGGTCAATACAACTTATGACCACCTTAACTTTAAGAGCCTAAGGAGTCTCTGCATTGATAGAGGTTTAGTGGTAGGAAAGAACTGCTCTCCATAGCTACCTTCTATCAGCCTAGGCTGCTAGAAACACCTCTTCTACAATAATAAGGGATAACTGGACCTGGCACAAGGTGTAAGTACCTCTGGTACCCACTACAAGCCAGGCCAGCCTCCTACAGATGGGAGCATCTATTACTACCGTAATGCTAGGTGGTCTGCTAAGGGGCAGATAATAAAGTGAACCCTGTACCAGTGTAAACTGTATTATAAGGGTGTTCCAGTATGCCAATGTGAATTGGTGAAATTGGTCACTAGCCTGTTAGTGACAATTTGGAAAGCAAAGAGAGAGCATAACAACTGAGGTTCTGGTTAGCAGAGCCTCAGTGAGACAGTTTGTCATCACACAGGGAACACATACAGGGCACACCTATGAGCACTGGGGCACTGGCTGGCAGGGTCCCAGTGACACATACAACTAAAGCAACATATATAAAGTGAAATATGGGGGTAACATGCCAGGCAAGATGGTACTTTCCTACACAACCTCCCTCCCCCAAAACGAAGGACAATAAGAGTAGCCATGACCTGATGAGTCTTCATTGTCTAAGTGGAAATATCTGGAGAGTTCATCTGCATTGGAGTGTGTACTCCCAGGTCTATGTTCCACTGTATAGTCCATTCCCTGTAGAGATATGGACCACCTCAACAATTTAGGGTTTTCACCTTTCATTTGTTTTAGCCAAAGTAGAGGTTTGTGGTCTGTCTGAACAATGAAGTGAGTGCCAAACAGGTATGGCCTCAACTTCTTCAGTGCCCAGACCACAGCAAAGGCCTCCCTCTCTATGGCAGACCAACGCTTTTCTCTAACGGTCAACCTCCTGCTGATAAAAGCAACAGGTTGATCCTGGCCCTCAGAATTGAGTTGTGATAAGACTGCCCCTACCCCTAATTCAGATGCATCAGTTTGAACAATTAATTTATTGGAGTAACATGGGCTTTTTAGGACAGGTGCAGAGCACATGGCCTGTTTCAGCTCCTCAAAAGATCTCTGACAGCTAGCTGTCCACAATACCTTTTTAGGTATTTTCTTTGAAGTGAGGTCATTAAGAGGGGCTGCTATGGAGCCATAGTTCTTTAGGAACCTCCTGTAGTGCCCAGTGAGGCCTAAGAAGGCTCTCACCTGGGTCTGAGTTGTAGGGGGAACCCAATCTAGGATAGTTTGGATTTCTCCTGAAGTGGTGCAATCTGTTCTCCACCTACAAGGTGTCCCAGATAAACCACTTTCCCCTGCCCTATCTGGCACTTTGAAGCCTTGATAGTGAGGCCTGCCTTTTGCAGGGACTCCAAAACTTTCCATAGGTGGACCAGGTGATCATCCCAGGTGGAGCTAAAGACAGCTATATCATCTAGATATGCTGCACTGAAAGTCTCCAACCCTTGCAGGACTGTATTCACCAACCTCTGAAAAGTAGTGACCTATGTATAGTGCACGCGTGAAATGGTGTGCCCGCATTCACAAAGTCCGGGGAATTTGCCCTGAACGATGTGGGGGCACCTTGGCTAGTGCCAGGGTGCCCACACACTAAGGGGGTCATTCTGACCCTGGCGGTCATCGACCGCCAGGGTCAACGACCACGGAAGCACCATCAACAGGCTGGCGGTGCTTCCTATGTTAGCCTTGGTCTCCCAGCCGGGTCCGGCGGTTTCCCGACGGATTTCCCCTGGCTGGGGGAATCCTCCATGGCGGCGCTAGTTGCAGCGCCGCCATGGGGATTCCGACCCCCTTCCCGCCAGCCTGTTTCTGGCGATTTTCACCGCCAGAACAGGATGGCGGGAATGAGTGTCATGGGGCCCCTGGGGGCCCCTGCACTGCCCATGCCACTGGCATGGGCAGTGCAGGGGCCCCCTATCAGGGCCCCAGCAGGATTTTCACTGTCTGCTTTGCAGACAGTGAAAATCTCGACGGGTGCAACTGCACCCGTCGCACCCCTGCAACACCGCCGGCTCCATTCGGAGCCGCTTTCCATGTTTCAGGGGCTTTCCCGCTGGCCCGGCGGGCGCTCTTTTGGAGGGCGCCCGCCGACCCAGCGGGAAAGTAGGAATGGCCGCCGCGGTCTTGTGACCGCGGAGCGGTCTTTCGTCAGGGTTACTTTGGCGGGCGGCGTCTGCCGCCCGCCAAAGTTGGAATGACCCCCTAAGTAACTTAGCACCCAACCTTCACCAGGTGAAGGTTAGACATATAGGTGACTTATAAGTTACTTAAGTGCAGTGGTAAATGGCTGTGAAATAACGTGGACGTTATTTCACTCAGGCTGCAGTGGTAGGCCTGTGTAAGAATTGTCAGAGCTCCCTATGGGTGGCAAAAGAAATGCTGCAGCCCATAGGGATCTCCTGGAACCCCAATACCCTGGGTACCTCAGTACCATATACTAGGGAATTATAAGGGTGTTCCAGTATGCCAATGTGAATTGGTGAAATTGGTCACTAGCCTGTTAGTGACAACTTAGAAAGCAGAGAGAGCATAACTACTGAGGTTCTGGTTAGCAGATCCCCAGTGAGACAGTTAGTCATCACACAGGGAACACATACAGGGCACACTTATGAGCACTGGGGCCCTGGCTGGCACGGTCCCAGTGACACATACATTAAAACAACATATATACAGTGAAATATGGGGGTAACATGCCAGGCAAGATGGTACTTTCCTACACAACCCCCCCCCCCACACGAAGGACAATAAGACTAGCCATGACCTGATGAGTCTTCATTGTCTAAGTGGAAATATTTGGAGAGTCCATCTGCAATGGAGTGGGTACTCCCAGGTCTATGTTCCACTGTATAGTCCATTCCCTGTAGAGATATGGACCACCTCAACAATTTAGGGTTTTCAGCTTTCATTTGTTTTAGCCAAAGTAGAGGTTTGTGGTCTGTCTGAACAATGAAGTGAGTGCCAAACAGGTATGGCCTCAACTTCTTCAGTGCCCAGACCACAGCAAAGGCCTCCCTCTCTATGGCAGACCAACGCTTTTCTCTAGGGGTCAACCATCTGCTGATAAAAGCAACAGGTTGATCCTGGCCCTCAGAACTGAGTTGTGATAAGACTGCCCCTACCCCTAATTCAGATGCATCAGTTTGAACAATGAATTTCTTGGAGTAACATAGGCTTTTTAGGATGGGTGCAGTGCACATGGCCTGTTTCAGATCCTCAAAAGCTTTCTGACAGCTAGCTGTCCACAATACCTTTTTAGGCATTTTCTCGGAAGTGAGATCATAAAGTGGGGCTGCAATGGAGCCATAGTTCTTAATGAACCTCCTCTAATACCCAGTGAGGCCTAAGAAGGCTCTCACCTGGGTCTGAGTTGTAGGGGGAACCCAATCCATGATTGTCTGGATTTTCCCCTGAAGTGGTGCAATCTGTTCTCCACCTACCACGTGTCCCAGATAAACCACTTTCCCCTGCCCTATCTGGCACTTTGAAGCCTTGATAGTAAGGCCTGCCTTCTGCAGGGTCTCTTAAACTTTCCACAGGTGGAAAAGGTGATCATCCCAGGTGGAGCTAAAGACAGCTATATCTTCCAGATATGCTGCACTAAAAGCCTCCAACCCTTGCAGGACTGTATTCACCAACCTCTGAAAAATGGCAGGTGCATTTTTCAAACCAAAGGGCATTACTGTGAATTGGTAGTGCCCTCCAATAGTCGAAAATGCAGTTTTTGCTTTAGCATCCTCTGATAACTTGATCTGCCAATGCCCTGCAGTCAAATCAAAGGTGCTTAGATACTTGGCAGATGCCAGTGTATCTATGAGCTCATCTGCCATGGGTATAGGGTGAGCATCAGTTTTTGTTACCTGGTTGAGACCTCTGTAATCTACACAAAACCTCATTTCCCTTTTTCCATCTTTGGAGTGAGGCTTTGGTACAAGCACCACAGGAGAGGCCCATGGGCTTTCAGAATGTTGAACCACTCCTAGTTCAAGCATTTTCTGAACTTCTTGTTTTATGCAGTCCCTGACATGGTCAGGCTGCCTATAGATCTTACTTTTGACAGGCATGCTGTCTCCAGTATCTATAGTGTGCTCACACCAAGAAGTGGTGCCTGGCACAGTAGAAAAGAGTTCAGAAAACTGACCTAGGAGATTTATGCAGTAGTCTTTCTGCTCAGCAGTAAGACAGTCTGCCAAAACTACACCTTCCACTAGAGCATCTTGTTCTGTGGAAGAGAAGAGATCAGGGAGAGGGTCACTCTCTTCTTCCTGTCCTTCATTTGTTGCCATTAGCAGGGTGGGATCAGCCCTGTCATAGTAGGGTTTTAGGCGATTGACATGGAGCACCCTAAGAGGACTTCTGGCAGTGCCCAGGTCAACCAAGTAGGTGACCTCGCACTTCTTTTCAACAATGAGATGGGGTCCACTCCATTTGTCTTGGAGTGCTCTTGGGGCCACAGGCTCCAATACCCACACCTTCTGTCCTGGTTGGTACTGAATCAGAACAGCCTTCTGGTCATGCCATTGCTTTTGGAGCTCTTGGCTGGCCTGAAAGTTTTTACTGGACCTTTTTCATGTACTCAGCCATTCTGGATCTTAGGCCGAGTACATAGTCCACTATGTCTTGCTTGGGAGCTTTTAAAGGTTGTTCCCAACCCTCCTTCACAAGTGTTAGGGGACCTCTTACAGGGTGTCCAAATAGGAGTTCAAAGGGGCTGAAGCCCACTCCTTGCTGGGGTACCTCCCTGTAAGCAAAAAGGAGGCAAGGTAACAGGACATCCCATCTCCTCCTGAGTTTTTCAGGGAGTCCCATTATCATTCCTTTGAGAGTTGTATTAAACCTCTCTACCAGTTCATTTGTTTGTGGATGATAAGGTGTGGTGAATTTGTATGTTACACCACATTCCTTCCACATGGCCTTCAAGTATGCAGACATAAAGTTGCTACCCCTGTCTGATACAACCTCTTTTGAGAAACCCACCCTGGAAAAGATTCCCAGGAGGGCTTTTGCCACTGCAGGAGCTGTAGTGGTCCTTAGAGGAATAGCTTCAGGATATCTTGTGGCATGGCCCACTACCACCAAGATAAACCTATTGCCTGAAGCAGCAGGAGGGTCAAGGGGGCCAACTATGTCAACCCTACCCTTTCAAAGGGAACCCCAACCACAGGTAGTGGAATAAGGGGAGCCTTTGGAGTGCCACCAGTCTTGCCACTGGCTTGGCAGGTCACACAGGACTTACAAAAGTATTTTGTGTCCTCTGACATCCTAGGCCAGTGAAACAGGGGGAAAAGCCTTTCCCATATTTTAATCTGACCCAAATGTCCAGCCAAGGGAATGTTGTGTGCCAGAGTTAGGAGGAACTCTCTGTACTGCAGGGGAATGACCAATCTCCTGGCTGCTCCAGGTTTTGGGTCCCTTATCTCTGTGTACAAGAGGTTGTCCTCCCAGTAAACTCTATGTGAGACACTGACATCCCCATTTTGCTGTTCTGTTTGACAGCTTGCTGTCTGAGACCCTCTAATGTGGGACAGGATTGCTGTGCCACACTCAGCTCCTCCCTGGCAGGCCCCCCTCCACCCAAAAGCTCAGCAGTGTCTGCTGCCACCTCCTCTGGTGAAGGTTCTGCACAGGGGGGGAATTCTTCTTCCTCAGAAGTTGAATCATCTGTAGAGGGAGGGATAGTGGGTAGGGATTTACCCTTACTAACCCTAGCTTTAGGGAGCACTTGGTCCATTGTTCCAGGATCCAAGTCACCCTGTCCTTTTTGCTTTTTGGCCGGAGCCCTTGTCAAAGCAAAAATATGCCCAGGAATCAATCAATCAATAAATCAATCAATCACAATATTTATAGAGCGCACTACGTACCCGCTAGGGTTTCAAAGCGCTGAGGGGGAGGGGTGCTGCTACTGGTCGAATAGCCAGGTCTTGAGGAGTCTCCTGAAGGTGAGAAGGTCCTGGGTCTGCCGCAGGGGGGTCGGGAGGGTGTTCCAGGTCTTGGCAGCAAGGTAGGAGAAGGATCTGCCGCCGGAGGTCTTGCGTTGGAATCGGGGAACGATGGCGAGGTTGGTGGAGCGGAGATGGCAGGAGGGGACGTAGAAGTTGAGTCTGTTGTTCAGGTAGGCTGGTCCGGCGCCGTAGAGTGCCTTGTGAGCGTGGGTGAGGAGCTTGAAGGTGATCCTCTTGTCCATGGGGAGCCAGTGGAGGTCTTTCAGGAATGCCCAGCATTGCTGCATGAGCCTCCAACTCCACTTCTGCCCAAGCTGATGTCTCTAAATAATTTCCTAGTAGACAGTCTACAGGTAAATCTGAAGCAACCACAACTTTCTTTGGACCAGTAACCCCCCCCCCCCCAGTTGAGATTCACAACAGCCATGGGGTGGCTAAGAGTGTTGTTATGAGCGTCTGTTACTTGGTACTGGTGACCAAGTAGGTGTTGTTCAGGGTGTACCAGTTTCTCTATTACCATGGTAACACTGTTACTTTGTTGCGGTTTTGCAGGCTTCCTGAGCAGTCAGAGGTCGATCCTTTGGCAGAAGGTGAAGAGGGAGATGCAGAGGAACTCTGACGAGCTCTTGCATTCGGTATCTGAAGAATTCCCCAAAGCAGAGACCCTAAATAGCCAGAAAAGGAGGTTTGGCTACCTAGGAAGGAGGATAGGCTAGTAACACAGGTAAGAGCCTATCAGAAGGAGTCTCTGACGTCATCTGCTGGCCCTGGCCACTCAGAGCAGTTCAGTGTGCCAGCACACCTCTGAATCCAAGATGGCAGAAGTCTGGGGCACACTGGAGGAGCTCTGGGCACCTCCCCTGGGAGGAGCAGGTCAGGGGAGTGGTCACTCCCCTTTCCTTTGTCCAGTCGCGCCAGAGCAGGGCTGGGGATCCCTGAACCGGTGTAGACTGGCTTATGCAGAGATGGGCACCATCTGTGACCATGAAAGCATTTCCAGAGGCTGGGGGAGGCTACTCCTCCCCAGCCCTGACACCTTTTTCCAAAGGGAGAGGGTGTAACACCCTCTCTCTGAGGAAGTCCTTTGTTCTGCCTTCCTGGGCCAAGCCTGGCTGGACCCCAGGAGGGCAGAAACCTGTCTGAGGGGTTGGCAGCAGCAGCAGCTGCAGTGAAACCCCGGGAAAGGCAGTTTGGCAGTAACCGGGTCTGTGCTAGAGACTCGGGGGATCATGGAATTGTCTCCCCAATGCCAGAATGGCATTGGGGTGACAATTCCATAATCTTAGACATGTTACATGGCCATGTAGTCCAGTTATCCCTTATTAGTGTAGAAGAGGTGTTTCTAGCAGCTTAGCTAGCTCCTACTATACCACTGGTGTCATATGCACAATATCATAAGAAAACACAATACACAGATATACTAAAAATAAATGTACTTTATTTTTATGACAATATGCCAAAAGTATCTCAGTGAGTACCCTCAGTATGAGGATAGCAAATATACACAAGATATATGTACACAATACCAAAAATATGCAGTAATAGCAAAAGGAAGTAATGCAAGCAATGTACAGTCACAATAGATTTCAATGAGAACACATAGGTATAGGAGCAACACAAACCATATACTCCAAAAGTGGAATGCGAACCACGAATGGACCCCAAACCTATGTGAGCTTGTAGAGGGTTGCTGGGACTGTAAGAAAACAGTGAGGGTTAGAAAAATAGCCCACCCCAAGACCCTGAAAAGTAGGTGTAAAGTGCACCTAAGTTCCCCAGAGAGCACAGAAGTCGGGATAGGAGAATTCTGCAAGGAAGACCAACACCAGCAATGCAACAAAGGTGGATTTCGGACGAGAGTACCTGTGGAACAAGGGGACCAAGTCCAAGTGTCGCGACAAAGTCGAGATTGGGCAGATGCCCAGGAAATGCCAGCTGAGGATGCAAAGAAGCTGCCACCGGATGGTAGAAGCTGTGGATTCTGCAAGAACAAAGAGGACTAGGAACTTCCCCTTTGGAGGATGAATGTCCCACGTCGTGAAGAAGCTTGCAGAGGTGTTCCCACACAGAAAGACCGCAAACAAGCCTTGCTAGTTGCAAGGGTTGCGGTTAGGGTTTTTGGATGCTGCTGTGGCCCAGGAGGGACCAGGATGTCACCAATTGTATTAAGAGACAGAGGGGGCGCCCAGCAAGATAGGGAGCCCTCACAGAAGCAGGCAGCACCCGCAGAAGTGCCGGAACAGGCACTACGAAGAAGAGTGAACCGGAGCTCACCCGAAGTCACAAAAGGAGATCTCACAACGCCGGAGGACAACTCAGGAGGTTGTGCACTGCAGGTTAGAGTGTCAGGGACCCAGGCTTGGCTGTGCACAAAGGAAATCCTGGAAGAGTGCACAGGAGCCGGAGCAGCTGCAGTTCACGCGGTACCCAGCAATGCAGTCTAGCGTGGGGAGGCAAGGACTTACCTCCACCAAACTTGGACTGAAGAATCACTGGACTGTGGGAGTCATTTGGACAGAGTTGATGAGTTCCAGGGACCATGCTCGTCGTGATGAGAGGGGACCCAGAGGACCGGTGATGCAGTTCTTTTGGTGCCTGCGGTTGCAGGGGGAGGATTCCGTCGTCCCAAGGGAGATTTCTTCGGAGCTTCTAGTGCAGAGAGGAGGCAGACTAACCGCACAGCATGCACCACCAGGAAAACAGTCGAGAAGGCGGCAGGATCACCGATACAAGGTTGCAGTAGTCGTCTTTGTTACTTTGTTGCGGTTTTGCAGGCTTTCTGAGCAGTCAGCGGTCGATTCCTTGGCAGAAGGTGAAGAAAGAGATGCAGAGGAACTCTGATGAGCTCTTGCATTCATTATCTAAAGAATTCCCTAAAGCAGAGACCCTAAATAGCCAGAAAAGGAGGATTTCTACCTAGGAAGGAGGATAGGCTAGTAACACAGGTAAGAGCCTATCAGAAGGAGTCTCTGACGTCATCTGCTGGCCCTGGCCACTCAGAGCAGTCCAGTGTGCCAGCACACCTCTGAATCCAAGATGACAGAAGTCTGGGGCACACTGGAGGAGCTCTGGGCACCTCCCCTGGGAGGTGCAGGTCAGGGGAGTGGTCACTCCCCTTTCCTTTGTCCAGTTTCGCGCCAGAGCAGGGCTGGGGGATCCCTGAACCGGTGTAGACTGGCTTATGCAGAGATGGGCACCATCTGTGCCCATCAAAGCATTATCAGAGGCTGGGGGAGTCTACTCCTCCCCAGCCCTGACACCTTTTTCCAAAGGGAGAGGGTGTAACACCCTCTCTCTGAGGAAGTCCTTTGTTCTGCCTTCCTGGGCCAAGCCTGGCTGGACCCCAGGAGGGCAGAACCCTGTCTGAGGGGTTGGCAGCAGCAGCAGCTGCAGTGAAACCCCGGGAAAGGCAGTTTGGCAGTACCCGGGTCTGTGCTGGAGACTCGGGGGATCATGGAATTGTCTCCCCAATGCCAGAATGGCATTGGGGTGACAATTCCATGATCTTAGACATGTTACATGGCCATGTAGTCCAGTTATCCCTTATTAGTGTAGAAGAGGTGTTTCTAGCAGCTTAGGCTGATAGAAGGTAGCTATGGAGAGTGGCTTAGGCTGAACTAGGAGACATGCAAAGCTCCTACTATACCACTGGTGTCATATGCACAATATCATAAGAAAACACAATACACAGATATACTAAAAATAAAGGTACTTTATTTTTATGACAATATGCCAAAAGTATCTCAGTGAGTACCCTCAGTATGAGGATAGCAAATATACACAAGATATATGTACACAATACCAAAAATATGCAGTAATAGCAAAAGGAAGTAATGCAAGCAATGTACAGTCACAATAGATTTCAATTAGAACACATAGGTATAGGAGCAACACAAACCATATACTTCAAAAGTGGAATGCGAACCACGAATGGACCCCAAACCTATGTGAGCTTGTAGAGGGTCGCTGGGACTGTAAGAAAACAGTGAGGGTTAGAAAAATAGCCCACCCCAAGACCCTGAAAAGTAGGTGTAAAGTGCACCTAAGTTCCCCAGAGAGCACAGAAGTCGGGATAGGAGAATTCTGCAAGGAAGACCAACACCAGCAATGCAACAAAGGTGGATTTCGGACGAGAGTACCTGTGGAACAAGGGGACCAAGTCCAAGTGTCGCGACAAAGTCGAGATTGGGCAGATGCCCAAGAAATGCCAGCTGAGGATGCAAAGAAGCTGCCACCGGATGGTAGAAGCTGTGGATTCTGCAAGAACAAAGAGGACTAGGAACTTCCCCTTTGGAGGATGGATGTCCCACGTCGTGAAGAAGCTTGCAGAGGTGTTCCCACACAGAAAGACCACAAACAAGCCTTGCTAGTTGCAAGGGTTGCGGTTAGGGTTTTTGGATGCTGCTGTGGCCCAGGAGGGACCAGGATGTCACCAATTATATTAAGAGACAGAGGGGGCGCCCAGCAAGATAGGGAGCCCTCACAGAAGCAGGCAGCACCCGCAGAAGTGCCGGAACAGGCACTACGAAGAAGAGTGAACCGGAGCTCACCCGAAGTCACAAAAGGAGATCTCACAACGCCGGAGGACAACTCAGGAGGTTGTGCACTGCAGGTTAGAGTGTCAGGGACCCAGGCTTGGCTGTGCACAAAGGAAATCCTGGAAGAGTGCACAGGAGCCGGAGCAGCTGCAAATCACGCGGTACCCAGCAATGCAGTCTAGCGTGGGGAGGCAAGGACTTACCTCCACCAAACTTGGACTGAAGAATCACTGGACTGTGGGAGTCATTTGGACAGAGTTGATGAGTTCCAGGGACCATGCTCGTCGTGATGAGAGGGGACCCAGAGGACCGGTGATGCAGTTCTTTTGGTGCCTGCGGTTGCAGGGGGAGGATTCCGTCGTCCCAAGGGAGATTTCTTCTGAGCTTCTAGTGCAGAGAGGAGGCAGACTAACCCCACAGCATGCAGCACCAGGAAAACAGTCGAGAAGGCGGCAGGATCACCGATACAAGGTTGCAGTAGTCGTCTTTGTTACTTTGTTGCGGTTTTGCAGGCTTTCTGAGCAGTCAGCGGTCGATTCCTTGGCAGAAGGTGAAGAAAGAGATGCAGAGGAACTCTGATGAGCTCTTGCATTCATTATCTAAAGAATTCCCTAAAGCAGAGACCCTAAATAGCCAGAAAAGGAGGTTTGGCTACTTAGGAAGGAGGATAGGCTAGCAACACAGGTAAGAGCCTATCAGAAGGGGTCTCTGACGTCACCTGCTGGCACTGGCCACTCAGAGCAGTCCAATGTGCCAACAGCACCTCTGTTTCCAAGATGGCAGAGGTCTGGAGCACACTGGGGGAGCTCTGGGCACCTCCCCTGGGAGGTGCAGGTCAGGGGAGTGGTCACTCCCCTTTCTTTTGTCCAGTTTCGTGCCAGAGCAGGGCTGGGGGATCCCTGAACCGGTGTAGACTGGCTTATGCAGAGATGGGCACCATCTGTGCCCATCAAAGCATTTCCAGAGGCTGGGGGAGGCTACTCCTCCCCAGCCCTGACACCTTTTTCCAAAGGGAGAGGGTGTAACACTCTCTCTCTGAGGAAGTCCTTTGTTCTGCCTACTTGGGCCAAGCCTGGCTGGACCCCAGGAGGGCAGAAACCTGTCTGAGGGGTTGGCAGCTGCAGTGAAACCCCGGGTAAGGCAGTTTGGCAGTACCCGGGTCTGTGCTAGAGACTCGGGGATCATGGAATTGTCTCCCCAATGCCAGAATGGCATTGGGGTGACAATTCCATGATCTTAGATACGTTACATGGCCATGTTCGGAGTTACCATTGTGAGGCTATACATAGGTAGTGACCTATGTATAGTGCATGCGTGTAATGGTGTCCCCGCACTCACAAAGTCCGGGGAATTTGCCCTGAACGATGTGGGGGCATCTTGGCTAGTGCCAGGGTGCCCACACACTAAGTCACTTAGCACCCAACCTTTACCAGGTAAAGGTTAGACATATAGGTGACTTATAAGTTACTTAAGTGCAGTGGTAAATGGCTGTGAAATAACGTGGACGTTATTTCACTCAGGCTGCAGTGGCAGGCCTGTGTAAGAATTGGCAGAGCTCCCTATGGGTGGCAAAAGAAATGCTGCAGCCCATAGGGATCTCCTGGAACCCCAATACCCTGGGTACCTCAGTACCATATACTAGGGAATTATAAGGGTGTTCCAGTATGCCAATGTGAATTGGTGAAATTGGTCACTAGCCTGTTAGTGACAATTTGGAAAGCAAAGAGAGAGCATAACCACTGTGGTTCTGGTTAGCAGATCCTCAGTGAGACAGTTAGTCATCACACAGGGAACACATACAGGGCACACTTATGAGCACTGGGGCCCTGGCTGGCAGGGTCCCAGTGACACATACAACTAAAACAACATATATGCAGTGAAATATGGGGGTAACATGCCAGGCAAGATGGTACTTTCCTACTCCATTATAGTAGGGATGGTTTTGTTCCTGAAGGCCAGGTTGTTAGAGTGCCAGCTGTTAGAGGCAGGTCTCCCTCTGTTGAATCAAATCTTTCTTCTGTGTCAAAGCATTCCCAACCCACAGTCCTTCAAGACAAATTGTTAGAAAGGGAACTCAATATGTTGAGAGTGGAAGAGACCAGGCTGAAGCTATATTAGGTACACAAACAACTATAGGGGTAAATAATCCCAAGAAAGGCCCTCCTAAGGATAAGAAAATCCCAGAGATATTTAAAAAGAAGGGGACAAGGAATTCTGTAAATGCTATAACAGGGGTTGATGGGGATGGGAGCCCGCATAACTGTAGGGGCCCCACCCCAAAACCCACTTATAACATAGCAAGTCCTCCAATATCCCAGGGGGGTCTCCCATTTGCACCGCACACACCAACCCTCCTTCCATTGACTCCGGTGATTAAGGTGGTCCCAAGCCGATTTTGTACAAATCGCTTTGAACCTTCGTTAGTAATAGAGGATTCGCCTACGAGTGTGTCTAAGTGTAAGTCAGCAGTTGGAACATCCGACCCTAGTGTTATCCCACTGATCTCCCAGTCCGAGTCGGAAAGCAAAGAATCTGCAGCTAGTAGAGATAACCTGGCTACAGTCCTTCAGAGAGTTGATGAAGTCAAGGGATTGGTTTTAGTATTAATAGCTCTTATGAAGAGCAACCGTGCACACCAGCACGGAAATAACTGTGCTTGTGCAGGGATTTGTAAGGTTTGTGGGGAGGCCAGGGGGAAAGAAGCTTTTCCATCATCTGCCCCAACACAGGGGGCTGAATCAAGGGATAATTCTTGTCTCCCCATTAGAGGGGAGACAGCTTTACAAGGGAGGGAAGATTACCGCTGCGACCTCAACAAAGATAATACAAGGCCCAGAAGGAGGTCCACAAATGTACCTCGACACGGAGATCGTCAAGGTAATTGGTCAAGTAATTTAACTAGTGACAGAGCTAGAGGTAGGACCAGCGGATCTGACCTCCCGGAAACTGTCCAAGAGGCCAGTTTTACACAAACCTCTAACAGGCCACATAAAATCCCCTTTAACAACATCACTCTCCGTCGCAACAATATTGAGAGTACAGTTATTAAAGAACGGGACCTGCCTATAAGTCATGGAACTAACAAAATCTATTTGACCAATGTTCCAAAACTATCGCCAGGGTCAGCTGAGAACCAAGCCTCTTTGATTAACAAAGTCATACATTGGATACGCTCCCGACGAAGTTGTCTTTCTGTTATTCGCTCTGATATAATATCGGCCATGAGAAGCAGCATCCCAGGGACCAATTTTGATACAATAACTATCTATTTTGAAGATAAGACTATGGTGACACAACTAATGGATTTTGTCTCTCGCACCCACTTGGATAGTGTAACAACTAGGGGGGGGGAATAAGACTCATGTTACACCCACATAATTCTGGACTAGCCATGGGACCGGATGGATTAGATCTTTTAATTAATTCCTGTGGAGGTGCTGTACGAAAGGTAGCTACCAATCTTGGGTCGCTGCCTAGTCCTGTATGACTGACTACTGAATCAGCGACTAATGTGACAGCCCGCTCCAAGGTCTTACTTCCAACGGGGGATGATAAAGCACCACCATTAGACATCTGCAGTAATGACTTGAGCCCGGTGGATGCTGGATGTACAACCATGGTGATAAACCAAGATAAATGTACGTTAGATCTTATGTCATGGAACATTGCTGGCCTGGCAAAGAAACTAGATGACAGCGAATGGGCCTCTTTTATTAAAAAAATAGATATATGTCTGTTTCAGGAAACTTGGGAAGAGGACTCTACCAATATAGATGGATTTCTCTCATTTAGTGCACCTGCTATACCTCCAGAGAAGGGGAGGGGCCGGGCGAAAGGTGGGCTTTTATTACTTGTTAACAAGAATCTGCAGTGTGACTATAAGCTTTTGGAAATTAATTCTGTAGATTTAAAAGCCATGTGTATCACGTTCAACAGAAGTTTATCAATTGTTGTTGTTAATGCCTACATACGATCGGTCCCATATAGCTCTGAGTCCCATACCTTGGCTATCCTGTCCGAATTTGTGGGAAGCCTCCACACCTCGACTATCTTAATTGTAGCTGGAGATTTTAACTGTACCTTCAAACTTTCTACCCTCATAAGTGGTTTAACCGATGAAGAGGATGAGTTGTGGGGGATCCCACAATTATCCACTACTCGGCCTTGCAAAAACTCTCGGGTGGCCATGCAATTAGCCACATTATGTTTAAAACATGGCCTTAGGGCCTATAATGGTAGAACTCTATCTGATATGAATACCACACCAACATTCAAAAGGGGCATGTCTATAAGCACTATTGATTATTTTTTAGTTGATGTTAGGTTGTGGCCCCATTTGGTAGATATGAAAGTAGAAGTGAGATGTGATAGTGACCATTTCCCCTTGCTCCTTACCCTCGCTGGGGAAATGTTCAGGAGAACACTCAATAACTATGCCACAATAATTCCGCCACCATGCTGGAATAACAAATTTACTAAGATTACCTGGCCAAAAGTGATGTCCAACCCTCACCACATTAGAGCAATATATCAAATTTTTTAGAATAGTTTGACTGAGTACGAAGACCAGGCTGTGGGGAATATTCTGATTCTCAAAATACATGACAGCATGACTATTCAGCTACGGGGGTTCTTTTACAAAGCAAGGCAGTCAAAGCCACATGAAGGGAAAGGGGCACGTAAGGGATGGTTTGACGAGAGGTGCTCAAAGGCTAAGTCTGGGTTAAGAGCAGTAGTAATGTCTGGCTCCCCGGGGGAAATTACACAAGCTAGGTCCCTATACAAAGCAACCCTGTCTAATGCAAAAAAGCAGTGGGCGGATTCCCTGTGGCAGGAATTATTAGATGCTTCTAGAGAGAAGAATAACAAGCGCTTCTGGGAACTCCTGTCCAAAAGAGAAAATTGAGGTAGGAGTTGTCCCAGCAACCATATACAACCAGGAAGCTGGGTAGAGCATTTTACTACTCTTTATGCCCTACCAGAGGGCTCAATGGACACTAATGTGGTCCACTCTCCACCAAAGCTGTTGTATTTGAACCCCAGCACGGCCCTCCAAGTGGGGGCCCAGTGTGTTCCTAAGGGTTACCTTATCTTCAAAGTAGAAGAAACCCTTGAGGCTATAAATAGCCTGAAACCTGGCAAAGCACCTGGACCGGATAAGCTTCCTGGAGATCTTTATAGATCGGAACCAAATATCTGGTCCTGGTATATTAATTCCATTTCAAATAGCATAGCTGCAGGGGGACAAATTCCAGGTACATGGAAGGGGGCAGAGATCATACCCATTTATAAAAAAGGAAATGCTAACCTTCCAGCCAATTACAGGCCAATTAGCCTTATAGACAATTTACAAAAGATTTTCGCTAAACAAATTTTGCAGAGGCTAACCAGTTGGGTTGAGGAGTACCAAATCCTTTCCCAATTACAGGCTGGGTTTCGTGCTAAAACTAGCATGGTTGACCAGGTCTTTCGACTGGCCATATTGTATTGGAAATATGTTCTTATTGCCAAGCAGTGCCTGTATGTAGTATTTATTATAGACCTGCGATCTGCTTTTGATTTGGTTCCAAGAGCCAAACTGTGGGAAGTGCTGGGTAGATTGGGAGTCCCAGAGGACCTACTACTGTTAAAACGATTACATGATAACACTTATGCCCAAGTGAGGTGGGGTGAACAAGGCGAACTGACTGAACAGATCCCAATTACAAGGGGAGTTCGCCAAGGTTGTGTGCTAGCCCCTCTATTATTTACCTTATATATTAATGAAGTAGTAAATGCTGTGTCCATATGCCAGAACGATGCTCCCTCCCTGAACACACAAAAAATTCCCATCCTGCTCTTCGCCGATGATTCGCTTCTCATCTCTAAGACACCAATGGGGTTGCAAATCCTTGTTGATCGGTTTAATCGATTCTGCAGCGATCATGGGTTGGAGGTTAATATTAACAAAACCAAACTGATGGTGTTATCCAAAGGACTTAGGAAAAAATGCTCCATTCACATTGACGGAGTCCCCTTGAAGGAAGTTAGCTCTATAGACTACTTGGGAGTCAGGTTAACTAGCAAACTATCATGGGAAGAGCAGATAACAAAAAGTGCAGGGCTCCTACAACACAGAGCTTCATCTATATTGCGTTTTTATCAAAGCACCTCTACAAAAGTTGTTTCCCCAGCAATAAATATTTATATAGCTAAGGCTCAAGGTGCAGCCCTGTACGGAACGGAAGTATGGGGTTTCTCTAACTGTAACAAGATCAGTGTGGGGGAAAACAATTTTGCAAGAGCTTTAATTGCATGTCCACGCACCACACCCCTGCTTCCATTATTTTTAGATTTGGGGTTAAGCCGAGTAGCAGATCTAGCTATTTTAAGACCCCTCCTTTATTGGATCAGGTTATGGATAATCCCCGAACTAGATATCTATAAGACCTCATTACTCGACCTATTAAAATGCCAAAATGCTAACACTCTTCCCTGGATACGTCATGTGGCCCATTGGCTTCGGCTGTTGGGTCTGGGTGAATATTGGGAAAATCCCCATGAACTAGAGAGACGGCATAAAAACGTTTTAAAGCAAACTTATTGGTCTTATGTTAGGGATAACTATATAACCCACAAATCCCATCGTCGCTTAATCAATTCCTTTATTGATCTCAAATGGGCTCCAAAGTTTGAATCTTATTTGGACATTATACTGGATTTGCAGGGCAAGAGCTTATATGCAAGGTTTCGTTTTGGCTCTTTGCCTTTGATGTCATTGACTCATATGTGGGGGCCGATCAATCTTCCTGATATATGCCCTGCTTGTGGCAGCACTCTTGAAACCATTGAGCATTTTATGTTCTTTTGCCCAGCTTATGCTATTCCGCGATCAAAATGGATTCGTAATACATGCAGGTCTATGGGATTTAAGAACTGTTCCTTGGCTCTACGGGTTTTAAAAAGCCATAATTCAGCCAACGTAATTCTTTCAGTAAGCAAGTATTTAGCAACAGCTTGGCGTATACGACGTCACCTCCAAAAAACAATTTAAGGCTTCATTTCTTTTATAGATAAGTTTTAGAGTTTTATGTGTAACTCAAGTTCATTATTGTTTTAATGTTCTTATACCAATTAATAGTTGTGTATTTATTTACTTAAGTATTATTTATTATCTCTGTTTTTATGTGCTTTTATGGTCATTGATCGAATAAAGCTGATGATGAAATGGAAATGGATAGAGGTTTAGTGGTAGGAAAGAACCCTACTAGAGAATTTCTGTCTAATATGCTTATTGAGAATGATAAGGCCCAGGGTGGCACCTCATCTGAAAAGTTGATAGATAGCTCACACTCTGACTCAGGGGAGCCCCTTGAGGGAGTTGTACAGGGTTCACTTCCTAATCTGCCCCTTGGGAGACCACCTAGCATTACTGGTAGTAATAGAAGCTCCCATCATAGTAGGGATGGTTTTGTTCCTGAAGGCCAGGTTGTTAGAGTGCCAGCTGTTAGAGGCAGGTCTCCCTCTGTTGAATCAATTCTTTCTTCTGTGTCAAAGCATTCCCAACCCACAGACCTGCAAGACAAATTGTTAGAAAGGGAACTCAATAAGTTGAGAGTGGAAGAGACCAGGCTGAAGCTTAAACAGCAACAGCTGGCTCTAGACTTGGAATCCCTAGACTTAGAGAAGGAGAGACAGAGGTTGGGGTTTGGACCCCATGGTGGCAGCAGCAGTATTCCTGATAGCAATCCTGTTATAGAGCATGATTCCAGAAATCTGCACAAGATAGTTCCCCCTTACAAGGAGGGGGGATGACATTAACAAGTGGTTTGCTGCACTTGAGAGGGCCTGTATGGTACAGGGGGTCCCTCAAAGGCAGTGGGCTACTATCCTATGGCTATCTTTCAATGGAAAGGGTAGGGATAGGCTCCTTACTGTTAAGGAAAGTGATGCCAATAATTTTACAGTTTTGAAGAATGCACTCTTGGATGGATTTGGCTTAACCACTGAACAATACAGGATTAAGTTCAGAGAAACCAGAAAAGAGTCCTCACAAGACTGGGTAGACTTTGTTGACTATTCAGTGAAGGCCTTGGAGGGGTGGTTACATGACAGTAAAGTTTCTGACTATGAAAGCCTGTACAATCTAATCCTGAGAGAGCATATTCTGAATAACTGTGTGTCTGATTTGTTACACCAATATCTAGTGGACTCAGATCTGACCTCTCCCCAAGAGTTGGGAAAGAAGGCAGACAAATGGGTCAGAACAAGAGTGAACAGAAAAGTTCATACAGGGGGTGACAAGGATGGCAAGAAGAAGGATGGTAAGTCTTCAGACAAGGGTGGGGACAAATCTAAAAATGAGTCTTCATCAGGCCCACAAAAACACTCTGGTGGGGGTGGTGGGCCCAAATCCTCTTCTAATCAAGTAAAAAAACCATGGTGCTATTTATGTAAAGTAAAAGGCCATTGGACAACTGATGCCAGTTGTCCAAAGAAAAGCACCAAGCCTCCCACTACCACAACCCCTAATGCAACCTCTAGTGCCCCTAGTAATAGCAAATCCAAGGGAGTAGCTGGGCTCTCTTTTGGTAATTTAGTTGGGGTTGGTCTTGTTAGGGAGACAACAGAGGCTGTGCTAGTCTCTGAAGGTGCCATTGATTTGGCCACCTTGGTTGCTTGTCCCCTTAATATGGATAGGTACAAGCAACTTCCCCTAATCAATGGGGTTGAGGTTCAGGCCTACAGGGACACAGGTGCCAGTGTTACCATGGTAATAGAGAAACTGGTACACCCTGAACAACACCTACTTGGTCACCAGTACCAAGTAACAGACGCTCATAACAACACTCTTAGCCACCCCATGGCTGTTGTGAATCTCAACTGGGGGGGGAGGGGGGTTACTGGTCCAAAGAAAGTTGTGGTTGCTTCAGATTTACCTGTAGACTGTCTACTAGGAAATGATTTAGAGACATCAGCTTGGGCAGAAGTGGAGTTGGAGGCTCATGCAGCAATGCTGGGCATTCCTGGGCATATTTTTGCTTTAACAAGGGCTCAGACCAAAAAGCAAAAAGTACAGGGTGACTTGGATCCTGGAACAATGGAACAAGTTCTCCCTAAAGCTAGGGTTAGTAAGGGTAAATCCCTACCCACTATCCCTCCCTCTACAGATGATTCAACTTCTGAGGAAGAGGAATTTCCCCCCTGTGCAGAACCTTCACCAGAGGAGCTGGCAGCAGACACTGCTGAGCTTTTGGGTGGAGGGGGGCCTGCCAGGGAGGAGCTGAGTGTGGCACAGCAATCCTGTCCCACATTAGAGGGTCTCAGACAGCAAGCTGTCAAACAGCAAAATGGGGGTGTCAGTGACTCACATAGAGTTTACTGGGAGGACAACCTCTTGTACACAGAGACAAGGGACCCAAACCCTCGAGCAGCCAGGAGATTGGTCATTCCCCTGCAGTACAGAGAGTTCCTCCTAACTCTGGCACACAACATTCCCTTGGCTGGACATTTGGGTCAGATTAAAACATGGGAAAGGCTTGTCCCCCTGTTTCACTGGCCTAGGATGTCAGAGGACACAAAAGACTTTTGTAAGTCCTGTGTGACCTGCCAAGCCAGTGGCAAGACTAGTGGCACTCCAAAGGCTCCCCTTATTCCACTACCTGTGGTTGGGGTTCCCTTTGAAAGGGTAGGGGTTGACATAGTCGGCCCCTTGACCCTCCTACTGCTTTAGGCAATAGGTTTATCTTGGTGGTAGTGGACCATGCCACAAGATATCCTGAAGCTATTCCTGTAAGGACCACTACAGCTCCTGCAGTGGCAAAAGCCCTCCTGGGAATCTTTTCCAGGGTGGGTTTCCCAAAAGAGGTTGTATCAGACAGGGGTAGCAACTTTATGTCTGCATACTTGAAGGCCATGTGGAAGGAATGTGGTGTAACATACAAATTCACCACACCTTATCATCCACAAACAAATAGACTGGTGAGAGGTTTAATAAAACTCTCAAAGGAATGATAATGGGACTCCCTGAAAAACTCAGGAGGAGATGGGATGTCCTGTTACCTTGCCTCCTTTTTGCTTACAGGGAGGTACCCCAGAAAGGAGTGGGCTTCAGCCCCTTTGAACTCCTATTTGGACACCCTGTAAGAGGTCCCCTAACACTTGTGAAGGAGGGTTGGAAACAACCTTTAGAAGCTCCCAAGCAAGACAGAGTGGATTTTGTACTCGGCCTAAGATCCAGAATGGCTGAGTACATGAAAAAGGGCAGTAAAAAACCTTCAGGCCAGCCAAGAGCTCCAAAAGCAAGGGCATGACCAGAAGGCTGTTCTGATTCAGTACCAACCAGGACAGAAGGTGTGGGTATTGGAGCCTGTGGCCCCAAGAGCACTCCAAGACAAATGGAGTGGACCCCATCTCATTGTTGAAAAGAAGGGAGAGGTCACCTACTTGGTTGACCTGGGCACTGCCAGAAGTCCCCTTAGGGTGCTCCATGTCAATCGCCTAAAACCCTACTATGACAGGGCTGATCTCACCCTGCTCATGGCAACAGATGAAGGACAGGAAGACGAGAGCGACCCTCTCCCTGATCTCTTCTCTTCAACAGAACAAGATGCTCTAGTGGAATGTGTAGTTTTGGCAGACTGTCTTACTGCTGAGCAGAAAGACAACTGCATAAATCTCCTAGGTCAGTTTTCTGAACTCTTTTCTACTGTGCCAGGCACCACTTCTTGGTGTGAGCACACTATAGATACTGGAGACAGCATGCCTGTCAAAAGTAAGATCTATAGGCAGCCTGACCATGTCAGGGACTGCATAAAACAAGAAGTTCAGAAAATGCTTGAACTAGGAGTGGTTGAACATTCTGAAAGCCCATGGGCCTCTCCTGTGGTGCTTGTACCAAAGCCTCACTCCAAAGATGGAAAAAGGGAAATGAGGTTTTGTGTAGATTACAGAGGTCTCAACCAGGTAACAAAAACTGATGCTCACCCTATACCCAGGGCAGATGAGCTCATAGATACACTGGCATCTGCCAAGTATCTAAGCACCTTTGATTTGACTGCAGGGTATTGGCAGATCAAGTTATCAGAGGATGCTAAAGCAAAAACTGCATTTTCGACTATTGGAGGGCACTACCAATTCACAGTAATGCCCTTTGGTTTGAAAAATGCACCTGCCACTTTTCAGAGGTTGGTGAATACAGTCCTGCAGGGGTTGGAGGCTTTTAGTGCAGCATATCTGGACGATATAGCTGTCTTTAGCTCCACATGGGATGATCACCTGGTCCACCTGTGGAAGGTTTTAGAGGCCCTGCAGAAGGCAGGCCTCACTATCAAGGCTTCAAAGTGCCAGATAGGGCAGGGGAACTGGTTTATCTGGGACACCTGGTAGGTGGAGAACAGATTGCACCACTTCAGGGGAAAATCCAGACAATCATGGATTGGGTTCCCCCTACAACTCAGACCCAGGTGAGAGCCTTCTTTGGCCTCACTGGGTATTACAGGAGGTTCATTAAGAACTATGGCTCCATTGCAGCCCCACTTAATGATCTCACTTCCAAGAAAATGCCTAAAAGGGTATTGTGGACAGCTAGCTGTCAGAAAGCTTTTGAGGAGCTGAAACAGGCCATGTGCACTGCACCTGTCCTAAAAAGCCCATGTTACTCCAAGAAATTCATTGTTCAAACTGATGCATCTGAATTAGGGGTAGAGGCAGTCTTATCACAACTCAATTCTGAGGACCAGGATCAACCTGTTGCTTTTCTCAGCAGAAGGTTGATCCTTAGAAAAAAGCTGTTGGTCTGCCATAGAGAGGGAGGCCTTTGCTGTGGTCTGGGCACTGAAGAAATTGAGGCCATACCTGTTTGGCACTCACTTCATTGTTCAGACAGACCACAAACCTTTACTTTGGCTAAAACAAATGAAAGGTGAAAACCCTAAATTGTTGAGGTGGTCCATATCTATACAGGGAATGGACTATACAGTGGAACATAGACCTGGGAGTACCCTCTCCAATGCAGATGGACTCTCCAGATATTTCCACTTAGACAATGAAGACTCATCAGGTCATGGCTAGTCTTATTGTCCTTCGTTTGGGGGGGTTGTGTAGGAAAGTACCATCTAGCCTTGCATTTTACCCCATATTTTACTGTATATATGTTGTTTTAGTGTATGTGTCACTGGGACCCTGCCAGCCAGGGCCCCAGTGCTCATAAGTGTGCCCTGTATGTGTTCCCTGTGTGATGACTCACTGTCTCACTGAGGCTCTGCTAACCAGAACCTCAGTGGTTATGCTCTCTCTGCTTTCTAAATTGTCACTAACAGGCTAGTGACCAATTTCACCAATTCACATTGGCATACTGGAACATCCTTATAATTCCCTAGTATATGGTACTGAGGTACCCAGGGTATTGGGGTTCCAGGAGATCCCTATGGGCTGCAGCATTTCTTTTGCCACCCATAGGGAGCTCTGACAATTCTTACACAGGCCTGCCACTGCAGCCTGAGTAAAATAACGTCCACGTTATTTCACAGCCATTTACCACTGCACTTAAGTAACTTATGAGTCACCTATATGTCTAACCTTCACCTGGTGAAGGTTGGGTGCTAAGTTACATAGTGTGTGGGCACCCTGGCACTAGCCAAGGTGCCCCCACATCGTTCAGGGCAAATTCCCCGGACTTTGTGAGTGCGGGGACACCATTTCACGTGTGCACTATACATAGGTCACTACCTATGTATAGCGTCACAATGGTAACTCCGAATATGGCCATGTAACATGTCTAAGATCATGGAATTGTGACCCCAATGCCATGGCATTGGGGAGACAAGTCCATTATCCCCCGAGTCACTAGCACAGACCCGGGTACTGCCAAACTGCCTTTCCCGGGGTTTCACTGCAGCTGCTGCTGCTGCCAACCCCCCAGACAGGTTTCTGCCCTCCTGGGGTCCAGCCAGGCCTGGCCCAGGGAGGCAGAACAAAGGACTTCCTTAGAGAGAGGGTGTTACACCCTCTCCCTTTGGAAAAAGGTGTCAGGGCTGGGGAGGAGTAGCCTCCCCCAGCCTCTGGAAATGCTTTGATGGGCACAGACGGTGCCCATCTCTACATAAGCCAGTCTACACCGGTTCAACGATCCCCCAGCCCTGCTCTGGCGTGAAACTGGACAACGGAAAGGGGAGTGACCACTCCCCTGACCTGCACCTCCCAGGGGAGGTGCCCAGAGCTCCTCCAGCGCCCCCCAGAACTCTGCCATCTTGGATTCAGAGGTGTGCTGGCACACTGAACTGCTCTGAGTGGCCAGGGCCATCAGGTGACGTCAGAGACTCCTTCTGATGGGCTCTTACCTGTGTTACTAGCCTATCCTCCTTCCTAGGTAGCCAAACCTCCTTTTCTGGCTATTTAGGGTCTCTGCTTTGGGGAATTCTTCAGATACCGAATGCAAGAGCTCATCAGAGTTCCTCTGCATCTCCCTCTTCACCTTCTGCCAAAGGATCAACCGCTGACTGCTCAGGACGCCTGCAAAACCGCAACAAAGTAGCAAAGACGACTACTGCAACCTTGTATCGCTTCATCCTGCTGTCTTTCTCACCTTTTTTCCTGGTGGTGCATGCTCTGGGGGTAGCCTGCCTCCTTCTTGCACCAGGAGCTCTGAAGAAATCTCCCGTGGGTCGACGGAATCTTCCCCCTGCAACCGCAGGCAACAAAAGACTGCATCACTGGTCCTCTGGGTTCACTCTCAGCATGACGAGCGTGGTCCCTGGAACTCAGCAACTCTGTCCAAGTGACTCCCACAGTCCAGTGACTCTTCAGTCCAAGTTTGGTGGAGGTAAGTCCTTGCCTCCCCATGCTAGACTGCATTGCTGGGTACTGCGTGATTTGCAGCTGCTCCGGCTCCTGTGCACTCTTCCAGGATTTCCTTTGTGCACAGCCAAGCCTGGGTCCCCGACACTCTAACCTGCAGTGCACAACCTTCTCAGTTGTCCTCCGGCATCGTGGGACTCCCTTTTCTGACTTCGGGTGGAATCCAGTTCACTCCTCTTCCAAGTGCCTGTTCCGGTACTTCTGTGGGTGCTGCCTGCTTCTGTGAAGGCTCCCTGACTTGCTGGGCACCCCCTCTGTCTCCTCATCCAAGTGGCAACATTCTGGTTCCTCCTGGGCCACAGCAGCACCCAAAAACCCTAACCACAACCCTTGCAGCTAGCTTCTTCACGACGTGGGACATCCAGCCTCCAAAGGGGAAGTTCCTAGTCCTCTTCGTTCTTGCAGAAACCAAAGCTTCTTACATCTGGTGGCAGCTTCTTTGCACCCTCAGCTGGCATTTCCTGGGCATCTGCCCACTCTCGACATTGTCACAACTCTTGGACATGGTCCCCTTGTTTCACAGGTACTCAGGTCCGGAAATCCACTGTTGTTGCGTTGCTGGTGTTGGTCTTCCTTGCAGAAACCCCCATCACGACTTCTGTGCTCTCTGGGGATTATATTTGCACTTTACACCTACTTTACAGGGTCTTGGGGTGGGCTATTTTTCTAACCCTCACTGTTTTCTTACAGTCCCAGCGACCCTCTACAAGCTCACATAGGTTTGGGGTCCATTCGTGGTTCGCATTGCACTTTTGGAGTATATGGTTTGTGTTGACCCTATACCTATGTGCTCCTATTGCAATCTATTGTAACTTTACACTGCTTGCATTACTTCCTTTTGCTATTACTGCATAATTTTGGTATTGTGTACATATATCTTGTGTATATTTGGCATCCTCATACTGAGGGTACTCACTGAGATACTTTTGGCATATTGTCATAAAAATAAAGTACCTTTATTTTTAGTATATATGTGTATTGTGTTTTCTTATGATTTTGTGCATATGACACCAGTGGTATAGTAGGAGCTTTACATGTCTCCTAGTTCAGCCTAAGCTGCTCTGCTATAGCTACCTTCTGTCAGCCTAAGCTGCTAGAAACACCTCTTCTACACTAATAAGGGATAACTGGACCTGGCACAAGGTGTAAGTACCTCTGGTACCCACAACAAGGCAGGCCAGCCTCCTACACATATCAAACACACTTACTACATAGGGTTTCACTATGAGCACTGGGCCCTGGCTACCAGGATCCCATTGAGACAGTAAAAACACCCTGAGATATACTCACAAACAGACCAAAAGTGAGGGTAACAATGCTAGAAAGAGGCTACCTTACTACAAAATGGTAACTCCAAATATGGCCATGTAACATGTCTAAGATCATGGAATTGTCACCCCATTCCAAATTTGGTATTGAGGAGCCAATTCCATGCATCCTGGGGGCTTCACTATGGACCCCCAGTACTGTCAAACCAGCTCTCTGAGGCCTGCACTGCAGCTACAGCTGATGCCACCTCACAGACAGGGTTCTGCCCTCCTGGGGTCTGGGCAGCCCAGTCACAGTAAGGCAGAACAAAGCATTTCCTCTGAGAGCAGGGTATTACACCCTCTTCCTTTGCAAATAGGTGCTACAGGCTGGGAGGCGAAGCCTCCCCCGGCCTCTGGATATGCTTTGAAGGGCACAGATGGTGCCCTCCTTGCATAAACTAGTCTACACTCGTTCAGGGGCCCCTTCTCCCCTGCTCTGGCAGGAAACTGGGCAAAGGAAAGGTGAGTGACCACTCCCCTGTCAATCACCACCCCAGGGGTGGTGCCCAGAACTCCTCCAGTGTGTCCCAGACTCCAGCCATCTTGTTTTGCAATGTGTGGGGGCACTCTGGAGGGCTCTGAGTGGCCAGTGGCAGCAGGTGATGCCAGAGACCCCTCCTGATACGGCCATACCTGATAAGGTAGCCAATCCCCCTCTCAGAGCTATTTAGGGTCTCTCCTGTGGGTTCTCTTCAGATTCTGCTTGCAAGTTTCCTTCAGGAATCCTCTGCAACAACTTCAGACTCTTCTGACCTCAGATCAGCCACAGCCTGCTCCAAGAAACGCTGTAACTGCAACAAAGTGTCTACAAGAGACACTTTTCTTCAGCAACCTCAGCTCCAAGTCAGCAACTGCAACAGTTTCCACAGTGTGCATGCTCTGGGGACTCCCTGTCTTCATCCTGCACCAGAAGGACCGAAGAAATCTCCAGTGGAGTGACGGAGTCATTCCCCTGCTCCAAGCAGGCACCTTCCAAGGGTACGACTGGTACCTTGGGAGTCCTCTCACGGCGACGAGCATGCTCCTAAGGAAACAGAGGGTAGACATCATCGACATAGACTGTCCTGAGGTCCTGCTGACGCAATTTGGAGGAGGTAAGACCTTGCCTTCCCCGAGAACGATGGTACCCCTGTGTATTGTGTCTTCTTCGCCTCCTGAGGCTTCTGTGCACTCTGTGCACAATTCCTTGGTGCACAACCTGGCCCAGGTCCCCAGCACTCCACCCGGCGACGCTCAAGTTGCTGAGTTGTTCTCCGGCCGCGTGGGACCTTCTTTTGTTGTGCTGCATCAACCGCGTTTTGCACCTCGTTTGAACCCGGATCCTGCGGCTTCTGGGGGAGGCTGGCTGGCATCCCGAGGGCTCTCTAAAGTGCTGAGAGCCCCCTCTTCCTCCTCACACAGAGTTGAGCCCCCAGGCCCCTCCTGGGTCCATCCAGTGCCATTTTGATTAAAAATGCACTTTTGTCGTAGCCAAGGCTTGTTTGTGCCTTCCAACACGAAATCTCATCTGCAACAATCTTCACGCCGTAGGACATCTTTTGCATCATGCAGGAACTTGCTGGCATCTTCCTAGGGTGCATTTCTGCAGTCTTCGACTAACCAGGGACTCTTCATTTGCACCCTCTTCTGGTTTGGCAGTGGCTCCTGCCCTTCCTGGAACTTCTTTCGACTTCTGGACTTGGTCCCCTTCCTTTGAAGGTCTTCAGGTCCAATAATCCAGCAGTTGTTCTTTGCAGACTTGGGGGCATATTTATACTCTGTTTGCACCGAATTAGCGCCATTTTTTTTTACTCTAATTCGGTGCAAAACTAACTTCATATTTATACTTTGGTGCTAGACCAGTCTAGCACCAAATTTATGGAGTTAAAGTCATTTTTTGGAAGTGGAAACCTACCTTGCCTTAATGAGATGCAAGGTAGGCGTTCCCGTGCAAATGTCTCTATGACCTTAACACCATATTTATACTCCTGTGCAAAAATGGTACACGGGATGGAGGAGGGGTCAAAAAATGGTGCAAAGCTTGCTTTGCCCGGTTCTTAAACTCCTGGGTCAGGGCAGGCGTTAGGGGACCTGTGGGCCTATTTCCATGGTGAAACACCATGGAATACGACTGCAGGTGTCCTCCCCAGACCCCAGGGGCACCCCCACCCACACCAAAGGAACTGCGGAGGATGGGGGGCCCCATCCTAGGTAAGTACAGATAAGTAGAGGTAAGTATTGCATTTTATTTTTTAAAATGCCATGGGGGCCCTGTAATGGTCACCCATACATGGCACAGGGTGCAATGGCCATGCCCAGGGGACCCTTGTCCCCTGTGCTGGCCATTGGGGTGGTGGGTATGACTCCTGCCTTTTCTAAGGCAGGAGTCATGTGGCATGGTAGGCTTAGCACCATTAAATGTCGCTAATCTGGTTAGACTCATTTGTTATTACTCTAACCTGCCTAAAGTAATTTTTTGGTGCTAAACCCCCTTCTTCTATACTGCCAGTCCCACCCGACTAAAGTTTTATTTTTTTTACTCTAGCCTACCCTTTGCACCGGCTTGCACCATTCCTAAATTGCACCAAAAAGTATAAATAAGGGCCTTGGTTTGCTGCTGCAAAACGAGGTGTGGTGTGTCCTAAGGAAACTTGCAGTGCTTTACTCCTGCTTTTCTGGGCTCTGGCGTGGGGTAATTTACTTACCTTTACTGTTTTCTTACTCTCCCAGCGATTCTGCACACACTACACTTGTCTAGGGGGGAATTTGTGATTCACATTCCACTTTTTTAGTATATGGTTTGTGTTGCCTCTAGACCTATTTTCTCCCATTGCATTCTATGGGATTTCCTACTGTTTGCATTGTTCTATGAATATTTACTTGCCTAATTTTGGTGTCTTCTTTATCTATTGTGTATAATACTTACCTCCAGAAGGAGTATTGTCTCTAAGATATTTTTGGTACTGTGTCACACAAAATAATACCTTCATTTTTGGTAACACTGAGCATTGTCTTTACTTGTGTATAAGTACTGTGTAACTATAAGTGGTATTGCAAGAGCTTTGCATGTCTCCTAGTTCAGCCTAAGCTGCTCTGCTATAGCTACCTCTATCAGCCTAAGCTGCTAGAACACTACTACTTCACTAATAAGGGATAACTGGACCTGATATAAGGTGTACATACCCAAGGTACCCACTACACACTAGGCCAGCCTTGTAGGAATTTGGCTCTGTATGCACTATTTCAAAGTAAGGAATAGTATGCACAGAGTCCCAGGGTTCCCCTTAGAGGTAAGATAGTGGCAAAAATAGATAATACTAATGCTCTATTTCGTAGTAGTGTGGTCGAGCAGTAGGCTTATCAAAGGAGTAGTGTTAAGCATTTGTTGTACATACACAAGCAATAAATGAGGAACACACACTCAAAGACAATTCCAGGCCAATAGGTTTTTGTATAGAAAAATATATTTTCTTAGTTTATTTTAAGAACCACAGGTTCAAATTGTACATGTAATACTTCAAATGCAAGGTATTGCAAGTAGGTACTTTAGGAACTTTGAATTAGCAAAATAGCATATACACTTTTCACATAAATCACATATAGCTATTTTAAAACTAGACATAGTGCAATTTTCAACAGTTCCTGGGGGAGTAAGAGTTTGTTAGTTTTTGCAGGTAAGTAAACCACCTACGGGGTTCAAGTTTGGGTCCAAGGTAGCCACCGTTGGGGGTTCAGAGCAACCCCAAAGTTACCACACCAGCAGCTCAGGGACGGTCAGCTGCAGAGGCCAAAGTGGTGCCCAAAACGCATAGGCTTCAATGGAGAAGGGGGTGCCCCGGTTCCAGTCTGGCAGCAGGTAAGTACCCGCGTCTTCGGAGGGCAGACCAGGGGGGTTTTGTAGGGCACCGGGGGGGACAGAGGTCAGCACAGAAAGTACACCCTCAGCAGCACGGGGGCGGCTGGGTGCAGTGTGCAAACACGCGTCGGCTTTGCAATGGAAATCAATTGGAGACAAAGGTGTCTCTTCAGCGATGCAGGCAGGCAAGGGGGGGGCTCCTCGGGGTAGCCACCACCTGGGCAAGAGAGAGGGCCTCCTGGGGGTCACTCCTGCACTGGAGTTCCGATCTTTCAGGTCCTGGGGGCTGCGGGTGCAGAGTCTTTACCATGCGTCGGGATCTGGGAGTCAGACAGTCGCAGTCAGGGAGAGCCTCAGGATTCCCTCTGCAGGCGTCGCTGTGGGGGCTCAGGGGGGGACAACTCTGGCTACTCACAGTCTCGCAGTCGCCGGGGAGTCCTCCCTGAAGTGTTGTTTCTCCACAAGTCGAGCCGGGGGCGTCGGGTGCAGAGTAGCAAGTCTCATGCTTCCGGCGGGAAACGTAGTTGTTTTAAAGTTGCTCCTTTGAAACAAAGTTGCAGTCTTGGGTGAACAGAGCCGCTGTCCTCGGGAGTTCATGGTCCTTCTAGAGCAGGGCAGTCCTCTGAGGATTCAGAGGTCGCTGGTCCCTGGGGAGAGCGTAGCTGGAGCAGTGTCTTTAGAAGGGGGAAGACAGGCCGGTAGAGCTGGGGCCAAAGCAGTTGGTGTCTCCGTCTTCTCTGCAGGGTTTTTTGGCTTAGCAGTCCTCTTCTTCTTAGGTTGCAGGAATCTGAGTTCCTAGGTTCTGGGGAGCCCCTAAATACAGAATTTAGGGGTGTGTTTAGGTCTGGGAGGGCAGTAGCAAATGGCTACTAGCCCTGAGGGTGGCTACACCCTCTTTTTGCCTCCTCCCAAGGGGAGGGGGTCACATTCCTATCCCTATTGGGGGAATCCTCCATCTGCAAGATGGAGGATTTCTATAAGTCAGAGTCACCTCAGCTCAGGTTGCCTTAGGGGCTGTCCTGACTGGCCAGTGACTCCTCCTTGTTTTTCTCATTATCTCCTCCGGCCTTGCCGCCAAAAGTGGGGCCGTGGCCGGAGGGGGCGGGCAACTCCACTAGCTGGAATGCCCTGGGGTGCTGTAACAAAGGGGATGAGCCTTTGAGGCTCACCACCAGGTGTTACAGTTCCTGCAAGGGGGAGGTGATAAGCATCTCCACGCAGTACAGGCTTTGTTACTAGCCACAGAGTGACAAAGGCACTCTCCCCATGTGGCCAGCAACATGTCTCGAGTGTGGCAGGCTGCTAAAACCAGTCAGCCTACACGGGTAGTTGGTTGAGGTTTTAGGGGGCACCTCTAAGGTGCCCTCTGGGGTGTATGTTACAATAAAATGTATACTGGCATCAGTGTGCATTTATTGTGCTGAGCAGTTTGATACCAAACTTCCCAGTTTTCAGTGTAGCCATTATGGTGCTGTGGAGTTCGTGTGTGACAGACTCCCAGACCATATACTCTTATGGCTACCCTGCACTTACAATGTCTAAGGTTTTGCTTAGACACTGTAGGGGCACAGTGCTCATGCACTGGTGCCCTCACCTATGGTATAGTGCACCCTGCCTTAGGGCGGTAAGGCCTGCTAGAGGGGTGACTTATCTATACTGCATAGGCAGTGTGAGGTTGGTATGTGTAGGAAAGTACCATCTTGCCTGGCATGTTACCCCCATTTTTCACTGTATATATGTTGTTTTAGTTGTATGTGTCACTGGGACCCTGGTATCCAGGGCCCCGGTGCTCATAAGTGTGCCTGAATGTGTTACCTGTGTAGTGACTAACTGTCTCACTGAGGCTTTGCTAACCAGAACCTCAGTTGTTATGCTCTCTCATATCTTTCAAATTGTCACTAACAGGCTAGTGACCAATTTTACCAATTTACATTGGCTTACTGGAACACCCTTATAATTCCCTAGTATATGGTAATAAGGTACCCAGGGTATTGGGGTTCCAGGAGATCCCTATGGGCTGCAGCATTTCTTTTGCCACCCATGGGGAGCTCTGACAATTCTCACACAGGCCTGCCACTGCAGCCTGAGTGAAATAACGTCCACGTTATTTCACAGCCATTTTACACTGCACATAAGTAACTTATAAGTCACCTATATGTCTAACCTTTACCTGGTAAAGGTTAGGTGCAAAGTTACTTAGTGTGAGGGCACCCTGGCACTAGCCAAGGTGCCCCCACATTGTTCAGGGCCAATTCCCCGGACTTTGTGAGTGCGGGGACACCATTACACGCGTGCACTACATATAGGTCACTACCTATATGTAGCTTCACAATGGTAACTCCGAATATGGCCATGTAACATGTCTATGATCATGGAATTGCCCCCTCTATGCCATCCTGGCATAGTTGGCACAATCCCATGATCCCAGTGGTCTGTAGCACAGACCCTGGTACTGCCAAACTGCCTTTCCTGGGGTTTCACTGCAGCTGCTGCTGCTGCCAACCCCTCAGACAGGTTTCTGCCCTCCTGGGGTCAAGCCAGGCTTGTCCCAGGATGGCAGAACAAAGGACTTCCTCTGAGAGAGGGTGTTACACCCTCTCCCTTTGGAAAATGGTGTGAAGGCAGGGGAGGAGTAGCCTCCCCCAGCCTCTGGAAATGCTTTCATGGGCACAGATGTGCCCAATTCTACATAAGCCAGTCTACACCGGTTCAGGGGACCCCTTAGCCCTGCTCTGGTGAGAAACTGGACAAAGGAAAGGGGAGTGACCACTCCCCTGACCTGCACCTCCCCTGGGAGGTGTCCAGAACTCCTCCAGTGTGCTCCAGACCTCTGCCATCTTGGAAACAGAGGTGCTGCTGGCACACTGGACTGCTCTGAGTGGCAAGTGCCACCAGGTGACGTCAGAGACTCCTTGTGATAGGCTCCTTCAGGTGTTGCTAGCCTATCCTCTCTCCTAGGTAGCCAAACCCTCTTTTCTGGCTATTTAGGGTCTCTGTCTCTGGGGAAACTTTAGATAACGAATGCAAGAGCTCATCCGAGTTCCTCTGCATCTCTCTCTTCACCTTCTGCCAAGGAATCGACTGCTGACCGCGCTGGAAGCCTGCAAAACTGCAACATAGTAGCAAAGACGACTACTGCAACTCTGTAACGCTGATCCTGCCGCCTTCTCGACTGTTTTCCTGGTGGTGCATGCTGTGGGGGTAGTCTGCCTCCTCTCTGCACTAGAAGCTCCGAAGAAATCTCCCGTGGGTCGACGGAATCTTCCCCCTGCAACCGCAGGCACCAAAAAGCTGCATTACCGGTCCCTTGGGTCTCCTCTCAGCACGACGAGCGAGGTCCCTTAAATCCAGCAACTCTGTGCAAGTCACTCCCACAGTCCAGTGACTCTTCAGTCCAAGTTTGGTGGAGGTAAGTCCTTGCATCCCCACGCCAGACTGCATTGTTGGTAACCGCAACTTCTGCAGCTGCTCCGGCCCCTGTGCACTTCCGGCGGAAATCCTTTGTGCACAGCCAAGCCTGGGTCCACAGCACTCTAACCTGCATTGCACGACTTTCTAAGTTGGTCTCCGGCGACGTGGGACTCCTTTGTGTAACTTTGGGTGAGCACTGTTTCACGCATCCTTGTAGTGCCTGTTTCTGTCACTTCTCTGGGTGCTACCTGCTGCTAAGAGGGCTCCTTGTCTTGCTCGACGTCCCCTCTACCTCCTGGTCCAATTTGCGACCTCCTGGTCCCTCCTGGGCCACAGCAGCATCCAAAAACGCTAACTGCACGATTTGCAGCTAGCAAGGCTTGTTGGCGTTCTTTCGGCGGGAAAACACTTCTGCACGACTCTCCACGGCAAGAGGGATCAGTCCACCAAGGGGGAAGTCTCTAGCCCTTTTCGTTCCTGCAGAAACCTCAGCTTCTTCTGTCCAGTAGAAGCTTCTTTGCACCCACAGCTGGCATTTCCTGGGCATCTGCCCATCTCCGACTTGCTTGTGACTTTTGGACTTGGTCCCCTTGTTCCACAGGTACCCTCGACTGGAAATCCATCGTTGTTGCATTGCTGGTTTGTGTCTTTCCTGCATTATTCCTCTATCATGACTTCTTTGTCCTTGGGGGAACTTTAGTGCACTTTGCACTCACTTTTCAGGGTCTTGGGGTGGGCTATTTTTCTAACCCTCACTATTTTCTAATAGTCCCAGCGACCCTCTACAAGGTCACATAGGTTTGGGGTCCATTCGTGGTTCGCATTCCACTTTTGGAGTATATGGTTTGTGTTGCCCCTATCCCTATGCGTCCCCATTGCATCCTATTGTAACTATACATTGTTTGCACTGTTTTCTAAGACTATACTGCATATTTTTGGTATTGTGTACATATATCTTGTGTATATTTCCTATCCTCTCACTGAGGGTACACTCTGAGATACTTTGGCATATTGTCATAAAAATAAAGTACCTTTATTTTTAGTATAACTGTGTATTGTGTTTTCTTATGATATTGTGCAAGTGACACTTGTGGTACTGGAGGAGCTTCACTCGTCTCCTAGTTCAGCCTAAGCTGCTCTGCTAAGCTACCATTATCTATCAGCCTATGCTGCTAGACACCCTATACACTAATAAGGGATAACTGGGCCTGGTGCAAGGTGCAAGTACCCCTTGGTACTCACTACAAGCCAGTCCAGCCTCTTACAGTATGGCACCCTGAGGGGAGTGTGTAGGAGGCTGGACTGGCTTGTAGTGAGTACCAAGGGGTATTTGCACCTTGCACCAGGCCCAGTTATCCCTTATTAGTGTATAGGGTGTCTAGCAGCTTAGGCTGATAGATAATGGTAGCTTAGCAGAGCAGCTTAGGCTGAACTAGGAGACGTGTGAAGCTACTACAGTACCACTTAGTGTCATATGCACAATATCATAAGAAAACACAATACACAGTTATACTAAAAATAAAGGTACTTTATTTTTTATGACAATATGCCAAAGTATCTTAGAGTGTACCCTCAGTGAGAGGATAGGAAATATACACAAGATATATATACACAATAGCAAAAATATGCAGTATAGTCTTAGAAAACAGTGCAAACAATGTATAGTTACAATAGGATGCAATGGGGAAACATAGGGATAGGGGCAACACAAACCATATACTCCAAAAGTGGAATGTGAACCTCGAATGGACCCCAAACCTATGTGACCTTGTAGAGGGTCGCTGGGACTATTAGAAAATAGTGAGAGTTAGAAAAATAACCCTCCCCAAGACCCTGAAAAGTGAGTGCAAAGTGCACCAAAGTTCCCCTAAGGACAAAATAGTCGTGTTAGAGGGAAAATGCAAGGAAAACACAAATCAGCAATGCAACAACGATGGATTCCTGACTGAGGGTACCTGTGGAACAAGGGGACCAAGTCCAAAAGTCACAAGCAGCTCGGAGATGGGCAGATGCCCAAGAAATGCCAGTGGTTGGTGCAAAGAAGCTCTTACTAGGCTGAAGAACTGTGAATACTGCAGGAACGACAAGGGCTAGAGACTTCCCCTTTGGAGGATGGATCCCCCACGCCTTGGAGAGTCGTGCAGAAGTGTTTTCCCGCCGGATGGACGCCAACAAGCCTTGCTACACGCAAATCGTGCGTTTGGCTTTTTTGGACGCTGCTGGGGCCCAGGAGGGACCAGGAGGTAGCAAATTGGACCTGCACAGAGAAGGGACGTCGAGCAAGACAAAGAGCCCTCACTGAAGCAGGTAGCACCCGGAGAAGTGCCAGAAACAGGCACTACGAGGATGCGTGAAACGGTGCTCGCCGAAGTTGCACAAAGGAGTCCCACGTCGCCGGAGACCAACTTAGAAAGTCGTGCAATGCAGGTTAGAGTGCCGTGGACCCAGGCTTGGCTGTGCACGAAGGATTTCCGCCGGAAGTGCACAGGGGCCGGAGTAGCTTGCAAAGTCGCGGTTCCCAGCAATGCAGCCCAGCGAGGTGAGGCAAGGACTTACCTCCACCAAACTTGGGCTGAAGAGTCACTGGACTGTGGGGGTCACTTGGACGGTGTCGCTGGATTCGAGGGACCTCGCTCGTCGTGCTGAGAGGAGACCCAAGGGACCGGAAATGCAGCTTTTTGGTGCCTGCGGTTGCAGGGGGAAGATTCCGTCGACCCACGGGAGATTTCTTCGGAGCTTCTGGTGCAGAGAGGAGGCAGACTACCCCCACAGCATGCACAAGCAGGAAAACAGTCGAGAAGGCGGCAGGATCAGCGTTACAGAGTTGCAGTAGTCGTCTTTGCTACTATGTTGCAGGTTTGCAGGCTTCCAGCGCGGTCAGCGGTCGATTCCTTATCAGAAGGTGAAGAGGGAGATGCAGAGGAACTCGGCTGAGCTCATGCATTCGTTATCTAAAGTTTCCCCAGAGACAGAGACCCTAAATAGCCAGAAAAGAGGGTTTGGCTACCTAGGAGAGAGGAAAGGCTACTAACACCTGAAGGAGCCTATCACAAGGAGTCTCTGACGTCACCTGGTGGCACTGGCCACTCAGAGCAGTCCAGTGTGCCAGCAGCACCTCTGTTTCCAAGATGGCAGAGGTCTGGAGCACACTGGAGGAGCTCTGGACACCTCCCAGGGGAGGTGCAGGTCAGGGGAGTGGTCACTCCCCTTTCCTTTGTCCAGTTTCGCGCCAGAGCAGGGGCTAAGGGGTCCCTGAACCGGTGTAGACTGGCTTATGCAGAATTGGGCACATCTGTGCCCAACAAAGCATTTCCAGAGGCTGGGGGAGGCTACTCCTCCCCTGCCTTCACACCATTTTCCAAAGGGAGAGGGTGTCACACCCTCTCTCAGAGGAAGTTCTTTGTTCTGCCATCCTGGGCCAGGCCTGGCTGGACCCCAGGAGGGCAGCTGCCTGTCTGAGGGGTTGGCAGCAGCAGCAGCTGCAGTGAAACCCCAGGAAGGGCAGTCTGGCAGTACCAGGGTCTGTGCTACAGACCACTGGGATCATGGAATTGTACCAACAATGCCAGGATGGCATAGAGGGGGCAATTCCATGATCATAGACATGTTACATGGCCATATTCGGAGTTACCATGGTGAAGCTACATATAGGTAGTGACCTATATGTAGTGCACGCGTGTAATGGTGTCCCCGCACTCACAAAGTTCAGTGAATTGGCTCTGAACAATGTGGGGGCACCTTGGCTAGTGCCAGGGTGCCCTCACACTAAGTAACTTTGCACCTAACCTTTACCAGGTAAAGGTTAGACATATAGGTGACTTATAAGTTACTTAAGTGCAGTGTAAAATGGCTGTGAAATAACGTGGACGTTATTTCACTCAGGCTGCAGTGGCAGGCCTGTGTAAGAATTGTCAGAGCTCCCTATGGGTGGCAAAAGAAATGCTGCAGCCCATAGGGATCTCCTGGAACCCCAATACCCTGGGTACCTCAGTACCATATACTAGGGAATTATAAGGGTGTTCCAGTAAGCCAATGTAAATTGGTAAAATTGGTCACTAGCCTGTTAGTGACAATTTGAAAGTAATGAGAGAGCATAACCACTGAGGTTCTGGTTAGCAGAGCCTCAGTGAGACAGTTAGGCACCACACAGGGAACATATACATGCACACCTATGAGCACTGGGGCCCTGTGTGACAGGGTCCCAGTGACACATACATATAGGCCACAAACCTATGAGCACTGGGGTCCTGACCAGCAGGATCCCAGTGACACATAACAACCATACTGAAAACATGGTGTTTTCACTATGAGCACTGAGGCCTGGCTATCAGGATCCCAGTGAGACAGTGAAAACAGTGACAAACACCCTGACATACACTCACAAACAGGCCAAAAGTGGGGGTAACAAGGCTAGAAAGAGGCTACCTTCTCACACAACCCCCCCCCAAACGAAGGACAATAAGGCTAACCTTGGCCAGTTGAGACTTTATTGTCTAAGTGGTGATAAGTAGAGAGTAGCTCTGCAATAGACTGGTTACTCCCTTTATCATCCACTATATGGTTACTTCCCTGTGGGGATGTAAACCACCCTGTTTGAAGTTTTTTAGCTAAGCAACAATGTGAAGATGTATTTTCAGAGTTTCTATCAGTAAGTTTTAGTTTAGAGCAGTGGGAATTGTCCACTGAACCTATTTGTAGTGATGGAAATGCCAGACAGGGATGCTGTCTCAGAAAAGCCATGGCTGGGCAAAAACTTTGTCCATTTGGCTGGAAGAGAGAACAGGGATGCTGTTTCTCTTGAGTTGGAGCAGGGCAGGGATGCTGTCCTACGAGCTCCACACTAGGGCAGGGATGCTGTCCTAAGTGTTGTGAGGCAGTACAGGGTTTCTGCACTAAAGTTTCTCTGGGAGGGTTGGAGGGATGCTCCATGTTAACTAAAATGGTGCTCTTTTTGTCACCAATGTTAGTTATCCCACAGAGAGGTACTTCTACCTCAGGGAGTCCAGCTATGCCAGCTGATGATTCCCTTGGAACAGGTGCCACCCGAGGAGAGGTTTCTCCCACCACAGGAATGGTATCCTGAATGGTAGGGTGGTTAGGGGATACTGTGATACCCTTTTTACCTGTTGATGGAGAGGGATCCTGAGTTTTCAGGCCTTCTCTCCTTTGCTTTTTCATTTCAGTAGAAATGAGAGGGAACAATTCCTCAGGGATGCCCAGCATGGCTGCATGGGCATACAACTCTACATCAGCCCAACCTGAGGCCTCTAGGTCATTACCTAAGAGACAGTCTACAGGTAAGCTAGGTGATACCACCACCTGCTTAGGGCCAGTAACTCCACCCCAACTAAACTGAATTATAGCTAAGGGAAGAAACTTAGTGGAGTTATGGACATCAATAATCTTATACTGTTGTCCAATGATGTGTTGTTCAGGAGGCACTAGGTTTTCAGTCACCAAAGTGAAACTGGCACCTGTGTCCCTGTAGGCCAAGGCCTCAACACCATTTATTGAAACTGTCTGCCTGTACTTATCCATTGTAAGGGGACAAGCAGCCAGTGTGGCAAGGCCAATGCCACTAGGTGTGACAGAAACTGTCTTGGGACTGATTACATCAGTTTCCACTATGGACCCATAAGTGAACCCAACTACACCCTTTGCTTGACTGTTGCCAGCAGTCCCACCACTAGTACCACTACTGCTAGGGGCACTAGAGCTTGATGTATTAGTGGTGGTAGGCTCAGGGGGTTTACCTGGACAGGACTTATCCCCTGGCCTATGGCCTCTGTTTTTACACACAAAGCACCAAGGCTTTTTAATGTGTGCAGGTTGGGAAGAAGAGGAAGAATTTGTTTTATCCCCACCCTCTGAAGAGTGTTTAAGATTTGAAGTGGGATTTTTGGTTTTATCCTTATCCCCATGCTTATCTTGAGATTTTTCACCATCTTTCTTCTTATTGCCATCTTTGTCACCCCCTGTATGAACTTTTCTGTTCACCCTTGTTCTGACCCATTTGTCTGCCTTCTTTCCCAATTCTTGGGGAGAGGTCAGATCAGAGTCTACCAGGTACTGGTGCAACAAATCAGACACACAATTATTAAGTATATGCTCTCTCAGGATTGTGTTATACAGGCTTTCATAATCAGTAACTTTACTGCCATGTAACCACCCCTCCAAGGCCTTCACTGAATGGTCAATGAAATCAACCCAGTCTTGTGAAGACTCCTTTTTGGTCTCTCTGAACTTTATCCTGTACTGTTCAGTGGTTAAGCCATAACCATCCAGGAGTGCATTCTTAAGAACTGTAAAATTATTGGCATCATTTTCTTTCACAGTAAGGAGTCTATCTCTACCCTTTCCACTAAATGATAGCCATAGGATAGCAGCCCACTGCCTTTGAGGGACATCCTGTACAACACAGGCCCTCTCAAGTGCAGCAAACCACTTGTTAATATCATCCCCCTCCTTATAAGGGGGAACTATCTTATGCAGATTCCTGGAATCATGCTCTTTTGCAGGATGACTATGGGGAATACTGCTGCTGCCACCATGGGTTTCTAAACCCAACTTCTGTCTTTCCCTCTCTATTTCTAAAGACTGTCTATCCAAATCCAGCTGTTGCTTCTTGAGCTTCAGTCTGGTTTGCTCCACTCTCAATCTATTGAGCTCCCTTTCTAACAATCTGTCATCAGGGTGGGTGGGAGGGACATTTCTAGATACAGAGGTATGATGGGAATGAACAGAAGGAGACCTGTCCCTTACAGAGGGCACCCTAACAGCTTGGCTACCAGCATAATGTGAGAGCACATCATCAGTATGATGTGATTCAACCTCTGTACCAACTATGCTAGACTGTCTAGTAATGGGCAGGCTGAGAAGTTTCTTTCCTGAACCTTTTCCTGGGGGAGTCCCTGGATCAGATTGAGAACCATTAGCTACTTTTTCTACAGATTGGGCACTTATGGCCTTATCCTGTACTCTAAGCATATTAATTAACAGTTCTAAGGAAGGATTCTTCCCTACACTCAAACCTCTCTCTATGCAGAGACTCCTTGCTCCTTTCCAGCTAAGGTGATCATATGCAAGTTTGGACAGTTCAACTTTTTGGCCTGTGCCAGACATTTTTTAGAGAGAGTTAAAGTGATAGACAAAGAGAAAAAAGTTTTCAGAACTTTTTGGAAAGACAGAAAAAACTTTTTAAACTTTTAAGAACTTTTTGAAAGTTTAGAAGTACTTTTCAGCACTTAGAAAAGAGTGAAAAGAGGAAATGCAAAACTTTTTGGCTATGTGTATATACACTGACCTTGTTTTGTATATTTTTCTCTTATGAAAAGTACAATGACAAGAGTGGTAAGTAGTCTCAAAGCACTTATCCCACCACTGCACAACCAATGTAGGAGGCTGGACTGGCTTGTAGTGAGTACCAAGGGGTATTTGCACCTTGCACCAGGCCCAGTTATCCCTTATTAGTGTATAGGGTGTCTAGCAGCTTAGGCTGATAGATAATGGTAGCTTAGCAGAGCAGCTTAGGCTGAACTAGGAGACGTGTGAAGCTACTACAGTACCACTTAGTGTCATATGCACAATATCATAAGAAAACACAATACACAGTTATACTAAAAATAAAGGTACTTTATTTTTTATGACAATATGCCAAAGTATCTTAGAGTGTACCCTCAGTGAGAGGATAGGAAATATACACAAGATATATATACACAATAGCAAAAATATGCAGTATAGTCTTAGAAAACAGTGCAAACAATGTATAGTTACAATAGGATGCAATGGGGAAACATAGGGATAGGGGCAACACAAACCATATACTCCAAAAGTGGAATGTGAACCTCGAATGGACCCCAAACCTATGTGACCTTGTAGAGGGTCGCTGGGACTATTAGAAAATAGTGAGAGTTAGAAAAATAACCCTCCCCAAGACCCTGAAAAGTGAGTGCAAAGTGCACCAAAGTTCCCCTAAGGACAAAATAGTCGTGTTAGAGGGAAAATGCAAGGAAAACACAAATCAGCAATGCAACAACGATGGATTCCTGACTGAGGGTACCTGTGGAACAAGGGGACCAAGTCCAAAAGTCACAAGCAGCTCGGAGATGGGCAGATGCCCAAGAAATGCCAGTGGTTGGTGCAAAGAAGCTCTTACTAGGCTGAAGAACTGTGAATACTGCAGGAACGACAAGGGCTAGAGACTTCCCCTTTGGAGGATGGATCCCCCACGCCTTGGAGAGTCGTGCAGAAGTGTTTTCCCGCCGGATGGACGCCAACAAGCCTTGCTACACGCAAATCGTGCGTTTGGCTTTTTTGGACGCTGCTGGGGCCCAGGAGGGACCAGGAGGTAGCAAATTGGACCTGCACAGAGAGGGGACGTCGAGCAAGACAAAGAGCCCTCACTGAAGCAGGTAGCACCCGGAGAAGTGCCAGAAACAGGCACTACGAGGATGCGTGAAACGGTGCTCGCCGAAGTTGCACAAAGGAGTCCCACGTCGCCGGAGACCAACTTAGAAAGTCGTGCAATGCAGGTTAGAGTGCCGTGGACCCAGGCTTGGCTGTGCACGAAGGATTTCCGCCGGAAGTGCACAGGGGCCGGAGTAGCTTGCAAAGTCGCGGTTCCCAGCAATGCAGCCCAGCGAGGTGAGGCAAGGACTTACCTCCACCAAACTTGGGCTGAAGAGTCACTGGACTGTGGGGGTCACTTGGACGGTGTCGCTGGATTCGAGGGACCTCGCTCGTCGTGCTGAGAGGAGACCCAAGGGACCGGAAATGCAGCTTTTTGGTGCCTGCGGTTGCAGGGGGAAGATTCCGTCGACCCACGGGAGATTTCTTCGGAGCTTCTGGTGCAGAGAGGAGGCAGACTACCCCCACAGCATGCACAAGCAGGAAAACAGTCGAGAAGGCGGCAGGATCAGCGTTACAGAGTTGCAGTAGTCGTCTTTGCTACTATGTTGCAGGTTTGCAGGCTTCCAGCGCGGTCAGCGGTCGATTCCTTATCAGAAGGTGAAGAGGGAGATGCAGAGGAACTCGGCTGAGCTCATGCATTCGTTATCTAAAGTTTCCCCAGAGACAGAGACCCTAAATAGCCAGAAAAGAGGGTTTGGCTACCTAGGAGAGAGGAAAGGCTACTAACACCTGAAGGAGCCTATCACAAGGAGTCTCTGACGTCACCTGGTGGCACTGGCCACTCAGAGCAGTCCAGTGTGCCAGCAGCACCTCTGTTTCCAAGATGGCAGAGGTCTGGAGCACACTGGAGGAGCTCTGGACACCTCCCAGGGGAGGTGCAGGTCAGGGGAGTGGTCACTCCCCTTTCCTTTGTCCAGTTTCGCGCCAGAGCAGGGGCTAAGGGGTCCCTGAACCGGTGTAGACTGGCTTATGCAGAATTGGGCACATCTGTGCCCAACAAAGCATTTCCAGAGGCTGGGGGAGGCTACTCCTCCCCTGCCTTCACACCATTTTCCAAAGGGAGAGGGTGTCACACCCTCTCTCAGAGGAAGTTCTTTGTTCTGCCATCCTGGGCCAGGCCTGGCTGGACCCCAGGAGGGCAGCTGCCTGTCTGAGGGGTTGGCAGCAGCAGCAGCTGCAGTGAAACCCCAGGAAGGGCAGTCTGGCAGTACCAGGGTCTGTGCTACAGACCACTGGGATCATGGAATTGTACCAACAATGCCAGGATGGCATAGAGGGGGCAATTCCATGATCATAGACATGTTACATGGCCATATTCGGAGTTACCATGGTGAAGCTACATATAGGTAGTGACCTATATGTAGTGCACGCGTGTAATGGTGTCCCCGCACTCACAAAGTTCAGTGAATTGGCTCTGAACAATGTGGGGGCACCTTGGCTAGTGCCAGGGTGCCCTCACACTAAGTAACTTTGCACCTAACCTTTACCAGGTAAAGGTTAGACATATAGGTGACTTATAAGTTACTTAAGTGCAGTGTAAAATGGCTGTGAAATAACGTGGACGTTATTTCACTCAGGCTGCAGTGGCAGGCCTGTGTAAGAATTGTCAGAGCTCCCTATGGGTGGCAAAAGAAATGCTGCAGCCCATAGGGATCTCCTGGAACCCCAATACCCTGGGTACCTCAGTACCATATACTAGGGAATTATAAGGGTGTTCCAGTAAGCCAATGTAAATTGGTAAAATTGGTCACTAGCCTGTTAGTGACAATTTGAAAGTAATGAGAGAGCATAACCACTGAGGTTCTGGTTAGCAGAGCCTCAGTGAGACAGTTAGGCACCACACAGGGAACATATACATGCACACCTATGAGCACTGGGGCCCTGTGTGACAGGGTCCCAGTGACACATACATATAGGCCACAAACCTATGAGCACTGGGGTCCTGACCAGCAGGATCCCAGTGACACATAACAACCATACTGAAAACATGGTGTTTTCACTATGAGCACTGAGGCCTGGCTATCAGGATCCCAGTGAGACAGTGAAAACAGTGACAAACACCCTGACATACACTCACAAACAGGCCAAAAGTGGGGGTAACAAGGCTAGAAAGAGGCTACCTTCTCACAGAGTGCCATGTCGACTTACTCGTTTTGTCCTCACCAGCACACACAAGCTGGCAAGCAGTGTGTCTGTGCTGAGTGAGGGGTCCCCAGGGTGACATAAGATATGCTGCAGCTCTTAGAGACCTTCCCTGGCATCAGGGCCCTTGGTACCAGGAGTACCAGTTACAAGGGACTTACCTGGATGCCAGGGTGTGCCAATTGTGGAAACAAAAGTACAGGTTAGGGAAAGAACACTGGTGCTGGGGCCTGGTTAGCAGGCCTCAGCGCACTTTCAAATCAAAACTTAGCATCAGCAAAGGCAAAAAGTCAGGGGGTAACCATGCCAAGGAGGCATTTCCTTACAAGCCTCCTACATCTCTGAGTTGCTGAGAGCCCCCTCTGACTCTCCCTCCTGGGTAGAGTATGTCAGATCCCTCCTGGTCCAGGGCAGTGCCATTTTCCACTCACTGCAATCTTTTCGTGTGCCAAGGCTTGTTGGCAAAATCCAGTGACGCAAACCAGACTGCAGTCATCCATCTGGCGTGGGACTTCCTCTGCACCAACCAGGAACCCCGCATCCATCTTCTTGGGTGCATTACTGACTGTTGTTCTTCACCGGTGGTTCTTCTTTTGCACCTTTATCCGGGTTAGCAGGGGCTCCTGTTCTTCCTGGACTCTTCAATGATTCTTGGACTTGGTCCCCTTCTTCCACAGGTCTTCAGGTCCAAGAATCCATCATTGGTGTTTTGCAGTCTCTTCTGGTTCTTGCAAAATCTTCTTTCTCGTATTCTTGTGTGTTTCATGAAAGTTACTGTGATTTACTCCTGCTTTGTTGGGCTCTGGGGTAGGTTCTATAACTTACCTTTGGTGTTTTTTAATACTCCCAGCGCCCCTCTACAAACTACACCTGCCTAGGTGGGAAACCAACTTTTGCATTCCACTTTCTTAGTATCTAGTTTGTGTTCCCCCTAGGCCCATTTTCAACTATTGTGATTTTCACTATTTGTACTGTCTTCTAACTGGTTTTAAACCTGATTTTGCATAGTAGTATATATAATTTGTGTAGTACTTACCTCCTAAGTGAGTATAGTCTCTATGGTATTTTTGGCATTTGTGTCACTAAAATAAAGTACCTTTTCTTTTTGTAACAGTGTGTATTTTTCTTTCATGTGTGTGCGTACTGAGTGACTACTGTGGTGTTGCATGAGCTTTGCATGTCTCCTAGATGAGCCTTAGTTGCTCAGCTACAGCTACCCCTAGAGATCCTGGCTTCTAGACACTGGCTATATTTGACTAATAAGGGATAACTCGACCTGGTGCAAAGTGTAAGTACCTTAGGTACTCACTACAAACCAGGCCAGCCTCCTACAAGAGGCAATACCCTGTAGCACAAGCACTGTGCCAACAATCAATGCCCCCCGAGCACCAAGGCCATGCCTGGCAAGACACAGTGGATGCCCTATGATGTGCTCTGGACCAGATGAATTAAAAAAAACAAAAAGGTGGAAATGGGGGTCAGTACACTTCGAAGCAAGGAAACACATCCTACAAGCCCAAAGCCATGCAGGGGCACAAGGGGAATACCAAGTCTGGCCTACCTCCAATTCAAGAAATGTAGACCCAGTGCCAGCCCCAAACACGTCAGGGAAACAGACAAGGCCAAGCACAGCAAGAAGGAAGGGTCATTGACAGGGACATGAAACAGGGATGCAATACCCACCTTTAACTACTGTAAGCCCAGCAGGGGCCACAGGTAGAAGCACAAGTCTAACACCCCAGCAGAAACAAGCATTAACAAAGCCAAGCACCTTAGCTCTAAAAGAGCAAGCTAGTGGCCTTGCCAATTCTTCTATCTTGTCATTTACATGCAACATTATTCACAGGCTATTGCAAGTTTTCTATAAAGATAAACACATTTCACAGTGGCATGTGATGCATGTATATGCATCACAATGCACATAAACTCACATGTTGTGATGTGTGTGCTTCCTAATCCATGCATGCACATGCATTTTGATGCACCGTAGCCTTTTTATCATGAATCATTACTTATAACATGGCATACTGCCATTTGAGAATGGTAGGTTTGAAGTTACAAATATGAAAAAGAAAAGGCCTGGCAGGGCAAAAAATGTAAGTGAGTGGCCTAGTAGCACTGCACAGCTAAAATAATTTAAAAATAATAATAATAACATTGACTTTACATGGCCTCCAACAATCCCCACTGGAAGGTAGGAATACACAACCAAAATATGGGGCACTCATCCCATTAAGCCTATTAAACAGCACCAGGGAAACCCTAGACTAGCCTGCTGTTGGGTGCTGCATGTAATGCGGCGGCCCTTGAAGGTGGAGAGCAAAGGCATCATGACGACTGCTCGTCATCATCATCCAGTTCCCCCAGTTCTCACCTGTCTGGAGGCGTGTCTTCCTTCCCTAGCGCTCGGCATCCACACTCAGTTGGTTCTTCTCTGTCAAGGCCATTAGGTTTCCTTCTTCCTGATGCCTTCCGCTCCATGAACACTGAAAGAGAGACACACATGACATTTTTCAACCAAAATCCTATACAGATTGGTAACATTTAACGTTAATCTTTAAAACAAGGAAAGGAGTACTTCTCAGTGAACCCTATCATGAAAGACTGGTGAAGTCAGCCATTATTTTCTGTACATCTTTTCGCCCCAAAGGAGCATTTTGTTATATATATATATATATATATATATATATATATATATATATATATATGTATATCAAAGCCTAAAAAAGTTTCAATCTCTCCTCCTCTCACTCTAATTCTCTCTCTCTTTCAATCTTGCTCTCCCACTCACACATCCTCTCAGACTCTCATGCAACCACTCGCAGGCCCACTCAGACCCTCGTGCACCAAGTCACAGCCCCGTCAGACCCTCACTCACCCACTTACAGACCCACTAAGACAGTTATGCACCCACTCACAAACCCAGTTAGACTCTCACACCCCCACTCACAGACCCACTGACACCCTCATGCACCAACTCACAGACCCGCACACACACTGACACATGCAGTAAAACACTGATGTACGCACTCTCATACCCAGGTGGACACTCACAGCACTCTCACCACCAGATACACCCTCTCACAGCTATTCTCACACACAGGGAGGCCACGGCCAACTCCCTTTGGGTGGTTAGGGGGTTTGGCCACAGGGTCTGGCTACAGGTCAGGTCTTGCAGACAATCTCCGCTGCACGTGGGTGAAGGCCACGCAGGGTACAAGGTTGGGTGCTTATAGGGGGTTGGCCTCAGGGCCTCTGGCCATGTGCGGCGGTGGTTGGATTAACCTATAGTAATGAAAATTAATGTATGTTAAAAAAACCATAAAAATTCACTAAAAAACAAAAGGTTACAGTGACATTATGGTTAGGAAATAGAATTTAAAAAAATATAGCTTTTCACTTAAAAAAAACAAAGGTTACTGGGATGTTATAGTTAGGCTCACATTTTAAACATAAGAAAGCATAGAAATTCACCAGTTATAGTTAGAGTTACCTCAAGTAAATATAACTGTGCCCTAAGGTAACTATAACTCGCACCCTTGCCATGCACTGCTAATTCCCCAGAAATTACGGCACTCATGACATCTTTGATAACATAATTGTTATTATCAATATAATATTTACAGTACATTTTTGGCAAACAAACTGTGCATGGCGGGGGCGCGAGTTATAGTCACCTTAGGGCACAAGTTATAGTTACTTGACTAATTCACTAACTATAACTGGTGAATTTGTATGGTTACCTACATTTAAAATGTAAGCCTAACTATAACGTCCCTGTAACCTTTGTTTTTTTAAGTAAATTTATATTTTTTTATTCTATTTCCTAGCTGCAATATCACTGTAACCTGTGTTTTTTTCCCAGACATGGGTATAGTGCTCACTGTGCCACTGGATTCAAGCTAGCCTGGCTGATGAAGGGGGATACCCTGAAACCGGTCCCCGGATGCGTGTTTCCGGTCCAGGGATGACCTGGCTTGGCAATTTGGGCTGGACTGTTCCCATGAGGAACAGGGTCAAGACTGATTTGCATATGGCTGGGTCCAAACTGGGGTGGCATGGTGAGCAAAAGAACAATGGATTAAACCCAGATCTGTGACTGGGGGTGAGTGTTTGCATTGTTCAGCACTCCACCCATCATCCTTTTGTGTTCCTAAAGTTGCCTAAGTGGTACGTGAGTTCCGTGCTCACTGTGCCACTGGATTCCAGCTAGCTTGGCTGATGAAGGGTTATACTCTGAAATGAGTTCCAGGATGCTTGTTTTCGGTCCAGGGAGGACTTGGCTTGGCTTGGCTTGGTAATTTGGGCTGGACTGTTCCCATGAGGAACAGGTCAAGACTGATTTGCATATGGCTTGGTCTAAACTGGGGTAGCATGGTGAACAATAGAGTGATGGATTAAACCCAGATCTGTGACTGGGGGTGAGTGTTTGCATTATTCAGCACTCCGTCCATCATCCTTTTGTGTTGCTAAAGTTGCCCTAAGTGGGAAGGTTACGCCTAGACGTGGGTCCCGTGCTTACTGTGCCACTTGATTCAAGCTAGCCTGGCTGATGAAGGGTGATACCCTGAAACCGATCCTTGAATGCTTGTTTCCAGTCTAGGGAGGGCCTGGCTTGACAATTCGGGCTGGACTTGGCTTGGCTTAGCTTGGCTTGGCTTGGTAATTCGGGCTGGACTGTTCCCATGAGGAACAGGTCAAGACTGTTTTGCATATGGCTTGGTCCAAACTGGGGTGGCATGGTGAGCAAAAGAGTGATGGATTAAACCCATATCTGTGACTGGGGGTGAGTGTTTGCATTATTCAGCACTCCGTCCATCATCCTTTTGTGTTGCTAAAGTTGCCCTAAGTGGGAAGGGTATGCCTAGATGTGGGTCCCGTGCTCACTGTGCCACTTGATTCAAGCTAGCCTGGCTGATGAAGGGTGATACCCTGAAATCGGTCCTTGAATGCTTGTTTCCGGTCTAGGGAGGACCTGGCTTGACAATTCGGGCTGGACTTGGCTTGGCTTGGCTTGGTAATTCGGGCTGGACTGTTCCCATGAGGAACAGGTCAAGACTGTTTTGCATATGGCTTGGTCCAAACTGGGGTGGCATGGTGAGCAAAAGAGTGATGGATTAAACCCAGATCTGTGACTGGGGGTGAGTGTTTGCATTATTCAGCACTCCGTCCATCATCCTTTTGTGTTGCTAGAGTTGCCCTAAGTGGGAAGGGTATGCCTAGATGTGGGTCCCGTGCTCACTGTGCCACTTGATTCAAGCTAGCCTGGCTGATGAAGGGTGATACCCTGAAATCGGTCCTTGAATGCTTGTTTCCGGTCTAGGGAGGACCTGGCTTGACAATTCGGGCTGGACTTGGCTTGGCTTGGCTTGGCTTGGCTTGGTAATTCGGGCTGGACTGTTCCCATGAGGAACAGGTCAAGACTGTTTTGCATATGGCTTGGTCCAAACTGGGGTGGCATGGTGAGCAAAAGAGTGATGGATTAAACCCAGATCTGTGACTGGGGGTGAGTGTTTGCATTATTCAGCACTCCGTCCATCATCCTTTTGCGTTGCTAAAGTTGCCCTAAGTGGGAAGGGTATGCCTAGATGTGGGTCCCGTGCTCACTGTGCCACTTGATTCAAGCTAGCCTGGCTGATGAAGGGTGATACCCTGAAATCGGTCCCAAAATGCTTGTTTCCGTTCCAGGGAGGACCTGGCTTGACAATTCGGGCTGGACTGTTCACATGAGGAACAGGGTCAAGACTGATTTGCATATGGCTGGGTCCAAACTGGGGTGGCATGATGAGCAAAAGAACGATGGATTAAACCCAGATCTGTGACTGGGGGTGAGTGTTTGCATTGTTCAGCACTCCTTCCATCATCCTTTTGTTTTGATATTGATATATATATATATATATATAAAATGTTTTTACACATATCAAGGATCCCCAAGAAGATTACTACACTACTTGCTTATTTACCGGTCCAAGTAAATATAAATTAATAACACTGGACAAACAGATACTTACAACATCAGACGCAGGTATGTGCACATTATCCGGACTTTCCAAATCAACTAAGAAACTGTAGGCTGAGAGGGTTTTTTTGAAACTTATTTAGCACAATGACAAACATACTTGGATTTTTTTGTAACTAGTGCCCATACTGCCACAAAAGTGACTTTCCACAATCTGGAGGTGAACAGGTGGTCAAAAGAAAACACTTGCAGGATATAATTTCACATGCAAGAATGGCGGCGAGAATAGAGAGTCAGTGCCTGTCAATTAAGAACCAGAAAGGGTTTATTTGAAAAACAAATGCTTTTACACCAAGGCCCAGATTTATGAAAAGTGGCCAGTTTTCTTGCACCCCTTAGCAGTGACAGGCTGCCATCCCTGACTGGGTGGAAGGGAGAGTGGTCAAAGGGTGCCAGGCACCTGGGGCTACTGACCCCCACTCTCCACAGTCACGGAGGTTGTAGAGCCTTGAAAGGCCTGGGGCCTGACTCTCATCTCTGACAGCTGTCAGTGGCCACTGTGGCTTGCTGTCCTGGTGGACAGAGTTGCCTGTGGAGAGGGGTGGGGCAGGAGTCACACCCCGGGGTGGAGTGGGCCATACCACTGTGTTGGCCATGGTGGTACTGTCTGCCCCCTGGGATATATCTGTGAGCAAAGTAAGGTTAGGTGCTGCACAGATGGTATCTACAGATGAGGAGAAGGGTTCCCCATAGGCTAGCTTAGTGGGCCCCGTGAGTATGGACAGAGGGATCCAACTGGAGTCAGGAAGGCATAGAACTGGAACATGCTGCAGCTGTTGTGGGCCTGGGTCCTTGTTCTATTGCCCCAATCGGGGAAGTCCATCAAGGTATTGATTGGTCTCCCCTGGCTTTAGGCTGGTGGGGGGTTATGATGGACCTGGCCCTTTTTCCAGGGTCATCCCTAAACCTTTTGCCTCCTTCCTCCTATTTATTCTGACCTGTTTTTGTTGGCTTTAGGACTCTGGACACTTTACCACTGCTAACCAGTGCTAAAGTGCATATACTCTCTGTGTAAATTATATTGGTGATTTGTTTATCCCTAATTGGCATATTGGATTTACTAGTAAGTCCATAGTAAAGTGCACTAGAGATGCCCAGGGTCTGTAGATCAAATGCTACTAGTGGGCCTGCAGCAGTGGTTGTGCCACCCAGATGAGTGGCTCTGCAAGCATGTCTCAGACCTGCCACTGCAGTGTCTGTGTGTGCAGTTGCACTGCCAGGTTGACCTAGCAAGTGTACCCACTTGCCAGGCCTAAACCTTCCCTTTGATACATGTAAGGCACCCCTAAGGTAGGCCCTAGGTAGCACCATGGGCAGGGTGCAGTGTATGTTAAAGGGGGGACATGTACTGATGTATTTTACATGTCCTAACAGTGAAATACTGCCAAATGTGGTTTTCACTGTTGCAAGGCCTATCTCTCTCATAGGTTAACATGGGGGCTGCCTTTAAATATTCTTAAAGTGTAGATTTCCTTTGGGAGCAGATAGAAATTTGGAGTTTGGTGTCTCTGAACTCACAATTTAAAAATACATCTTTTGGCGAAGTTGGTTTTTAGATTGTTAGTTTGAAAATTACACTTTTATAAAGTGGGCATTTTCTTGCTTTAACTATTCAGTGACTCTGTCTGTCTGTGGATTTCATGTCTAGGTCAGTTGGACAGTTGGGCTGTTTGTGAATCTCCTCTAGACAGTGAGACAAAGGGTGCTGGGGTGTAGCCTGCATATACTAATGAGCCATCTGTGCTAGAGTGGAGGGAGGAGTGGTCACTTACACCTGAATGGGCTGTGCCTGCCCTCTCACAATGCAGTCTCGAACCCCCTGGTGTGCGTCTGGGCAACGCAGGAACAACAGAGACTTTCCTTTGAAGTTTGCCTATTTCATAGGCAGAAAGGGGTATAAGTAGTGGACCCAAAACCCCATACTTTAGATCTCTTCGAGATTACTTCTGGGATCAAGAGGAACCTCTGCCAAGGAGAAGAGCTGAAGAGCTGAGGTAGAAGTGCTGACCCTGCCTGTGACTGTGCTTTGATGGGCTATCCTGCAGTTGCTGCTTCTGCCTGTGAAAGGGGACAAAGACTGGACTTTGTTGTGCATTTCTGCTTGAGAAGAATCTCCAAGGGCTTGAACTGAGCTTGCTTCCTATTTTGAAGTCTCAGGGCCATCAAAGACTTCCTCTGCCAGCACCTGGACTCTCTCCTGAGACTCCTACCCTGTCAAGTGGTGCCCTATCCAGTCCCTGTGCCCTTGAAAGGTGAAGTTGGCAGAACAAGAGCTGAAAATCCAAGTACAGAACGCCGTGCTGGGAAATTTTCGACGCACCATCTGCAACACGGCTGATAAACGATGCACAGCCGACTTCGCGGCTGAAATTGACAGTCCACCTGCATCGCGCCTGGGAGATCAACGCCCAACATCCGCTTGTGGCTGCTGATAACAACGCAAACCCCACGCAGTGCAGTTTTCTAACACCATGTGACCGGATATTCCACGCATCGTTACCGGGCGGCAAAGTCATCCCGACTCTGCGCGGATCCGAGGTGCCCAGTCCAGAAATCGACTCATCGCAATCTTGCGGTGAGAAAAATGACACATCGCCAACCCGACCGGAGAAGAAACAACGCAAAGCCTCCCTTGCGAGGAAGTAATCGACGCATCGCTGACTTTTCCAATGCACACTCACCCGTGCAGCATTATTTTTAACGCAAACCATGCACTTTGTGCAACATCATTGTTTCTATTGTTTTCTTTGGAGTAAGACTCTTATTCTTTTGAAAATTCATATTTTGACTTGTGTATGTTGGATTTTTGTTGTTTTGGTCTTGTTTGATTTAGAGAAATATTGCCTATTTTTCTAAACTGGTGTGGTGTCCATTTTGTAGTGTTTCCATGTATTACTGCGTTTGTTGGTACAAATACTTTACACATTGCTTCTGAGTTAAGCCTGCCTGCTTGTGCCAAGCTACCAAGGGGGTGAGTAGGGGTTAACCAGGTGTGTTTCTCCTTTGCCCTGACTAGAGTGAGGGTCCTTGCTTGGACAGGGGGTAACCTGACTGCCAATCAAAGACCCCATTTCTAACAAGCGTAAAAAAATTATGCTAATGTGGCGTTGGAATGGTGTTAGGCCACCACAAATCTCGGCCCAAATGTCTTGCAAGTTAGAAGACAAATGAAAAAGGATAACTGGCATGTGTGGAAACAAAGATAAATACAGCATGTTAAAATGGAGAAACAGAGTAAATGGTGGGTTAAAGAGACAAGGGAAGATAAGGGTGTGTGGTATTCTTAGTATATTATGACTCAGGGGCCTTGCTTATTGGAGGAATTTTGACTTGCAGGGAACTGGTTACTGGTGGCAGAAGCTGCAGGATATCTGAGATGATGGGGTCGTTTTGATGTCTATTTAACATTAAACATGTTTGGATATGGATCAACTGTATCTATTATTCCTTTGGAACTTCACAGGCTGGCTTTGTTTGCTGTCTGTTTCTACATATTGTGTTAGTTTACTACGACAAACACATTTGTATGGCATTTAACCTAGAAGGATATGTGTTTACAAAATAAATCCTAGGAAGCTGTAAGTGATTTACTTGCAGCCCTATTCCTAACCACTTTTCTTCCTGGCCCTTTGTGTGATTCAGTGTTTCAGTCAAAGGAAACAAACAACTTTTGAGACACAAAACTTAACTAGTGATAATATGTGGGGCGCATTACTTTGAGATTACTGCTACAACTCAGTATAATGTGAGCTATTCCTGGCCAGGCATGGGCATTATCCATACAGATGTTTCTTTCACTGTTTTTCCAGGCAGAATGGCATGGGGTACAACTCATTTGTTTCACGCATTGGTGTGTCTGTGGCTCCACTGACCTTGCTGCTGGACGAAGTATGGAAGTTCCTGCCTCAGGTTATCTTCTCTTCTGCGGCTACTGTCTGCGGCTTGGTGGCTTTTTGTCTTCCTGAGACTCTCAATGTGCAACTGCCTGAAACAGTAAAGGATACTGAGAAGGCACGGTAAGGCATCCCCCTGTAATCTGTATGTATGGACATATCTAGGATTATTATCTGTAGGGATCTGTAGAAAGGATGCTAAAATATTAATCAACTTACTTCTAGCCTCATATAGTGCTCTCTGCTGGCCTTGGATACTAATTTCCTTTTAAACCTACCTACAGACAACATTTGCCACTTGTAGTAGTTTAAATATATAACCTATAATTAGCATGTGCTTTGCGTCATCCCCTTCCTCATGATTGGATGACTTTGTTGTCTATCACATTTGCCGCCTCTTGAGTCATTGGCTTTCTTCCCTATCCCTGTGTTTGACTGTCCCAAGAGCATTTTGGTCTCACAATTTGTCTGAATGGATGAGTTGTATCCTTTCACTACTTACTTGATGAACCTCTTTTAATGTTATTTTCAGAACGTCTTTGGAATGCATGCATTTCCTTGCTCTCTTCCTTGTTTTTTTCTATCTCCCTGCACTCTTTCTTTGCTCCCACCTCACTTCCTATCTCTCCCTGCCCTGCTCCAGACCTGCTCCCCACACAAGTACAGACAGCTTCATATTCTAGTCAGAAGTGGACAGCAGGAGAAAATCCATATGACCACATGCCACCTCTAGGTAGGCTGTGGGCAGAAGCAGGGCTTGGAGAAGCCAGTGATGGAGCAGGGTGGGAGGTTTTGATGGATTGGTGACAGCTGCTGCACCTTCTGAGTGCCATGCCTCCATCAAGTTAAGCCCCATCCGGCTTCCTAAATGCTTGTGTGGCCACTCCTACAGACAGTGAGAAATACAAAAAGAACTGATGATGGACAGAATGCTGAAAATGTCAAACATTCACCTCAGTCAGAGATCTGGGTCTAAATCCATCATTTTGCTCACCACCCCATTCCAAAATGCTTGTGTGGCTGTGCATATAGTGAGAGCAAGCATGGGGCAAGTCATAAAACATTGATGGAGTCTACCTGCTGTGAACGCCTATTGCACAAGCAATCTCAGGCACGGGTGCAGCTTGTCAACTGATGACACTTCAGGGACAGAATATACTGCAAGTTTCTGATTTGAAGTTGGTGGTAGAGTAACTTTGGTATTTATTACACCGGCATAACGAAACTTGAGGGGGTCCCCCTGCAAAGTACACAGAGGGGCCCAATCTGGACTCACACAGGTGCTCTTATGCCAGGATACTGTGCGGAGGGGGCCCCTGGACCTCAGGCCCCCCCGCACCGCAAGGACCGTGGGTGCCTTTGTTACTCCCCTGGTTTATTATATGCCACCACGTTAGTGAGGTCGGAAATGAGGACCAGGCCAAGGTCAATCACTGATTATCTGTCAAAATCATGAACACAAACTGATCACTATATGCATATCTAAGGACACTTGGCAGCCTAATTGGGGAGGAAGAATTTCTGAAAACCATCAGAAAGATGAAATCCCCAAACCATTTTGTGGACGAGGTTGCTGGCAACATTGCCAAAGACCTTTACAAACACATAATTCCATATTGGGCTGGACTTGTGAATCTGTTGCTCAGCCAGGGAGTGATTCATGACTGCTGGAAGAGTGGACAAGTAACGCCCCACCCCAAAAAAAAAACCTTCTGCAGATGCCAGCAAGTTCAACAATTCTTATCCTGTTTCCATCCTCCTTTTATTTGCAGAAACATGGGTAGGACACTATCTTATCCAACACATCCAGATAACACCTCCTAGATTAATACCAATCAGGTGTTAATCGTGGTCGCAGCACTGAAACAGCACTGGTTTGCATCCTAGAGTCTGGCAATGTCTGCCTCCCAATTCTTGTCAACAGATCAATGACCTTTGATAATGTAAATCACTGCATGGTTCTTGACACTCAAAAAAGAGATGGGCACTGATGGTGTGGTTCTCAAATTGTTTGCATCTTACCTCATGAGAAGTTCGCAGAGGCTGAAAATTGATACAGGCTTATCAAAACTAGTGTGACCTTAGCTCAGGTGGTCCACTAGATCTATTCTAGTCCCCGATCTTATTCAAAGTTTGCATAAAACACCTCAGAGTCTTACTAAGAAACACCAAGATCCTTCACCATTGGCATGCTAATGATACCCACCTATACTTAAAGGTCTTCTCTTCATGCAACATTACCATCATTTAAAACAAAAAGCAAAAGCTTAATTTCTCCTCATTTCCTTATTGAAATAATCACTGCCAGTACAATCCTGGAATGAACTCAGTCAGCATCCATAACAGCAAACCAACTATGCTCAACAGTGTCAAATCCTTATTCTTCCTAGACAGATGACTCAGTTTACAATCCCAAAGTCATCTCCTTGGCCAGAAATGCACATTTTTAATTGTGTCTTCTCCGGGAGATTGTAAGCTTCATTCTTGAGCAACATCTCAGAGCTCTGCTTCTATCATTGGTGCTGTCTAGAATAGACTTCTGTAGTTTTCTCCTGATTGGTCTTTTCAAGTTTCATTGCACTACACTTGAAACATACTGCAAAATGTAGGATTGCTTTATCTCTGAAAGGGAATGACCACATTTTGCCAATTCTGATAACACTCCACTGGCTTCCCATTGAAGTCAGGGTTATCTTCAAAACAACATGCATCACTCGCAAGGCGCTACACGCATCCACTTCACGTTACATGGCTGACATTCTTAAGGTATGGGTTGGTGCCAGACCATCACGGAAAGCCGAAGCGTTTCTGCTGGAGCCCATGACCCTTTAAAAGGAACAATTTATCGCTCAGTTATTGCTTAATTTGAGAAGGTGGTTGCTGGTGGTCTGCACTGGCACTTATGACAGCTGCCACATGGATGCACTGTTTGGGTGATTTAGAAAACAACCATTGTTTATTAATTCATTATACATTAAAAAACGAATACCTGCCTCCCAATCCATTCTTACAGCTTTGGGGACCTCAAACAGTCTGAATTGTCACACTGGTAGGAGTGAAATGGTTATCAGTTGTGCTGGTTCTGTCACTGCCAGTCCTGGCAGTGGCAATGGGTGGTGCCAGCTGTGGTGTTGGCTTTAAGAGTGTCCTGGCACTTTTTTTTTTTCCAAGTTAGGCATTGAGCTCAAACCTTTTTAGGAACATTCATTGGAGTCTGGAACTCATTACCTCTGAAGCTATGCACCACAACCTCACATGATCTCTTTATATCTAAACTGAAAGCCCTTCTTTTAAAGAAAGACATTTTAGTTCATCTGTTTTCTCCGTTTTACACCTCATTGACTTAGTTTGTGCACTGAGCAGTGCCTTGTGGCTTACCTCCATACCTTAATTTCAATGCGCGACTTTCTGTACTTGGCACCCATCACACTCAATATTTGTGGCTGTTGTACTTCATGCCATAGTTTAATGCACTTTGTTTATTGTAAATGTCCCAAAGTAAAGTAATTCATTTTTGTACTGGATTTATCTTCCCTTCTCCCCCATGACAGATATGCTAAAACTTGACATAAACAGCACGCTGAAGTTGTTAAATGAAGATCTATCAACTCATGCCTCATTCATAAGAAAATTAACATGTCTTTGGTATTAGCAGAGCCTGAATAGGCTGGTAACGGACTCGACGGGTGGCAGAGCTATGCACAGCCCCACTTACACCTAAAAAGGCTGAGCTCTGCTGTAACACAATAGGTGTAACTGCTCTGTCTTGTTAGTGCATCCAGCTAGGAGGCAAAGCAGGGGTGACAGGAAGCTCCTGGAACTTCGGAGAACCCTTCTGGAAACATCTCCCTACTTCTAGGAGCAGGGCATCAGGGTATACAAATAAGGCTCTCAGACCCACTCCCCAGTGCACTACTGAACCTGCAGAAGGACTCTCAGAGGACTGCTGCTGCTGTGACCTGCTGTGCAGTCTACCAGCCAACTTCTGTACCTGGAAGGACTGCTTTGCTGCCTGGAGCCTGCCTTGAACAGTCAGAGGCCAGCCCTGCTGTGGAGTCCTGCATCTTTAAATGCGCCCAGGAATTCAGAAATAACTTCATGGTCTAGTTTAGCTGGCCTGTTCAGAGCCACAGGGACATAATTGGCTCCCACAATCTTGGACCCAGCCTGAGTGTGTCTCCATCCAGCTGTGGACCCTTGGTTGTGGTTCTACAGGTGCCCAAGTGGCCATTTTCTAAAACCGAGGGCTTCTAAAACTGAGGGCTTGCTAACTTTTTAACATTAAACTTTAAAAATTCATAAATATGGTTCTACTAATTGGATTTTGATAGTTTTGGGGTCAAATAATGTATTAAAATGTACTCTATTTTTCTAAATTGGTTTGGGATTTTCATTGTGTTGTGTTTTCACTTTTTTAGATTTTTGTGTACTGCATAAATACTTAACACATTGACTTCAAGTTAGCCTAACTGCTTTTTGGGCCAAGTTACCCAGGGTTGAACATAGGTTAAATTAGTGACTTTCTGTGGTTTACCCTACAAGGGATTTTGGCTGTTGCTTGATCAGGGCTCACACCGAGTCAACCAACAACCTAATTTCTCAGAACAGACAACTGTCCCAGCCACAGAACGGCCTGCAGCCCAGCACCCCTGGGATAAAAAGAGGATCAGAGTTTCCAAGCAGGACATGGGAGAAGAGCGAGCTACCTTCACCCCTGCATGACAGAGACACTGAAGCATCCCAGGAAGCACCTAGGCAGCAAGGTGCAATCCACCCAGTACAACACACTAAAAAAAAGATTAGAAACCCCAGAGGCACCACAATGTGTGCACAAGCCGGCAAGAGGGACACAACCACAGCAACAAATGGGTGCCATAGGTCCGTCCATGAGAATGTCACATTGAATGACCAACACACTGCCAGGCACACACAACCATAGGCAGAACCAAGCAGAGTGAACGCGCGACCTTGAGGCGCAAGCACTGGGTCTTTGAGCAAAGAGTAGACGGAAGGAAGATTACCCGCCATGCATGGAGTGCAGCCCTGAGAAGATTACATGTATATTTTGTAAACATGACATAACGTGTATTTTGTAAAGCACTCATTCACCCAGAAGGATATCTTGGCGCTGAATTACATATGTTTATTGTCAACCAATTAGAGTAAAATGGTACTCAAGATCCTTGTGGAGGGAATGTGTGAAGTGTGGGTGGATGACACACTGATCCAAAGAGAAGAGTCAAGTTCTACAGACAAGACAGGTGAGAGGCCAATGAGAAAAGAACTGGTGCCACATGGCTGGTGCCACATCGAACAAGAAATAAAAAGGAACACATGTGACACATGGAATGTTGCCATATTGCAAAGGAGAACTAAAAAAGAAGAGAAGAGAAGGGAGTGTGAAAATACCTGTCTCCCTGAAGCAAAATTGATGATCACTGGTGTGCAGGAGAAATGACCAAGGGTGACAAAACCGGGGATTCAGTCTATGACACGAGAGTGCACCTACCAACACACACAAGCAACCAATGTGTCACTGGGAACAGCCCAGCGGGTGAACTGAAAGTAAGCTGCACGTGTGTCCGAACCACATATCTGCCTCACTATTCCAGTGCAACCATCTGGCCACAGTCACAAGCTGCTTGATAATTGATGGCTTCCCTGCTATGAACCACAAATGCTGTAGTAGAAGAACTGCGACTGCAATATACCAAGCTATGGGGCCTCAAAGACCCTCCAGTCACCCTCACTCCCTGCAAGTCACCACAACCTGTCGTAAAGAGTTGTCTAATGGTATCAAAACCATCATGTTATGTGCATCATCGTACCAACAGAAGGAGCGCATCGCCATCGGAGTGTAGTCTTACACCCGCAAACCACCAAGAGACCAAGGAGGCACTCCTGGCACCGTGAGAGGTGAATCATCCAGACACTATCTGCTAGCCCCATGTGCCTCAGTCCTGTTGGTGAACACAACTGACAATGAGTCATCTACCCTTGTGTTGCACAAGCAACTCAGCCGGGTTCTGCTGGCAGTCCTGCAGTGGCCCCCGCACAGCCCAACACAGTCCACGCTGTCCCATGGAGTCACGAAACCCAAAGAGAAGGCTCTGCAGTGGACTCCACCAATGCTCCAGATGCGCCCCAGTTTGAACTGTTGACATCAACCACACCACCTCAAGAGCAGTCAGGACGGGCCAACATTGCATGGGTAGACTTCAACCCAAATTAAATGTTTTTGAAGAATCCGGACTCGATCCACACTCTGCAAGAATCATCTTGTTTAAATATGAATGTAGTGGTGTTTCCCCCAGTTGCACCTGTCAACGTGTCCATGGCTGTCCCGCTCAATGACTCTCCAGACTGAGAGACTCAGTGGTGTTTAGCATGTTTTGCTTATTCCCACAGTTGGACTCATTGTCCTTTCATTTGGATTTTGGGAAGGATGCGGTGCCCTGCCAGACATGTAGCTGTTTCCAGCCACTCCCTGAGGGCTGGCCTTTACACCTAACTCACACCCATTTAACACAGGCATCACCGGTTAGCTGACACTGTCAATAAAATGGCCCAAACACATGAGATTGTGAACAGTTATTTATCCTACCTACCATGTCATTCATTCCAGTATGTGGGCCTAGGGCTCAGAACTGCACAGGGAGCTGGAGAGATAACCAGAGGAGCCAGAGACTTGGACCACCTGAGATTTTGTAGTGTGTAGTATTTTCCATTTTGTGGTGTATTTCTAACATATTTACAAAGATAAACATTGTCGGGAAAATCAAGTTATTCTCCAAAGGTTAGACTTCTGTTAAGTGCTGAGCCTGTTGGTGTACACCTACATTAATGTCCCTGAAAAGCCTGCAACTGCTTGCCTTTGCTACCACTGAGAGTCAATGCTAAAGGAGTTGTACTTGAACCAATTTGTAGGGCCATATTAGGAAGGACCCAAGAAATCAAAGGCAAAATATGCCTGCCCATGCTGGAGGCCAAGAAGCCTCTGCTTGCCCACAGCTCCCTGAACAGGGCCTGACAGTGTGTGATGGTTCAGGCAGTCAAATAACCCTTCCCCTCCTGTGACCTTTGCTGTTTTTTATGCATCAGTAGATTTAAACCTCCAGAACGTGTGACAGAAGTGAATGTGAGAATGAGTACCTAACTATTAGTTAACAAATTACCCAAAACTGCTGAATATAAATTAGTTAATTGCTGAACAATTATGAGTCGTTTAGTTTTTATGTTCTAACCAGTGCAGCATATATCCCTTTTCAGCAGGAATGAATCCTCAAACACCATGGGTAATCCACAGGACGTCGTTCGCATGCAGAAATTCTAACATTGATGGAGACCAACGAGTCATTGACATACCACAGAGCAAAATATTTCACAGATTTGAAATGACTAACTTACCGTTGCCATGTAACATTGACCTGTTCTTAATAAATCTCAAAATGGTCCAATTGCTGATGTGCTTTGATTTCCTATTTTATATATAGTTTTCGTTAGATGCTACAAACTCAAAACTGCTTAGTGTAAAATGCTTTGTGTCCTTTGGGGTGGAATTAGGAGAATCTTTAATTGGTGCTTGGGCTTGAAGAAGTTCACCCTTATTGTACATGTCTAATGTGAAAGTTGCATACTCAGAAGGTGGTCCTAGAAGCTTGAAAGAACAGCCTGGGTGGAAGTGTCACCTGAGAAAAGGAAGGTGAACCAAATTCAGCAGACCCATAAGCAGCACGGAAAAGGTAAATATTTATTCTTTTTTTTAAACCAAGGTAAATGTTCTTCAAGTCTTGGGTATTTTTAGAGCAACGAAGGTCAAAAGATCCTGGTGCCCTGCCTGTGTGCTGCCCTGCTCCTGACTTTACCTTTCATGGTTGGGACAGTCATACCACAAGTCCTTTTAGGGGTGCCTTATGTCTTGAGTATCCTCCTGCAGGGTTCAAGGTGAGACTCTGCTGAAGAAAGCAGCGGTGTCCATAAGGAAATCCTCACTCCTAGCAGGTAATGCTGCTGCCCCCTGTCCACTCTAAAGAGAAACTGATGATTGCCAGCAGTCCTATTAGTTCACAGCTACTATTGCCGGGTTTGTCTAGTACAGGCTTCTTCAACTAGTAGCTTGTGAGCTACTGGTAGCTCTCCAGCCACCTGGATGCAGCTTTCCAGTGCTCAGCCCAGCCCACTAAACTAGAAGATTTTGCATGGTTGAATTAATCAATGTATTTCACAACTATAAAGAGTGTATATGAGACGAAAATGTGTATATTTTCTGAACTAATAAGCTGATGTTGGGAGAAACTTTTTTTCAAAACACATTTTAAGCTGATATTCAAGTGATAAATCATGCAATATTACTGATATTACTTTGGTGCCTGGTGCAGCTAGCCATGTAGAGGTATCCCAAATTGACAAAACCTTTTACATTATTACTGCTAGTAATATTGCATGGAGTGGTCACTAATGTAATATTGTCTGATGTGGTCGCAAATAAAAGACTAATATTATTAGTAGCTCTTGTTACAGAAAAGGTTGGAGAATCCCTACTCTAGAATGTATGTGTGTTTGTATGTATATGTTAGTTCAATTGTTTCCTCATGATAGAAAAGGTATCATTCCTCATAACTGGGACCTCACACTAACACCCCCAAAGAGTTGTGTAAATGCCTTGTGCATCTGTGAGTAGATTTGAGGAAATGGGGTACCTTTAGTGGGGATGTTGGTTTCTTCATAGGCACAAGTTGTGGACTTCTTCGGGTACCTGATCTCTCTCTGTCTCCCCCTTCAATAAGATGCTGTCATTTCTACTCTCCTCCTCAAAAACGTTGTTATAGCTTAGTTGCTGTGAGTATCTGGGTTACAACAGGTTAGGAAGGAAGGTTTTGTGATAGGTATACCAGTTTGTATGAGCTCCAGCAGGTTAGCCAGTGGCATGCATCTGATAAACTCCAGGTGCCCCTTTCCTCGAAGCTGAGATGAATAGGGAAAGGTTAGGACATCATAGCAGCTTGTCCACACTTATACAATTGAGGGCCAGTGACAGAATATCATAAACACAAATTTTGAGTGGACAGAATATTGCGTCAAAAGTATCGCAGACAACAATATCAAGAAGTTAAGTGCAAATGGGTAAGTTTAAATTTACTATTCTTAACTCCAGATCCACGTACCTGGAAGATATGTATATACTGTATCATCAAAGTACATATGTGGAGTTATATATAGTTAAACTTCACTTACCCAAAGAAAATTATCTTCACAATATTCTTTTCCTTGATATTTTTGACACAATATTCTGTCTCACGAAATTTGTGTTTTTGACATTTTATCCAAACACCCCTCACATACGTTAGGTCCCACCTGTAGTCGTATTATCTTATGCCATCCATAGCCATAGCTCCTGACAGGGTCTACTAACTTTGAGTGATATGTCACCCTGGGCTGAACAAGAAACAATCAATCAATAAATCAATCAATTATATATTTTTAGAGCGCACTAGTTACCCATAGGGTCTCAAGGCTCTGATAGGTGTGTCCTCAGAGGTCAGTTGAAGAGTGAGGTCTTGAGGTCCTTTCTGAACTGAGGCAGCGATGCTGACTGTCTGAGGTGAGGAGGTAAGGTGTTCCAACCTTATGCTGCCAGGTATGAGAAAGATCTTCCTCCAGTCGAGGACTTCTTTATGTGGGGTACTTTGGTGAGCGACTGCTGGGATGAGCGCAGAGGACTGGAAGGGGAGTACCAGGTGATGGGGTGGTTGAGGTAGCTGGGTTGACTGTCTTGGAGGGCTCTGTTGGCATGTACAAGAAGTTTGAAGTTGATTCTCTTCTCAACTGTGAGCCAGTGGAGGTTTTTCAGGTGTTCTGTGATGTGTTCTCGGTGGGGGATGTTTAAGATGATTCTGGTGGTGGCATTCTGAATTTGTTGCAGGTTGTTCAGGTGCTTCCTGGAGGTTCCGGTATAGAGGGTGTTGCTGTAGTCAAGTCTGCTCGTGATTAGGGTGTGTGTCCCAATTTAAGATGCACTTGAATCCAAGTTTTTGAGTGGGTCCTCAGTACCTGAGTGAGGGACTTTAGCTTACTCAAAGTCCTTGGTTAGTTGAAAGATGGGCTACTGAGTTGCACTTTCTCTGCAGGAGTAACAGCAGTGTCAGCCCTTATCACCGCAAGCATGGTGGCATACTGGAAGTCCTGCTTTATTGGTTCCTCTACTCCACCAACTCTTTCTGCTTTAGGTGTTCCACCAGTGCCTTTGTTCCCACCAGACTTGAGGTTATGCTTCTGGCTACAGCAAAGTACTTTGAGTTATGCCCACCACCACCAGAAAGCAGTTCCTGTGCCAAACTGAGTGAAGAGACTATAAGCCAAACAGCATGCCATCTAGCAACCTGGTATCATGCCTGAAGACCTGGTGCTACAGCTGCCATTGCTGAAGTGGCAGACCTGCCCACTTCCCAGAGACAACTGCCCAAGCCAGTCAGGGCTGCCATGCTTATCTCCTTAGCAGCTGAAGTGCAGATCAAGGCCACAGCCCAGTCCTACAAAGCCAAAAAAGAAACCAATGGTGCAGTCCTAATGACCATACTTTACAGCATCCTCCAAGCTTTGTCTTCACTGAGTAGATAATGCAGGTCCAAACTCAACTAGCTGAGAGACTGTGTTGATCACTCAAGGATCATCCTGTTTTTAGGAGGTTAACCTTTGATGATGTGAACTCTCTGGGTCCCAAGAACTATGTGAACTGTCCTAGAAGTTGCTGAGGTGATAACTGCTTAATGAATATGAACCTGTGCCTAATGTTGACTGTATCAGTGATAAGCCACCATAAACACTGCGGGAACACCATAGATTTGGGAGAGGGCACTGTGGAAGGTACAATAGTGCCTAACTAGAGCCCATAGGAGAGATTGTTAATCTTGTAGTTCCTATCCAAATGTTTACTATTTCTTAGATTAAGCAATGTTTTTTTAAACTAAAGTCCAGCACTGGGTGAATTATAGTGTCTGTTGTTTGACTATTTAAGTTGTGAGTCTCTACCACCAACATCACCACCGTGAGAACTGTGTGACTGTTTACTGCTCAGAGAGTCAAGCATGGATGGGTTGTACTGGGCCCAGTGTGCAGTGCTGTAGTAGGACACACCCAGTGACAGCAGTGGCAAGTGTCCCCCAAAAATGGTTGTGGCCCTCTAGCCCCAGCTTGCCCCACAAATATGGTCTGACTAACCAGTAAGAAAGAGGGCATATGAGGAATAGCTTTGCAGACAGAGTGTACAAACCAGTGTTACATCACTAGAACTTCTTAGCACGACTGCTAGCCCGTCGAACAAGTTACTTAACTTCTATAATGCTTTACCTGGTAGAGACTCCATCTAGCCACAGATTCCTTAGCTTCGAATAATCCCCAGACATCAGACTGGATCTGGAAACCTTTTGGGCAGTACCTTTGTGTGCCAATAGATGGCATAATTTGTATCTTAATCGGCAGTGTCTGCATTGGAAATGATGTGCCTATATACGTGCCATCCCAGAGCACTGACATCAGTTTCTTTTTGCAACCCTTTTCACACCAGAAGCAAGGAACGATGAAGTGTGTTGATGTACTGGTGTGAAGGCACTTAGGGTCTCTGTACACAGAAAAATCAGGTTGCAGAATGGGGAGAATGGGAGGGCCGCTAAATAAGATCGATAGAGTCTCTGGTAGATAAAGGGTTATTGAAGGTAAGTAATTTGTTTATCTGAAAGAGACTTCTAGCTCCACATTCCTTAGATGAAGAAGTTGTCTAGGACTGAGTGGGCAAAATGTCCTTTACAACAGATCTGACTGTCAAGGCAGTAGTACTGAGTATACGTGTGCAGAAATGTCCACGTTGCAGCCTGGCAGATATCAAGGACTGGATTTCTGTGAGCTAATGCAGTGGTGGCAGGCTTGGCTCCAGTGGAATGACCACATAGGCTGTCAAGGTGTGCTTCTTTGCTAATGTGTTGCAAATTTTAATGTACAGCATAATCCACCGTAAGATGGTTCACTTCTTCACTGCCTTTCTTTTTTGCCCCCAATGTACACAATGAGGAGATGATTGTCCACTTGAAACTCTCTGGCACAATCAATGTAGAATGTCAATGCTCTTTTTAGGTCCAGACAGTGGAGTCTCTCTTTGGAAGGGTGAGGCAGAACCAAAGAGGCAGGCAAGATTGTATTCTGGTCCACTTGAAAAGGTGTTAGTACTTTCAGAAGAAAGGAGGCACGGTTTCTCAGTACCAGTTTGGATAGAATGTTGTATAGGGAGAGAGCACAGAAAGTACTTGCAGCTCACCGACTCTCCTGGCTGCTGTCATAGCGAAGAGAAAAGCAGTTTTGATGGTGAGTAAATGAATGGAACGGTTGTGTAGCGACTGGTAGGGCTCACACACAAGAAAGGTCAGGAAACAGATTGAGGACTGAGTGGGGCATGATGGATGGCAGTGGAGGGAACAGGGGTTCAAATCTCTTTAAAAAAATAAATCACTGTGGGTGACTTGAACAAGGAAGGTTGGTCCCGCAACAGCACGGAAGCCAAAAGGGCTTTTACTGTGCCTAAAGCATAGCCTTGTTGGGCCAGGGAATGAATGAACAACAAAACCAGGGACAAGGGTGCAGAAAAGTAGTCTATATTTTTAGAGGCACACCAAGCCAAACATTTCTCCCAACGGTAGGCGTATATTGTTTAGCTTAGAAGAGACCTTGCACAACCTCTGGATGGAGATACCTTTCATGATCAACTAGGCATTAGAGGCTGAATTCCTCCACTGTGGCATTCAGCCAGCCCATCAGATGTCGAACTACCAGGGAAACATCCTGATGTTCCAGCCATGTCCAGAGATGCAGAACCTCCTAACACAGGGTCTATGACCCCTCCCCACCCTGTTTGTTGGAGTATTACATGGCAGTGGTGTCCTTGAATACCTGAACTAGCCTTCTCTTAATTGAAGGGATAAATGTTTTTATTGCCAATCGGATCGCCCTCAGCTCCAACAAGTTCATGTGGAGCCATGACTCCACAGGAGACCAGAGTCTTCTGATCTCTCCCAGTCCCAGATGGCCACCACCTCCCAGGAGTAACTCATCTGTCACTACAGTCAGTCCTGTTTGGGGAAGAGAGAGGAGTCTGCTGCTGACTCAATTGCAGTTTGTAAGCCACCACTGCAGATCTTCTGCAGTTCCTTCTGAGTTCTGGACCAGGTCAGAGAGATTCTCCTGGTGCTGTACCCACTTAGATTTCAGTTCCCACTGCAGAGCTGCAAATGCCAAAAGGCGCACATCACCACCAGAATGCAGGAGGACATGATACCCAACAGTATCATTCAGTCTCATCGAAATCCAGAATTGAGGCTGAGACATCAGAATCATAGCCTAACTGTCCTGGACTTGTCATTCCAGATGATCAGACCAAATCTGCACTGTGTCCAAAGTAGCTTCGATGAAAGGGAGCATCTGGGAGGGAGTTGGGTATGAATTTGACATGTTTTAGTGAACCTGAGTGAGTATAGGAAGTCTGCCATAGTCTGGAGATGGGAGTTGACTGTCTGGAATGAGCTCACATTCAACAGACAGTCATTGAGGTAGGGGAACACTGGGACCCATGACCCCCGCAGATGTGTGGTGACCACTGCTATCATCTGGGTGGAACACCTGAGGGGCACAGGTAAGACAAAAGGGGAGCATAGAGAACTGATAATGCTTATGGCCTACCATTAACCATTGGTAATGGCTGTGGACAGACATGACAATGTTAAAAAAGTATTCATCCTGCAAGTACAGCGCTATCATCCACTCTCGAGGGTGGAGGGCAGACAGAACATTGACCCAATGTGAGCATATTGAACTACTCCTTTTTCAGGAAGTACCTAAGAGGGTGTGGGTCTAGATCAGATCAGAGGCCTCTGTCCTTTTTCAGCACCAGAAAGTAGTGGGAATAGCAACTACAACTTACTTCTGATGCAAGCACCCTCTCAATGACTCCTTTGGTCAAAAGAGCCTGTACTTCCTGAAGGAGCTGGGAGAGGTGGTCCTCTCTCAGCTGGTCATAAGAAGGTGGCATGGGCGGCGAGGTTTCTAAAAAGGAGATATAGTAACCCAGCTAAATAATCTGAAGTGACCACTTGTCCACTGTTATGGACTGCTAGTGTGGCAGGTGACAGTGGATCTTGCCCAACACTAGTTATCCATGATAATATGTGGCTATCAGCAAAGATAGTGGACTGGGTCGACATCTGGCTGGTGGTCCCCTGTGGTCTGTGAGAACCATGTCTGAGTCCACAGAGGAGCCAGTGATTCTCAATCAGGCATGGCATCTTGAGTGCCACCGACAGTGCTCCTTCCTTTATAGCCACAGTAAGAGGAGAGACCAAGCCAATGTCTGGTGAGATATCCAATCCAATGGCATTCACCAGCTCCTTGTTCCAGTTGTCCTCAAGCTCATCAAGGGGTGAGAGCTACCATAAGGGTTCTGAGAACTCTCTCAACCGTCTCCCTCTTCAATCCTGTCAAAAGAAAAAGACACTGGCTCTGACTCTGAGAGCATGGATTCTAACTGGCGCCAGAGTCAATGTCGGGCAATGTCCACCCGGCTCTGTTTCAGAGTTGAATGACAATGCGGTCTGTGCCCTCATGAGGAATTGACATTGCCAGGAACAACAATACTGAAGCGTGCTGCAAGGAAGGTCACGGTCTTGCAGGTGGAGCCGCTCCCATTCAAGCACAGGATCCAGAGAGTCTTGCTAGCACTGAGGGTGAATACGCTGGCGGAAATCCAGTGGATGATCCCATGTGACTGAAAGGTACTACTTGGGGGTTTGGCTTCCCAGATATGAGGTGCATGGACTCCTAAAGCTCCTTGAGTTGGGTGAGGATCACTCCGGCTCTAGGTGAATCTATGAGGACGAGAGCAGAGCAAAGACCTGGTTTTGAGGTGGGTGCATAGGAGCGATGCCTCAAACTATGTTGTCATTCTGTTCAAACATTTTGACCAGCATTATAAAGTTTAAGAATGCTTTGACTTATCAGACTTTTTCTGTTTGTGGGAGTTACCATTACTTCAGCTAAGATGACGAATGTTGATGCAAAGAAGTGAGGAGCTTTAAAGACCACACCCCTCAATGCCTTTGGGTGCATGGTGCAGCACTCCTCGTACGTCTTGGAGATGTGTTCCCACTCCTAGGACCAAAGACAAACCAGGTGTGGATCTGTCACAGACTTCTCCCTGTGACAGGCACCCCAGGGTTTAAAACCTGCTGTTTTTTATGGGACTATCCTATCGCAGCAGGAGACAAAGGGGGTCATTACAACCCTGGCAGACGGTGTTAAAGCAGCAGTAAGACCGCAAACCGGCCGGCGGAAAAAAAAAGGGAATTATGACCGTGGCGGAAACCGCCAACAAAGACAGCCACTTTAACACTCCGACCGCCACGGCGGTACAGACAAGCAGCGCGGCGGTCACCACCAACAGACAGGCAGGAGACAAAGTACCGCCCATAGTATCACAACCTACCAATCCGCCACCTTTTCCGGGGCGGATTCACCGTGGATAAAAACACGGCGGAAACAGCCATTTCAATGGGAAAACGCTCACCTCCACACACTCCACGCGGAACGAGGGCACCATGGAGCCGGAACTCCACATACTCCCTGCGATAGTCTTCCTGCTTCTGTACATTCATCATCAACACCGGCGCCGAAGACAACGGTGAGTACTGCACCTACGACATAGGGGAGGGGGGAAGCAAAAGTCTGGGACACACACACGCAACACCCCCACCCCCACCTTGACCCTCACCCACTACAACACACACACCAATGCATATTCAAACATTACAGTAACAACCCCCAACCACCCCGGAAGAATGCAAAGACAAAAGGAAATGAGTGCAACCATTGTAATGTATCAAAATACAGTAAGCAAATATATACATATATATATACACATTCAACAAAATATACATCACGATTAGTAGTGCAGGTATACACAATTCAATGTCCGTGGACCACTGAGCCCAAAATGCATGGGCGAGGCCCCCACACGATACCTGAGCAAAACGGAGAGAACACTGCAGGGGCATCAGATAGAAATACAACAGGCACCTCAGGGGGAATCGAAGCGGGGGCACCTCAGCCAGATGACAGCACCACGTCAGATCCACGAGGGGGCTCCATGCCCATGATGTATCCTGGGGAGTGCAAAGCCACAGTCTCTCAAGTCTCACAAGTGGGTGGGTTGCCCACTGTTCAATCCTGGGGAGTGCAAAACCACAGTCTCTCAAGTCTCTACAGTGGGTGGTTTGCCCACTGTTCCATCCTGGGGAGTGCAAAGCCACAGTCTCTCAAGTCTCTACAGTGGATGGTGTGCCCACTGTTCAATCCTGGGGAGTGCAAAAGCACAGTCTCTCAAGTCTCTACAGTGGGTGGTTTGCCCACTGTACCATCCTGGGGAGTGCAAAGCCACAGTCTCTCAAGTCTCTACAGTGGGTGGTGTGCCCACTGTTCAATCCTGGGGAGTGCAAAAGCACAGTCTCTCAAGTCTCTACAGTGGGTGGTTTGCCCACTGTACCATCCTGGGGAGTGCAAAGCCACAGTCTCTCAAGTCTCTACAGTGGGTGGTTTGCCCACTGTTCAATCCTGGGGAGTGCAAAGCCACAGTCTCTCAAGTGGATGACAGTCTCCACTGGTTCTAAAGGGGGACTGGTGCCCAGAGTGCTTCATCCTGTTAAGGATTGAGGTAGTGGATGCTGTTCTCCACTGGTTCCGGAGGGGGACTGGTGCCCAGAGTGCTTCATCCTGTTAAGGATTGAGGTAGTGGATGCTGTTCTCCAATGTTTCCGGAGGGGGACTGGTGCCCAGAGTGCTTCATCCTGTTAAGGATTGAGGTAGTGTATGCTGTTCTTCACTGGTTCTGGAGGGGGACTGGTGCCCAGAGTGCTTCATCCTGTTAAGGATTGAGGTAGTGGATGCAGTTCTCCACTGGTTCTGGAGGGGGACTGGTGCCCAGAGTGCATCACTCTCCCCGTGACGGTCCCACTTCCGTCACTGCCCCTGCCGCACATGGGCTAGCGGTGCTTGAGATGGCGGTGCTTGCCTTGTTCAGCGGTGCTTGCCCTGTTCAGCGGTGCTTGGCCTGTTCAGCGGTGCTTGCCATGGCGGTCTTTGCCCTGTTCAGCGGTGCTTGGCCTGTTCAGCGGTGCTTGCCATGGCGGTCTTTGCCCTGTTCAGCAGTGCTTGAGTGTGCAGTTTCTGACCTGTTCAGCAGGGCTTGGCCTGTTCAGCGGTGCTTGCCATGGCAGTCTTTGCCCTGTTCAGCGGTGCTTGCCATGGCGGTCTTTGCCCTGTTCAGCAGTGCTTGCCCTGTTCAGCGGTGCTTGCCATGGCGGTCTTTGCCCTGTTCAGCGGTGCTTGACTTTGCTGTTTCTGACCTGTGCAGCGGTGTTTGCAATGGCGGGCCCTCATTGCCCAGCGGGGCTGTGGCTGCCGGGGCCCTCCTGGGCACTGACTCTGGCGATGGTCTCCTGACCAATGACGATCGGGCTGGCAGTGGCCCCCTGGGCAGCGGGGATGATGGCAGCCTTCTCCGCCGTGCTGCTTTTCCCAGACTTTGGCACTTTCTTCTGCCCGTTCCCCACCTTGGGAAGAGTCACAGCTGACTCGACACTCCCCCCGGGACCCTTGTGAGCGGCTTTTCCGGCTGGAGTCTTCCCCCTTTCCCGTCAGGCACTGTCCAACGTCTGGTGCTGCATAGGGGGGGGGGACTGGCTGTGCTTTGGCTCCATGTCACACTGGCTGCCCTGGTGCCTGGTGTACTCCACATACCTCTAACAGGCACCATTGGTACCGGAGATTTTTTGGCTGAGGTGCTAGTATGGGACCTATGAATTGGAGGGGGGGTGGTGGGAAAGAGGTCAACGTTGCTCAGGAAAAGTTTCTGACGAACACTGGGACGGGTAGCTGGAGTGGGCCTGGGAGTGGAGGAAGAGGAGGTGGTTGTAGGAGGTGTAACTTTTGATGATTTGGGTGCAGGTGCATGTTCTGGAGGCTGTCGTAAGGTGGATGGATGTTGGGTTTGTGTGTGCCCGCGTTTGTGTACTTTGGGAGGGGGCGTCACGGACACACTGGGAGAGGACACAGGGGACGTGTAAATGGGAGTGGGGGTGGTGAGTGCAGGTGAGCGGGTGTGGTGGTGGGTGTGCTGGTGCGGGTCCTAGTGGCTGTAGTGGTAGTGCATGCAGGTGAGAGTGTAGATGACACTGGGAGGGAGGAGGGAGACGACGAGGAGGGGGACACAGTGGAGGCAGTGGATGTTGCTGTGTCTGTATGTGGGTGATGCTTGTGTGAGTGCCTGTGGGATGTGTGGTGCCTATGTTTGCCAGAGCCACTTTTGTGTGTTGAGGTGTGTGCATGCTGGTCTGATGGTGTGCTTGGGATAGGCTGGGGTACAGGGGATTGGGTCTGGGTGGAGGAAGTTGGAGGGTGGAGGCTAGAGACAGGGACAATGGCTGCCATCAGTGCTGAGGCCAGAGATTGCAGGGCTCGATGAAGGGCAGCCTGACCAGAATGAATGCCCTCCAGGAATGCATTACTGTGTTGCCCTTTCTACGCCCTGGATGGCATTCACAATGGTAGACTGCCCAACAGTGAGTGACCTGAGGAGGTTAATGGCCTCCTCACTGAGGGCAGCAGAGGTGACAGGGGCAGGGGCTGAGGTGCCTGGGGCGAAGGTGATGCCCACCCTCCTGGGTGAGCGGGCACGGGGCGAAGGCTGAGGGGCTGCTGGGAGGGCGGTGCTGGTAGAGGGGGTGGCGGCTGTACCTGTAGAAGTGGGGGGCACAGATTTTGCCGCCACCACAAGGGAGCTCCCATCGAAGGACGAATCTGTGTCGCTTGTTGCAGATCCTGTGACCGCCGTGGTGCTCCCCTCGCCCTCCGTCCCAATGGTGTATTCAGAGTCCGTGGTGTGGCCCTCCATGGCCATGTGGGATGCAGCTCCCTCGTGCTCTGGTGCCACTGTACCTCCGCCTGATGATGCTGATGCCCACAAAAACAGGGAGAGCTCAAAAAGGGGGGACGGGACGACAGAAGAAAGACAGGTTGAGTGCATGGCTTACCGCTACCGTTGGCAGACAATACAGACACAGCAGCCCCCTGCACTACGCCGTGCTGTTGGGCTCTACTGATGCAGTTCCTGGGATATGGCCTACATGGCTATGGTGGACATCAGCACACATAGATGACACAGGGGCATGTATACCTGTACTTGGCACTCTACAGAGGTGGGGTAGAGTGCCACATGGCCTGCATTACGGAGGGGCCTAGCCTACGGAACTCGCCCTGGCCTAGGGAAACCCACAGCCCTCCTCCCCCACCCAGACACCTTCACTGCGCGCAAAGTCCCCAGACTGATGTTCTACTCACCCCCATGTCTGCTGTGATGCCCTCAAGAGCCCATCCAACTCAGGGTAGGCCACCGCCAGGATCCGGAACATCAGGGGGGTCATGGTGCGACGGGCACCCCTCCCACGTTTGGAGGCCATCCCCAGCTGAGCCTCCGCCGTCTTCTTGCTCCAGCGGCGAATGTCCTCCCATCTTTTACGGCAGTGGGTGCTCCGTCTCTGGTGGACCCCCAGGGTCCGGACGTCCTTGGCGATGGTACTCTAAATAGCCTTCTTCTGGTGCGCGCTGACCTACATGACATGTAGAGGGGAAGAATAGAAGTCATTACCAACTGCACCGTCGAAGTGAGTGGCCCACATCCCTGCTCTTGCCATGTGGCACATGCATTCACAGTCCTTCCTGCTCGCAGAACTCTGCCCCCTTACTTCTTAAAACCAGCCCTCTGCACCCAGGCATAGCCCATACAACTTGCACCCTATGTACTCACCTGTTGGTCTGGAGGACCGTAGAGTAGCGTGTACTGGAGGAGGACACCGTCCACGAGCTTCTCCAACTCCTGTGCACTGAAGGCAGGGGCCTTTTCCCCAGACGCACGAGCCATTGTCTCTTCCAGACCGAGGTCACAGCAGCACTTGCAGCAGTATAGGTCCTCTCCTGTCGAAGATCAGGTATCGAGTGATTCAACAGATAGAAAATGGCGGTGACGTCCGCGGCGGTGCGTATCATCACCGCCGGCGCACTTCGTCATTGGCTCCTGGGACCCATCGGTTCCAATGTTAACCAATGCAGCACTGCGCAGCGGTCTTTGACCGCCTACCGCAACGTTGTACAACGCCAGCGCAGTTACCTCACATCCCATTGTCCCAGTTTACAGGTCAGGCAGCCGCCATTTCAGGGGCTGACATGGCTTCATTTTCAACTGCGTCACACATACCTAGGCCTGGACTCAACACACATACAGACAACCTTTTGGATTATGTTTTGTGTTCTGAGTAGCTGTGGGTACATACCTCTGAGTAGCTTGACTCTGTGGTTGCTGTTGTCCTTCCTAGGCACCATCAGCTGGGACATGTGAGGAGATGGCGGAATCCTCCGGTGTACCGACCGCTGGTGGACCTGTTGACAATGGAGGAGCGACATCTAATCATCACCTACAGGTTTGACAGTGCCACAATCCAGGAACTGTGTACCTAGTTGAAGCCTAACCTGATGTCAGCAATCCGCCATCCCACAGGAATCCCCCCTCAAGTGCAGGTGCTGTCAGTGCTCCATTTCCTTGCAAGTGGGTCTTTTCAAACAACAGTGGCCATGGCATCAGGGATGTCCCAGCCTATGTTTTCCAACGTGTTGGCCAGAGTGTTGTCTGCCCTGCTGAAACACATGAGGAGCTACATAGTTTTCCCTCAGGTGGAGGATTTGGCTACTGTTAAAGGTGACTTCTATGCCCTTGGACATATCCCCAACATCATAGGTGCCATTGATGGGACCCATGTAGCTCTGCCCCCCCCCCCACAGGAGTGAACAGGTGTTCAGGAACCGGAAGAGTTATCATTCTATGAATGTACAGATGGTATGTTTGGCAGACCAGTACATCTCCCAGGTAAATGCTATGTTCCCTGGCTCTGTGCATGACGCCTACATCCTGCGGAATAGCAGCATCCCTTATGTGATGGGTCAACTCCAGAGGCACCGGGTGTGGCTATTAGGGGACTCTGGTTACCCCAACCTGTCATGGCTACTGACCCCAGTGAGGAATCCCAGGACCAGGGCAGAGGAACGCTACAATGAGGCCCATGGGCGGACTAGGAGGGTGATCGAACGCACCTTCGGCCTCCTGAAGGCCAGGTTCAGGTGCCTCCATATGACAGGTGGTTCCCTATTCTACTCACCAAGGAAGGTCTGCCAGATCATCATCGCCTGCTGTATGCTTCACAATCTTGCTTTGCGACGACAGGTGCCTTTTCTGCAGGAGGATGGTCCAGATGACGGTGTTGTGGCAGCTGTGGAGCCTGTGGACAATGATGAGGAGGAACCACAGGATGAAGACATTGACAACAGGGACTCAGTCATCCAGCAATATTTCCAGTGACACACAGGTGAGAACACATTCTTGCCTACTACAAGTACTTTCACACTTCTACCTTTATCCTGTCTGTCTATTTCAAGCAGTATTTGGTAACAGAGTTGTACATATCCATAACGGTTTCACAGGTGTGGTTACCAACGTGTGTCATGTGCTTGCATCCTTCATGGACTTGTGATGTGTGACATAGGTATGTTGACAGTACATTTGAAAACGCATTTTGTCACTGTCATTGCTAATACACATTTTCAAAATCACAGACTGACTCCAGATTGTTTTGTGCTTCAAGGGTGTTTATTGAAGTGCTAATTATTGAAGGGGGTGGTAAAATGGTGATGGGTGATGGTGGAGGAATGTCCATGGCAGAGTCCAGTCTATTAGTCTCACAGGTGCACTGCCCATATGGGCATAGGAAGTGGAGCTGGGGCAGTTCCAATATGGACAGGGTTACAAAGTGGGACAGTGGGATGGCAATCAGGGTGATCTCATTTCTTGGCGGGGTCTTGCCATCGTGCTCTGTCCTGTTCCTGGATCTCAGGGACCGCTTGCGGGGTGGTTCACCGTCTGCAGGGGGTGGGGTGCTGGTGTGGTGGTCCTGTGGCGGGGCGTCCTGTCCACTAGCGCCGGCGGGGGTGGTGGGCAGTTCCTCGTCCATGCTAGTGTCAGGGGACCCTTGGAGTGCCACGGTGTCCCTCATGGTGTTCTGTATGTTCTTCAGCACCCCTACGATGGTGCCCAGGGCGGAGCTGATGGTTCTGAGTTCCCCCCTGAACCCCAAATACTGTTCCTCCTGCAGGCGCTGGGTCTCCTGAAACTTGGCCAGGACCATTGCCATCGTCTCCTGGGAGTGGTGGTATGCTCCCATGATGGAGGAGAGGGCCTCGTGGAGAGTGGGTTCCCTAGGCCTGTCCGCCCCCTGTCGCACAGCAGCCCTCCCAGTTCCCCTGTGTTCCTGGGCCTCCGTCCCCTGGACCGTGTGCCCACTACCACTGCCCCCAGGTCCCTGTTGTTGTTGGGGTGGTGGGTTATCCTGGGTTCCCTGTAGTGGTGGACACACAGCTGATTGACGTGTCCTGGGGACGGAGGTATGGGCCCGCTGGGTGGGTGCTGTGCTGGTGTTTCCAGAGGGTGGAAGGTCAGTGTTGGGCTGTGCCTGTGCGAGAGGAACCAACTGACCCGAGGCCCACGATGGTCCGGGCTGGTCATCTGGATCCGGTTGGCCAGAGCTGCTGTCATCACTGTGGGCCTCTTCTGTGGGTGGGGTAGAGATGTCTGGACTCTCCTGTCTGGTGACGTTGGGTAGTGGTCCTACAGGGGTATAAAAGCATGATTATTGCATCTGTGTGTGTCATGGTGTGCAATGGGTGGGTGAGCGTGTACCCCAGTGCTAGCATTCCTGTGTGGGGGCTTGTGTGATGATGGTTGGGGGGGCGTTATGGGTATGTGCTGTGGGCATGCTTTAGTGAGGGGTGACCATGCCTTGTGGTGTCATGCAGGGCTTGGTGTTGGGATGTGTGGTTTGTGTTATTAGTACATTAGTGAGGAGTAAGAGTGATAGGGGAGGGGATGAGGGTGGGGGTCTGTGATAGCATGCAGGTAGGGTGTGGGATATGATAGTTAAGATTTGACTTACCAGTGTCCATTCCTCCACCGACTCCTCCGAGGCCCTCAGGATGCATGATGGTCAAGACCTGCTCCTCCCATGTTGTTAGTTGTGGCGGGGGAGGTGGGGGTCGGCCGCCAGTCCGCTGTACCGCAATGTTGTGCCTGGAGACCACGGAATGCACCTTCCCCCGTAGATCGTTCCACCTCTTCCTGATGTCCTCACGATTTCTTAGGTGCTGTCCCACTGCATTGACCCTGTCCACGATTCTTCGCCATAGCTCCGTCTTCCTAGCTATGGAGGTGTGCTGCACCTGTGATCCAAATAGCTGTGGCTCTACCCGTACGATTTCCTCCACCATGACCCTGAGCTCCTCCTTTGCCATGCCATGGGGTGGTGTAGGTGATGTGTGGGGTGGTGTATGTGGTGATGAGTGTGGTGATGTGTAGTGGTGTGGGGTGTCTTGTGCGTGGATGTTGTGTGGGTGATGGTGTCGTGTGCCTCTGTGTGGTGGGGTTGTCTCTGCAGTGCTGTCTCTCTGGCCTTCGTCTACATTTTTTGTTGTAAGGGTTTGTGGGTGATATGGGTGTGTGTTTTATATAGTATTGATTGTGTGGGAGTGGTGTGTGTATGTGTATCAGGTGTGTGTATTTCGAATTGTCCAATGTGGCGGGGTTTTGGAGATGTGTGTGTATTTTGAGCGCCGCAGTGTGTACCGCCAATGGAATACCGTGGTTGAAAGACCGCCGCGTGGATTCGTGGGTCGTGATAGCATGGGCGTGTTTCTGTTGGCGTGACGGTGGAGGTTTTGTTTTCGCCAGTTTATCACTGACCTTTGGTGTGGCGGACTTGTGTGGGTGTCTGAATTTCGGCGGATCCCGAGATGTGGGTCATAATAGCTGTGGCGAATTTCCGCGGTGGTGTATTGGCAGTCTTCTGCACGGCGGTAATCGCCTTTTACCGCCAATGTTGTAATGACCCCCAAAGTCTCAACAAAACCTTTGAGAAAAAGTAAAAAAAAGTCAGTCAAAAAATAACTGGAGGCAGCTTACTCTGGATCTGCGCTGGTGTGGAAAGAAAAGAACTGATGTCAGGGTGCCAGGATGGCCCTTATCTAGGCTAGGCACTGCACATGTTAGGTCTTTTGCAAATGATGCCAACGCGGAGGTGAACTATGGCACCTACTAACTAGCACACAGAGGTGCTGCTTCAAAAGCTTCCACATCCAGTCTGAAGCCTGGGGATTATTCTAAGGTAAGGAAGCTGCGGCTATAAGTCTCTATGAAATATCAAAAATTACTAGCACTTCTCAGCAGACTACCGGCCTAGCCTATTGTGAAACACTACTGCATTTCTCAGCAGCACCGGTAGCCTAATATGATATATTACTGGCACTTCTCAGGAGGACTGGTTGCCTATTTGAAACATTACTAGCACTTCTCAGTAGGACTGCTAGCGTATTATGAAATATTACTAGCAGTTCTCAGCAGTACTGCTAACCTATTATGAAATATTTCTAGTACTTCTCAGTAGGACTTCTAGCCTATTAATGAAGAAATATTACTAGAACATTTCAGCATGTTCGCTAGCCTATTATGGAATACTAATAGCACTTCTCAGCAGGACTGCTAGCATATTATGAAATATTACTAGCAGTTCTTAGCAGGGCTGATAGCCTATTGTGAAACATTACTAGCGACCCTCAGCAGGACCTCTAGCCTATTATGAAACATTAATAGCACTTCTCAGCAGGACTGCTGTCCTGTACTGACAATATATGCACCGTCCAGCAGGGCAGAAACCATACTATGATACAGTATTAAAACACAGTATTATGACTATCCAGCAGAATTGTAATGCTGTTAGGAGATAGTACTAGCTCCTTCAAATATGACGAGGCATGACTAATATATCCTAACAGCACTGCATTGCTGTTGCAGGATATTACTAGCACTTTCAAGCAGTACTGCTACCCTTTAAGAGATGGCAGTAGCACTTTTCTAGCTGGATGGTTCTGTGAATTAAACGCCACCAGTGACATTGAATGGGATCTGCAAATCAGACATTCAACTCCCAGCAGCACCAAGTCTGCATTCACCCTTCTCAGGTCCATGACTGGGGTACTGTCTAATTGAACAAAGGTAACATGTTGCTGCATTTCTCAGTGGTGCTGTAGAAATATTATTGGTTAGTGGTATTAAGTTTCAGGGTGCCCTATGGTTGTGAGTATCCTCACCACACACTTTGTATTTACACGTATAACATGTAACACTTGTATCTAAATAACACCACTTAAAGCTTTCCACAAATAATATAAATGTTTTTGTATTTAACTGTGTGAGTAATGAGGGAGAAATCTTCCCTCACTCTGCTGGTTTGTCGACATTTGCGATTACAGCCACTTGCACATGTGTGACTGGCGATTCTAATAATAAATATATTTCCAGAACGGTAAGCATCCCAGTGCGAAAGGGGCAGAGCTACTCAAAAGCATGTCTTACCTTACAAGTGAACTAAGACAGGATTACAGTGCAACCACCTGACTTCATGTCAGTGACCATCAGCATAGTCAGGTCAGCCCCACCAAGACATGTCAGCCGTGTCTTGGTGTGGCATCAAACGGTTCACACAGAACACCCTGTGAGGGATCCTGGGGGTACCTAAGTCCACCAGGTAGGTGACTTCCTCTTTCTTCTTCGCCATGAAGTAGGCCCGAGTCCACTTGTCCTGAAGGGCCTTGGAAGCCTCAGTCTCCAACACCCACACTAATTGACCTGGTTGATACTCAACCAGTACTGACTTTTGGTCGTACCAGAGTTTAGGAAGCTCTTGGCTGACCTTCAAATTCCCTTTTGATTTTTTTCATATACTCAGACATGCGTTAACAGAGGCCCAGTACATAGTCCCCTAGATCCTGTTTGGGTTGTTTGAGAGGATTCTCTCAAACTTTCCTCAATATACTCAGGGGACTCCTTAAAGGATGGCCAAACAGGAGTTCTTTTGAGGGGATCACTGACATACTATCGTTTACACAAATATCGAGACACACAAACATTGTGTCAAAAATATTGTTGACCCAAATATTGTTTCCCTATCTTCATAATGGTAAATACAAAAATATCAAAAATAAAGTATAGTTTCAGGCTAATATTGTACAAATAACACGACAATATAGATTTAATTATAAGTATGCAGTTTACTATAGTAAATCACAAATGTTCCAATATACTACATTAATACAATGTAAACTAAAAAAATTTAACCCCTTCGCTGCTAGGCCTTTCCCCCCTCAGGTGCCAGACATTTTTTTGGCTATTTGGGGCAGTTTGCGCTTAGGCCCTCATAACTTTTTGTCCACATAAGCTACCCAAGCTGAATGTGCGTACTTTTTTCCCAACATCCTCGGGATTCTAGAGGTACCCAGAGTTTGTGGGTCCCCCTGGAAGAGACCAAGAAATTAGCCAAAATACAGCAAAAAATGATATTATTAAAACAAATGGGAAAAAAGGGCTGCAGAAGAAGGCTTGTGGGTTTTTCCCTGAAAATGGCATCAACAAATGGTTTGCAGTGCTAAAATCAACCCAGCTTTTAGGAACAGGCAGACCTGAATCAGAAAACCACATTTTTCAACACAGTTTCGGCATTTTCCTGGGACATACCCCATTTGTTCTATTTTTTGCTTTTAGCCTCCTCCCAGTTAGCAACAGAAATGGGTATGAAACCAATGCTGGATCCTGGGAAGTTAAACATTTCTGAAAAGTAGACAAACATCTGAATTCAGCAAGGGATCATTTGTGTAGAACCTACACGGTTTTCATACAGAAAATACCAGCCAAAATAAAATAATATTGAAATTGAGGTAAAAAACAGCCATTTCTCTCCACGTTTTACTCTGTAACTTTTTCCTGCCATGCCAGATTTTCAAAAGCAATATACCGTTACGTCTGCTGGCCTCTTCGGGTTGCAAGAATATATAGGAATTTGTAAGTTCATCAAGAACCCTAGGTACCCAGAGCCAATAAAGGAGCTGCACCTTGCAATGGGTTTTCATGCTATACCGGGTAGACAGCAATTCATTTTATGAAATATAAAAAGTGAAAAATAGGTATCAAGCAAGGAAACCTTTGTATTTCCAAAATGGGCACAAGACAAGGTGTTGAGAAGCAGTGGTTATTTGCACATCTCTGAATTCTGGGATGCCCATACTAGCATGTGAATTTGAGGGCATTTCTCAAACAGATGTCTTTTTTGCACACTGTCTTACATTTGGAAGGAAAAAATGTAGAGAAAGTCAAGGGGCAATAACACTTGTTCTTCTATTCTGTATTCCCCCAAGTCTCCCGATAACAATGGTACCTCACTTGCATGGGTAGGCCTAATGCCTGGGACAGGAAACGCAAAATGGACACATCACATTTTTACATTGAAATCTGACGTGTTTTTTGGAAAGTACCTAGCTGTAAATTTTGACCTCTGATCTGAAAAGTGGCGATCTTTCAATCTAGCCACATCCTCCATAACTGCTACTTTAAGAGCTCTTGCATGATCCATCATAACAAGGCTCTCTATCACTGACTCCTGAAATTTAACAAATGTCATCCTTGACTCAGGGGAACAATCCTTAAACACCATAAAAGCATTAAAAATTACTAGATTAAACAAATTAATTAGCCAACGTTTTATACCACACAGAAGACTTATGAACAGCAATTTGGGTTCCAATCTCTGATCTACTCTATCAACACCATCCATGTGCTTATTGTAATCTAAAATGCACACAGGTTTGAGCATTTCAGCAACTTGACCCCAAACAGCCACAGGTGAAGTACTCTCATCATGGATGGTAGTTAGCATGTACACATCCCTCCTGTCCCCTCTCAAGTTTTTTACAGACTAGTTCCCTTGGATAGCATTTCCGGATAGAACGGATTGTGCCACAAGCAAAAGTGTGCACTCTAAACAACTCCTTGAACAACTGCACTCCTGTGTAGAAGTTATTTACATACAAATGGTGACCTTTGTTAAACAGTTGTCTACCAATGACCCACACAATTTTCTCACTAACTCCAAAAGTGGGCAGAAAACCAGGGGGGTCAATACTGGAATCCCTACCAGTGTAAACATGGAAATTATAAACATATTCTGTACTACTTTCAGACAGCATATACAATTTAATTCTATAAGTGCCCTCTTGCTAGGAATGTACAGCCTAAAAACCAAACGACCCTTGAACAGGGCCAAAGACTCGTCCACACCTATTTCTTTGCCTGGAACATAGACCTCCGAAAACCGATCTACAAAATGATCAAGGACAGGCCTAATCTTAAAAAGACGGTCAGAATCAGGGTGATCTCGAGGCAAGGCTAAAGCATTTTCAACAAAATGCAGCATCTGAAGAAGAAGCTCATACCGGTTACGACTCATGGTTGCAGGAAATATAGCCGTTGCCATCATGGGACTAGTAGACCAATGAGAAGCCAGTGACGGCTTCCTTATCAACCCCATCAAAAAAGACAAACCCAAGAACTTTTTCATCTCTTCCAGATTTGTCGGAATCCACTGGGTAGCTCTAGACTGAAGCCTAAGTGTGGCAGCGTTGCCCCTCGAATACTGCTCTGCATACAAATTAGGCTGCTTAACAACCTCTTCCAAAAATACATCGTCCATAAACAACTAAAAGAAATTGACAGGCAAAAGGTTTTCCGTATTTACTCTATACCCTGGGAGACCAGTAAAGGCAGGCAACTGTGGGTGCTCCATGTTTGGGGCAACCTAGGTGTCAGGTCTTCCAATGGGAAGCCTTTCAGTCGCTGGCTCCTGCACCATTGGAACATCAGTGTCCTCCTCTAAAACAGATCCTTCATCTGCACTGAGAGTGGCTTCCTCATCAGAAGACTCTTCTCAGACAGTAAACTCAGGCCCATATTTATACCTTTTTAGCGCCACATTTGCACTGCTTTTTTATGCAAAAGCGGTGCAAACTTACAAAAAATTATTGCATTTTGATAGTTTGTGCTTCTTTTGTGTCAAAAAGCAACGCAAATGCGGTGCTAAAAAAGTATAAATACGGGCCTCACTGCCAGAATCTCTCTCTTCCTCCTCTGCCTCAGATGCAGTCTGTCTCATAATCATGGTCAGAAAATGACTCGAAAAGCATGCCAACAACCTGCTGAGAGGTCACTCTGTGGCTAGCCATGATCCTTTTTAAGAAGTGCAACTTGACAAATGCGCCAACAACAACCAGCACTGTCTAAAATAAGTAATAAACAAAGTGTGGCTTTATCACAAAGAGTTAAGTACTCAAACACTATACCACTCACTTGTCTAAAAAAGCTAGACTCACCAGCAACTACACTGCACAGACACAGCAATCACCAATGATATCCAACTAAAAAGAAATATGACGAGGCATGACTAATATATCCTAACAGCACTGCATTGCTGTTGCAGGACATTACTAGCACTTTCAAGCAGTACTGCTACCCTTTAAGTGATGGCAGTAGCACTTTTCTAGCTGGATGGTTCTGTGAATTAAACCCCACCAATGACATTAAATGGGATCTGCAAATCAGACATTCAACTCCCAGCAGCACCAAGTCTGCCATTCACCCTTCTCAGGTCCATGACTGGGGTACTGTCTACTTGAAAAAAGGTAACATGTTGCTGCATTTCTCAGTGGTGCTGTAGAAATATTATTGGTTAGTGGTATTAAGTTTCAGGATGCCCTATGGTTGTGAGTATCCTCACCACACACTTTGTACTTACATGTATAATATGTAACACTTGTATCTAAATAACACCACTTAAAGCTTTCCACAAATAATATAAATGTTTTTGTATTTAACTGTGTGAGTAATGAGGGAGAAATCTTCCCTCACTCTGCTGGTTTGTCGACATGTGTGATTTCAGCCACTTGCACATGTGTGACTGGCGATTCTAATAATAAATATATTTCCAGAACGGTAAGCATCCCAGTGCGAAGGGGGCAGAGCTACTCAAAAGCATGTCTTACCTTACAAGTGAACTAGGACAAGATTACAGCGCCACCACCTGACTTCATGTCAGTGACCATCAGCATAGTCAGGTCAGCCCCACCAAGACATGTCAGCCGTGTCGTGGTGTGGCATCAAACGGTTCACACAGAACACCCTGTGAGGGATCCTGGGGGTACCTAAGTCCACCAGGTAGGTGACTTCCTCTTTCTTCTTCACCATGAAGTAGGCCCGAGTCCACTTGTCCTGAAGGGTCCTGGAAGCCACAGGCTCCAACACCCACACTAATTGACCTGGTTGATACTCAACCAGTACTGACTTTTGGTCGTACCAGAGTTTAGGAAGCTCTTGGCTGACCTTCAAATTCCTTTTTTATTTTTTTCATATACTCCGACGTGCGTTAACAGAGGCCCAGTACATAGTCCACTAGGTCCTGTTTGGGTTGTTTGAGAGGATTCTCTCAAACTTTCCTCAATATACTCAGGGGACTCCTTAAAGGATGGCCAAACAGGAGTTCTTTTGAGGGGATCACTGACATACTATCGTTTACACAAATATCGAGACACACAAACATTGTGCCAAAAATATTGTTGACCCAAATATTGTTTCCCTATCTTCATAATGGTAAATACAAAAATATCAAAAATAAAATATAGTTTCAGGCTAATATTGTACAAATAACACGAAAATATAGATTTAATTATAAGTATGCAGTTTACTATAGTAAATCATAAATGTTTCAATATACTACATTAATACAATGTAAACAAAAAAAATGTAACCCCTTCACTGCTAGGCCTTTTCCTCCTCAGGTGTCAGGCATTTTTTTGGCTATTTGGGTCAGTTTGCGCTTAAGCCCTCATAGCTTTTTGTCCACATAAGCTACCCAAGCTGAATGTGCGTACTTTTTTCCCAACATCCTAGGGATTCTAGAGGTACCCAGAGTTTGTGGGTCCCCCTGGAAGAGACCAAGAAATTAGCCAAAATACAGCAAAAACTGATATTCTTAAAACAAATGGGAAAAAGGGCTGCAGAAGAAGGCTTGTGGGTTTTTCCCTGAAAATGGCATCAACAAATGGTTTGCAGTGCTAAAATCACCCCAGCTTTTAGGAACAGGCAGACCTGAATCAGAAAACCACATTTTTCAACACAGTTTTGTCATTTTCCTGGGACTTACCCCATTTGTTCTATTTTTTGCTTTTAGCCTCCTCCCAGTTAGCAACAGAAATGGGTATGAAACCAATGTTGGATCCTGGGAAGTTAAACATTTCTGAAAAGTAGACAAACATCTGAATTCAGCAAGGGATCATTTGTGTAGATCCTACACGGTTTTCATACAGAAAATACCAGCTAAAATAAAAAAATATTGAAATTGAGGTAAAAAAACAGCCATTTCTCTCCACGTTTTACTCTGTAACTTTTTCCTGCCATGCCAGATTTTCAAAAGCAATATACTGCTACGTCTGTTGGCCTCTTCTGGTTGCAAGGATATATAGGACTTGTAAGTTCATCAAGAACCCTAGGTACCCAGAGCCAATAAAGGAGCTGCACCTTGCAATGGGTTTTCATTCTATACCGGGTAGACAGCAATTCATTTTATGAAATATAAAAAGTGAAAAATAGGTATCAAGCAAGGAAACCTTTGTATTTCCAAAATGGGCACAAGACAAGGTGTTGAGAAGCAGTGGTTATTTGCACATCTCTGAATTCTGGGATGCCCATACTAGCATGTGAATTTGAGGGCATTTCTCAAACAGATGTCTTTTTTGCACACTGTCTTACATTTGGAAGGAAAAAATGTAGAGAAAGTCAAGGGGCAATAACACTTGTTCTTCTATTCTGTATTCCCCCAAGTCTCCCGATAACAATGGTACCTCACTTGCATGGGTAGGCCTAATGCCTGGGACAGGAAACGCAAAATGGACACATCACATTTTTACATTGAAATCTGACGTGTTTTTTGGAAAGTACCTAGCTGTGGATTTTGACCTCTGGCTCAGCCGGCAACTAGGGAAACCTACCAAACCTGTTCATTTTTTAAAACTAGACACCGAGGGCAATTCAGAATAGGGTGTCTTGTGCAGCTCTCACCAGGCTCTCTTACCCAGATTCCTTTGCAAACCTCAAAATCTGGCCAACAAAACACTTTTTCCTCACATTTCAGTGACAGAAAGTTCTGAAATCTGAGAGAAGCCACACATTTCCTTCCACCCAACATTTCCCCAAGTACAAATGATACCTCACTTGTGTGGGTGGCTCAGATGCCTCAACATAAAAAGGCCAAATACCTGTAGAGATTGAGGGGTTTGCACAAGGGTAGGTCGCTCCCCCTGCCGCTGCAGCTCCACCAGCCCAGGCTCCTGACACCTCCCAGCAAGACCTGCTAAAACCGTAAGTACTCGCCCCCGCCCAGCCCCTTGCCCAGCCCCGCGCTACTCACCTCTCTTTCCCTGTACTTCTGTCTTCTGCCTTCCGCTCTCTCCTCCAACCTTTCTCCGCACCTCTGCTGTCCATTTCTCTTCGCTTTCTGCTCCTCCTTCTGGTAGCCATCTTCCTCCGCTCTCTGCTCCTCTTCTGCAGCCCACTTGCTGCGTGTTCTGCTCTTCCTCTGTGCCCCGCTCCTCTTCCTCACCCCGTTCTCTTCCTGCTTTGCTCTTCATCTGTGTTCTTCTTTTCTCCTCTGCACCCCGTCCTGCGTGTTCTTTCTTCATCTGTGTTCTTCTTCTTTTCTCCTCTTCCTCACCGCGTTCTCTTCCTGCTTTGCTCTTCATCTGTGTTCTTCTTTTCTCCTCTGCACCCCGCCCTGTGTGTTCTTTCTTCATCTGTGTTCTTCTTCTTTTCTCCTCTTCCTCACCGCGTTCTCTTCCTGCTTTGCTCTTCATTTGTGTTCTTCTTTTCTCCTCTGCTCCCCGTCCTGCGTGTTCTTTCTTCATCTGTGTTCTTCTTTTCTCCTCTTCCTCACCGCGTTCTCTTCCTGCTTTGCTCTTCATCTGTGTTTTTCTTTTTCCTCTGCACCCCGTCCTGCGTGTTCTTTCTTCATGTGTTCTTCCTCTTTTCTCCTCTTCCTCACTGCGTTCTCTTCCTGCTTTGCTCTTCATCTGTGTTCTTCTTTTCTCCTCTGCACCCCGTCCTGCGTGTTCTTTCTTCATCTGTGTTCTTCTTCTTTTCTCCTCTTCCTCACCACGTTCTCTTCCTGCTTTGCTCTTCATCTGTGTTCTTCTTTTCTCCTCTGCACCCAGTCCTGCGTATTGTTCTCTTCTTCTGTACCTTTCTCTGCGTGTTCCTTTTGTTCCTCTGTGGCCTTCTCCTCATCTTCTGGACACTTCCCTCCTCTGCTTCTCTGGTCTCTCCTCTTCTGCCTGACTCTTCTTCTTGACTCTTCTCTCCTCTTCTTCTCTCCTCTTCTTCTTGACTCTTCTCTCCAAAGGCAAGCCTGTCTGGGCCTGGACCGCGCCCAGCGCCGCGACCCCTGGCCCCCAGCACTCCCAAACCCCACAGCACCGCTACGACCCCAACTCCCTCCACGCCCTCAACCCGGGGCGCTCCAGAACCTGCTTCCAAGCCAACCCTAAACGCACCCATGGACCTTTCGCATGCCTCACCTGCAAACTCACCTTCCACCGTGACTCCACCCCGCCCGCCAGCCCACGCGCCAACAACCACCTCAAATGCATCCTGATCAACGCACGCTCCGTCCACAAACACGCCATTGAACTATGGGACCTCCTGGACTCCACCGCACCGGAAGTCGCCTTCATCACTGAGACCGGGATGAATGCCTCTTCGACCCCCGACATCGCCATAGCCATCCCCGACGGCTACAAGATCTCCAGGAGAGACCGCACCAACCAAGTCGGCGGAGTAATCGCCATCGTCTTCAAGGTCTCCATCAACGTCACCACTTCCACCGAAGACACCCCCCTCGCCGCCGAACACCTGCACTTCCAGATCCACACCGACCCCAGGACCACCCTCAGAGGAACTCTCATCTACAGACCCCCTGGACCACGCGCCCTCTTCAGCGAATCTATCACTGACTTCATCTCCCCGCACGCCCTTGCCTCGCCGGACTACATCCTCTTTGGTGACCTCAACTTCCACCTGGAACAGAACAACGACCGGACACACGCTCGACCCCATCTTCTCCGCCAGCAACCACGTATCCTTCAGCCACTCCTCCGTAATACACTGGACCGACCACAGATGTGTCCACTTCACCTTCAGACGCGAGACTCTCCACCTCCGCACACAGCCCATCCCACGCAGACATTGGAACAAAATCCCCAAGGAACAGCTTCTTTCCACTCTCAGCGACAACCAACCCACCTTCTCCACCGACCCCAACGACGCAGCCCTCAGCCTCACGCATTGGATCACCAACTGCGTGGACAACCTCACACCTCCCAGACGCCTCCCAAGACAGACCGACACCAGGAAACCTCTTTGGTTCACAGACACCCTCAAGAAATAAAAAAAAACCTGCCCCACCCTCGAGAAAGCCTGGCGCAAGGACCACACCTCAGAAAACATGTCTGCCCTCAAAAACGCCACCCACGAACACCACCAACTGATCCGCGCCACCAAAAGAACTTCCTTCACAGACAGACTGGACAATAACACTCACAACAGCAAAGAACTCTTCATCAATGTCAAGGAGCTCTCCAATCCTAACGCCAACTCCAATGCCAAAACGCCCTCACAAGACCTCTGCAACTCCCTCTCCACCTTCTTCCATCGTAAGATCACCGACCTACACGACAGCTTCGGACACCAGACCCAGCCAACCACCACAGAACCTACAACCCCAGCCATCACCCTTAACGCCTGGACTCACATCAGCACGGAGGAGACCAAAGCTACCATGAACTCCATCCACTCCGGTGCCCCCTCGGACCTCTGCCCACACTTCATCTTCAACAAAGCCGACAACATCATCGCCCGCATCTCCAGACCATCATGAACAGCTCGTTTGCTTCTGCCACCTTCCCCGAGAGCTGGAAACACGCAGAAGTCAACGCCCTACTGAAGAAACCTACGGCGGACCCCAGCAACCTGAAGAACTTCCGCCCCATCTCGCTCCTCCCCTTCCCTGCCAAAGTCATAGAGAAGACCGTCAACAAGCAACTTACCAACTTCCTTGAAGACAACAACCTACTCGACCCCTCCCAGTCTGGATTCCGAGCCAATCACAGCACAGAAACCGCCCTCATCTCAGTCACAGACGACATCAGAACTCTGATGGACAACTGAGAAACAGTCGCCCTCATCCTCCTCGACCTATCGGCTGCCTTCGACTCCGTCTGCCACCGAACCCTAACATCCCGCCTGCGCTCCACCGGTATCCAAGGACAGGCCCTGGACTGGATCACCTCTTTCCTCTCCAACCGCTCCCAAAGAGTCTACCTCCCTCCGTTCCGCTCAGACCCCACCGAGATCATCTGCGGCGTCCCTCAAGGCTCTTCGCTCAGCCCGACTCTCTTCAATGTCTACATGAGCCCCTTCGCCGACATCGTACACAAACACAACATCAACATCACCTCCTACGCCGACGACACTCAGCTGATACTCTCCCTCACCAAGGACCCCACCAGCGCCAAGACCAACCTGCAAGATGGAATGAAAGACGTTGCAGAATGGATGAAACTCAGCCGTCTGAAACTGAACTCAGACAAAACGGAAGTCCTCATCCTCGGAAACAACCCATCCGCCTGGGACGACTCTTGGTGGCCCACGGCCCTTGGCACCGCACCAACCCCCTCAGACCACGCATGCAACCTCGGATTCATCCTGGATCCCCTTCTCACCATGACCAAGCAAGTCAACGCCGTCTCGTCTTCTTGCTTCCACACCCTTCGAATGACACTTAGACAATGAAGACTCATCAGGTCATGGCTAGTCTTATTGTCCTTCGTTTGGGGGGGGGGGTGGTGTAGGAAAGTACCATCTTGCCTGGCATGTTACCCCCATATTTCACAAGTGTGCCCTGTATGTGTTCCCTGTGTGATGACTAACTGTCTCACTGAGGCTCTGCTAAACAGAACCTCAGTACTTATGCTCTCTCTGCTTTCTAAATTGTCACTAACAGGCTAGTGACCAATTTCACCAATTCACATTGGCATACTGGAACACCCTTATAATTCCCTAGTATATGGTACTGAGGTACCCAGGGTATTGGGGTTCCAGGAGATCCCTATGGGCTGCAGCATTTCTTTTGCCACCCATAGGGAGCTCTGACAATTCTTTCACAGGCCTGCCACTGCAGCCTGAGTGAAATAACGTCCCACAATATGCCAGAAATCACACCACTTTGCGAAGGTCACAATGTTGTCTCAAGAGGTGTCCTAATGCTGAGTCCAATGCAGAAACTTGCCTGGTATGGCAGAAGTGAAAACCAGGTCAGTGCCCCCCCTTTTGAGGTCAGCGCCCAGTGCGGCTGCACCAGTCACACAGCCCAAAAGCCAGCTCTGTTTGTATGGTATGGTAGAAGTAAAACCCACTTGTAATGGTTTTTTGAGACTTGACAATTCAATGGCCATCTGATACTGGGAACCACAGCAAAGCTCTTTACAAACCATGATATTGGCGACCTACCTTGATAAATTTCTGTTCAGGCCGAATATAGAAAAGCTGTCTGAGCAGCATAACAGCTCATCACTTTCACGGACCAGGAGTTAAAAGACATAAATATATGAATTTATGATTTTTGAAGAAAATACTTACTAGGACCTTTTTCATTAAAAGCATTGTGATTCAGAAATGAAATGACATCTCTTAGATTGAAAATTAAGTAATTCATAAGGAAGTATTTTAATCATAGGCACAATAAATATTCCCACATACACATGTTCTTGGAGGACATTTGTGGGCATATTAATAAGAGGTTTGCGTCATGCTTGCACCATGCATCTTCGCACATGTGTGACACAAACCTCTAAGTCATATTTTTGAAGCCATGCAAAGCCACTTTGCGTGGCTTTAAGTGGCTTCAAAAATCTGGAGTAATGCGAAATGGAGGTGTTCCACGGGCGTTGCATGGGTGTTCCCACGCAACTCCCATGGAGTTTGAGGCATTTCCAGATTTACCAAACCTAGTAGACCTGGGTCTAGTAGACCTTCCCTCGAGAGACGTAACGAGGAGAAATATCTATTTCTCCTTATTGCTGCACACATAGATAGTGGAAAAAGCCTCTATGGATCATTTTTTGCAGGAAGCTGCCCCTTCCTGCACAAAGACAATCCTGCATTGCACCATGGCACAAGGGTGCCTGTGTTGGCCCTAGGCAGGCAAAACGGCGCCAGCACAGTGAGAAAGGACAGGCATGCACCATATTGTATAGATACGGTGCATTACTACCCTTTTCCTTTGATGCAGGCAGCGCAGCATGGCGACGTGCCGAGCTGCTCTGCGTCAAAAGCCCATAACATGAGCCCTAGTGCTTGACTCATTGGTTTTCTTGTGCCAGGAATGTGAGCAGGGCCAGGATATGGACATAGCCACAGAGTAGCAAAGCTAACATCCCAGGATCTCACATCCTCATATCTCTGAAACAATGCAATGGATTTACAGGGCGTCTGTTGAATTAGTATCAATGGGATCTCACACGGCTTCCTCTCTGTCTGTCTCTGGGCCAAGGAGAAGAGTGAGGGAGTCTCTTGGTGGCAAGCAGGGGCATGAAGTGGCAGCAGCAGGATCTGCGATACAGGGCTCACCAAACACGCTGCAGGAGATGGTACTTAGGCCCCTGGGCAATGCAAAGAGGAGACAGGAGACATAGGGCCTAATTTAGATATTGGCGGGTGGGTTACTCCATCACAACGGTGACAGACATACCATCTGGTGAAATATAAATCCCATTATATCCAATGGGATTTAGATTTCAGCAAATGGGACATCTGTCGCCGTTGTGACAGAGTAACTCATCCGCCAAAGTCTAGATCAGGGCCCAAGTCTTCATGACAGCTCCCATAGCACTCCTGCAGCTGGTCTTAGGCACTCCTCCCCTTGGGTGGGTTCCTGTGGAGGGTGTGGGGCAACAGCTCCTCTCACAGTGGAAGACGCACTTCTTTCCGAGTGAGACAGAGGCGCTTCTGGCATCAGTCTTGTCCTAGGTTTAGTTCTTAGTCTAGAGGAGGACAGCAGACATGAATGTCCTGCTGTAGACAGAAAATGAAGATACCTACCTCCTCGATCTTAGCCTCCAATGGCACCAAACTGACAACAAGAGTTCCCTTCACATTTACATCCATTCATTGGCTAATTCTCTCACCCTTCATGAGACTCATTCATCCATAGATCCATTGTTTCAACCTTCTATCCACTCATTCATCCATAGATCCATTGTTTCAACCTTCTATCCTCTCATCCATCCCTATTACTAGAAGAGTTCCTTTCACAAGTACATCATCCATAGATCCATCCGCCCGTGCTTTTATCCATTCATCCATTCATACACCCTTCTATCTACTCATCCATATATGCATCCATAGATCTGTCCCCTTACAAGGAGAGTTCCTTTCATTTACATCCATCCATTGACCAGTCCTCTCACCCTTCTATCCACTCATCCATCCATAGATCCAGCCTCTCATGCTTTTATCCATTCATCCATACATACACTCATCCTTCCACTCTTCTATTTACTCATCCATATTTGTATTGATAGATCCATGCCCTTAAAAGAAGTGTTCCTTTCATTTACATCCATCCATTGGCCAATCCTCTCACCCTTCTACCCACTCATCCATCCATAGATTCATCCTCTAAATAGAAGAGTTCTTTTCACCTGTACATCTTCCATAGATCCTTCCTCTCTCTCTTCTATCCACAGATTCATTCTTTCACCCTCCTACCCATCCATCCATCCATCCATAGACCCATCCTCTCACCCTTTTATTAACTCATCCATCCATTCATAGATCCATCCCCTTACTAGAAGAATTATTTTCATATTTACATTCATCAAGTGGCCAATCCTCTTACCCTTCTATCTATTCATTGATCCTTCTTTCACCCTCCACTCATCCATACATCCATCCATCAGTCCATCCCCTTACCAGAGGAGCTCTTTTGACATTTACATTCATGCGTTGACCGATCTTTTCACCCTTCTATCCATTCATCTATCCATAGACCCATCCTTTCACCCTTCTATCCACTAATCCATCCAGAGATCCATCCCCTTACTAGAAGAGTTCCTTTGACATCTACATTCTTGCTCTCACCCTTCTAAACATCTATCCATAGATCCATCTCTTCAACCTTCTATCAACTCATCCATACATACATCCATAGATCCATCCTTTCACCCTTCTATCCATTCATCTATCTATAGATCCATCTCTTCACCCTTCTATCCACTCATCCATCCATCCATAGATCCATCTTTTTCACCCTTCTATCCATTCATCCATCCATAGATCCATCTCTTCACCCTTCTATCCACTCATCCATCCATAGATCCATCCTCTAAATAGAAGAGTTACTTCACAAGTACATCATCCACAGATCTATCCTCTCACACCTCTAGCGATCATACGTCCATATATCCATCCTTTCAGGCTTCTACCCACTCACCTATACATCTATCAACAGAACCATCCCCTCACACTTCTATCCATTCATCCATCCTTCCATCCATCCTCTCACTGTCATCCATACATCATTTGCTGCAGTTTAATTGGCCAACACATGCTGTCTTTACTTCCTTTACTTTCGGCTGGAGCATGGACCAAGTACTACTTGCTGTCCTTCTGCTGATAGCGCTGTGATCAAGGTACTACTTTATTTGTTCTTCTTTCCTGTCATCCTCGTTCATTTGTAGCTATGTTTTACTAAGACACACACACTTCAAAGAAGCTCTTTTCTCCTTTAAAATGTATATTTATTGTGACAACAGATGTTATCTGCTTCTGAATGCATTTTCATTAAGCCATTGACCTGGGCACTCTTGCTTTCTTTATGTGATAGGATTTTTTGACCAGTGTATTTTTTTTCATTTTCATCCACAGGGAGACTTGCTGATAAACAAAGGGGTTTTGTGCCGAGACCTAACAAGCACTGGGAAAGCCAATAGATGTCTCCTTTGAGACAATTGGCTCTGACACTGTCTTTGTTCATGCTGTACCGCATGGGCATCGCTGACTTTGGCAGTGATTTGTAGCCATGCCGTGCAGCAGTGTGGCTGGTGTGCAGCATGGCTAACAATAATAATGCATCTAGTGGAAATGAACTTGAAAAAAGTGCATTAGCCCTGGCTGCGTCATAGCGCTTTTTAAAAATTATTTGTAACCACAGTGCCAAGCATCCGCACTGCTGTACAGCTACAAAGCATTGCTGAAGCCAAAGGCCCTCATCCATGATGCCTCATTGGCTTCTCGTCTCAAACGAGGCATGGCCGGTCCTGAGTTGGTTTCAACCTCTTCAGATATGGATATGCATCAGGATCCCAGACCCCAGGCCACATTGTTTCTGAAGCAGAAGGAAGTGCGGAGCGGAGAGCAGTCGGGCAGGGAATTGGCAAGCAACTACAGAATCTGACACCTCTACCCACAAAGCAGGATGACAGAAAGTAAATCAATGACAAATCTGCAGGCCTTCAAATTAGCAGAGCCATGCCAGCTGTTCACCAAGCCTTCCACCATCCTGGGTTCCAGTGTTGCACAGGAAGGCACAAATAAACTTCCTCCTGCTCTGTATCCAAAATGCACACAAGTTCTAGGCTCATCCTGAGCCCTATTCCCATTGTACGTATGAGTTTCACTGATGTCCCACACAGAAGTAACAGACTATTGTTATGGAATACATACGGAACATTTTACATAAGGGGCTTGCAGGCATCTTCCCTTGAAATGAGCAGACAAAGCCTATCCATTTAATATGAAACATGCCATCTCCACCGCCAGTCCCACAAAGCCTAGGTAGAGAGGGCAATATTCACACTGCCAAATAAGGGTGCAAGTTAGGTGGCCCCTCAAACACAAAAACCTTGCTTTGAGGTTGCAATCCATGACCCCACAGTGATCTTGAATGATCGTTGGGTTCACGTTGAGAAATGAAATCAAAATGCAGACACTACATTGACAGAGCAAATATAGACCTGGGAAGGAAGCTTTTCAGATCCAGCACAGATGGGGGCTTATAAGCGACACAGAAACCAACCTGCTTGTGCATCAGCCACTGGCATGTGGTCTCCAAAGTTCTGAAATAAAAAAGTGATGCTTGAATTAATCTTAGCCCCTAGTAATGTCTCAGTCCATTGTTCTTTGTATAAAAGTGCCACAGAGCCATATGAAATCAGCCTTGATACTGCTCTAATAAAAACTGTCCAGCCTGAACTGCCAGGCCAAATCCTCTCTGAACTGACACATACGCAAGCCAAGACTTTTTGTCTTAGGCGGGGCTCTTCACGTGGGCGTAGCTTGGTTACAGCAGCAAACATGGATGTCGAATTGCCAACATCCTGGGGTAGCAGAAGTGGCATCACATGCCCTTTGACCAGTGATGACATCATAGGAAGTGACACCACATATCATCACCCCTGGTAGCATTACAGGATGTAATGTCATGTGACTTTTAGTCCTGATGATATCATAAGTAGGTACATCACCAAAGTTGAAAAAGAACACAGTTAAAACCAGGGTTAATAAAATAAAAAACTGATAGAGTAGGGACACATCTGTTTTAGTTATTACACATATTTCAACAGGGCTGGAATCAAATCAGGGATGCAGCCATCACATATCCAGGAGCCGCCATTGTTTGCCAGATGCTCATCCTTTGCTGCCCAGATATACCCTCAGCATCCAATTACTGCCCACAATGCCAGCCGCAGCGCCACAGGAAAAAGAACTACTGAGGCTGAAAGGCACAATGATCAGGAACATCTGTGGGTGTAGCAGTGCGGGCTTTAATCATGCTCATAAACTCCTGCTATGAGATTTTAGCGGATTCACCCCGGAGAGAAAATGCAGAAAAAATAGGATCAAATTTCACACAATTTGGCTCAAAAGGCAGTGGTGTGCCAAGCCAATGTAGTCTGAGGTTACCCAGGAGTTCACCCCATTTAAAAAAAAATGTTCAATGGTTTCCCCCTGTATGTCAATGGCTAGACTCCATATAAAATGGGCGTATGCCCGTATTCCAAAAATTACATACAGTATGCCAGTGGCATACATTTTCTAATAATTACGTACAATATGCCATTTGAATTGTCATTTTCACTCGCACAGATGCTCACGTGTTCTCTCTGTCTCTCTCACTCTGTCTCTCTCAAAAAACAACTCACAATACAGTTCCCTCTAACATTTTAACAACATTTTGAAATGTTTACCTACAAAGACCCTCTATTACACTATTGTCAGTTCCATGAAGCTGTTTCGTTCCTAGTTGATGTCAATTATTTTGACACATTAAGCCTCATTACGAGTCTGGCGGTCACTTGACCGCCAGACTCGCGGGTGGAGGTCGGCCACATTACAATCCTGGCAGTCGAGCCGGCAGCTCTGCCAGGATCAGAGATCCTGGCGGTCTGGCAGTGGTCCTAATCCGCCAGGGCAGTGCTGCAAGCAGAGCTAGCCTGTTGATTATGACCCCCTTCTGCGCCAGCAGTACCGCCACGACAATGCTGGCAGACAAAGGGTGCAGGGGGGCCCAGGGAGGGCCCCTGCACTGCCCAAGCCCTTGGCATGGGCAGTGCAGGGGCCCCTCTGGCCAGCACCCTTGCGATGTTCACTGTCTGCTTTGCAGACAGTGAACATCGCAAGGGTGCTGGTGCACCCTGCACTCTACAGCATTGCCACTGCCTCGATTACGAGCCGGAGACAACGCCTTAGGCTGTTTCCCTCTAGGCCAGTAGGCGGAAACTCAGGTTTTCGCCCCCTGACACAGCAGGATACTCTTTTGGGGCCGGCAGAGAGGTAGCCACTATGGCAGCAACCTCCACGTCAAAAGTTAAGCGGACGGTGTACTCGTAATCAGCCCCATTGTGTGCAGAGTCGTCCCAAAAGTCTATGCTGCAGTGAAGCTTCCATGCGCCCCGACCCTAGAAGGTGGGATGCACTGTCACTCGACAAATTGTAAAGTTGCTTTGCAACTGTTTACAATCTCAGAGGTTTAAGCTGCGGTTCGCTTTTCTTTTAAAAGCATGATTCCCAACCTTATGGCTTCTGTGGACCCCCACATTATCATTACTGGAACCAGGGGACCCCCATTGAATCATTATTGGAATTTAGGAACCCCCACTGAGTCATTACTGGATCCGTGGACCCTGGCCTAAACACTGTTGATGATTTGAACAGCAAAGCAATACACAAAAAATACAGAAACAAGCATTCATCAAACATATACACGAATGATAACACATTTTATTTAATTTACAAATATAAATATGACAAAACAAATGTTTTATTTTAATAGGAAGATTGGAGCGTTTCTACATTTAATTGAAGCCATTCATCGTCCACACTGTATTCTGTTTGATGCACCTGCACTGCCCCCATGACTCAGTCTGAGGATCACTCACTGCAGCAAGGTGACTTACTGGCCTGCCCTGTGCCAGGAAGGCCATAGAGATGGGCTGCAGGGTGTAACTCTGTGCCAGATAAACAGTGCACTGAAGCACTGTCAGATGATGAGGGCACATGAGGTTATAGTTGTCCATCCTTGCTCCTAGTTAGTCATTCAAGGATTTAGCTCAGTCGGGCAAATGTCAACAGCAGAGCAAGGGTGGCAATGCGTGACAAGCGGTGGATTTCCTACTCCTAGGATGGCCGTTGTGCCAAGGGTAATGACGCAGCAGCGTGGGGAGGAGGCGGCGGGGCCGAAAGTCCTTCACTAAGGTAACAGCTGATAACCTGTTGAGATGCCAATGTCACCTGAGACTGTTCAGTGGAGGGTACCAAGCTTTTATGAGGAAGCCTCAGAGGCTGTAATCTGTTAGGTTCACTGGAAAACGCCTAGCCAAAGGTATGCGCAGGACAGCCTATTCTGGTTCGGGTATTAAGTTGTTAACATTCCATTATGTTATTGGTGCCCTCCACTTACACAGTATCCAGGAATTGTAAAAGTGAAAATTCCTGACATTAGAAGCTTCATTACTAATACAAGTATCCGTACCACTGTTTGAAAGGATATGCCCATATAACCTATATATTACAAGAACTAGTAATGCCAATAGGTCTAACTTATAGGTTTAGGCAGTTAATAAGTCACTACACATGCACTCTGTTACCCGTCATTGCACTCATGCATCTATTCATCCATCCATCCATCCATTATCTCATTCTTGCATTTACCCTCAACGTAACCACAATCAAACACACACAAATTCAGCAACATGTGCAAAATAAATTAAAAGTATTCAAGTAGAAAAAAGACAACATGCTGTTGTCCAAACAGGGCAGGCATATGATTGAAATAACAACATTAAACATACGAGTTGGGGTTCGTTTTGTAAAGGCATGTAAGAAGTTTATTGTTTTAAGTTTCAAGCATGGACACCACATTTAGAAACAACATGTTGGCCATCTTGGAAAGGTAAAATAATCATACACTATAGACAACAGCATTCCAAAATGGTCGCCTTGTTTAGATTGCAAATAGGGGCAGCAACTTTGGACACCAATCCAACACCAGAGAACTCATCACTACCCTACACACCACCAACCAAGATGGCCACTCGATTAAATGGACAACCCTCACCAGAAACAAAACAGTGACAATCATGCGGACCATCCATTCAGGGGCCTCAATGGACTCATGCCACCAACACATTTACAACCTGGTAGCATAACCAATCAGCACCACCCTGACCCACCTAATCAACACCTCCCATCACGTCTGCCTCTTTCCCAGAGTAATGGAAACTTGCCCTCCTCAAGAAGCCTATAGCCAAACCAAATCAACTGAGCAATTTCCACCCATCTCCATGATCCCCTATCCAGCCAAAGTGATTGAGAAGGCCATCAACAATCAATCAGTTTTTCTAGAGCGCAGCATTGTCACCCTTGTGGGTCTCTGGGGGCTTGGGGACCATATGCCCATCAAAGAGCCATGTCTTGAGATGTTTCCTGAAGGCTGCCAGAGAGGGGGCCATCCTGAGGAGTAGGGGAAGGCTGTTTTAGGATTTAGCAGCAACGTAGGAGAATGAGGAACCGCCACTGCAGGCATGGTGGGTGCGGGGGATGTGAGTGAGGTTGAAGGAGGCAAAGTGAAGTTGTCTAGAGGGAGTGTAGAATTTCAGTCTGTGGTTGATGTACATCGAGCCTTGATTGTGTAGTGCCATGAAGGTTAGCGTGAGGATCTTGAAATGGCACCTTTTCTGGACAGGGAGCCAATGAAGGGCTCCAAGGTGGGGAGTGATGCTGGTGCATCTGGGGAGGCCCAGGATGAGTCTGGCTGTTGTGTTCTGTATGGACTGCTGTCTGTTAAGTCACTGGGCAGCGAGACCGATATAGAGGGCATTGCAGTAGTTGAGATGGCTAGTGATCAAGGCATGAGTAACTGTTTTTCTTTCACTTGAAGGTTCTGCGAAGCATCCGGAGTACGCAGAAGCAGGAGGAGACCACTGAGTTGCCTTGGCATTTCATTGAGAGATGGCTGTTGAAGATGATGCTGAAATTGCGAGCGTGGTCTGATGGGGTTGATGAGGGTCAGAACTGAGGAGGCCACTAGCTGTGGTCCCATATGTTGGAGTGCTTTCCAAAGAGCAGGACTTCTGTCTGTCAGTGTTGAGCTTGAGGCAGCTATCCCTAATCCAAGCGGCTCTGTCCTTCATGGCGTTGTGGAAGTTGGTTTTGACATTAGGATTAGGAATAGCTGCCTCAAGCTCAACACTGGCAGACAGAAGTCCTGCTCTTTGGAAAGCTCTCCAACATATGGGACCACAGCTAGTGGCCTGCTCAGTTCTGACCCTCATCTACCCCATCAGACCACACTCGCAATTTCAGCATCATCTTCAACAGCCATCTCTCAATGAAATGCCAAGTCAACTGTGTGACCATAGTAACAGATTGGATGTGGACCAACTGTCTGAAGCCCAACTCTGACAGGACAGACACTTCGGCATCCTGGAGTACTTCCGCATACTAGTGTACTGGTCTTTGGCAACAAAACTTCTTCATCTCTTCATGGAACTCCACCTGCAGGCCATCTGAACTAAGACCAATAGCCACACTGACATGCCAGGCCAGAAATCTAGGGATCATCATATCTCACAAGCTCAACACTATAGGTCAAGTCACCTCTTGCTTCCATATCATATGCATGCTGCAAAAGACCTTCAAATGGTTGCCTCAGAACACCAGACAGACCATCATGCAAGCACTCACCAATATCAGTCTGGACTACAGTAATACTCTCTATGCCAGAATCTCCAAACAACTCATACACAGACTCCTGACCATTCAGATTACCACCTCAAGACTCACAGTTGACCTCCTACACTGCATGCACATCACACCACACCTCAGGAAGCTTTCCTGGTTCCCTATTCAAAAGCGCAGCCAATCCACACCTCTCACACACACATACAAAGACCTACACAGCACAGGCACAGAATACCTGAACAGCTCCACTTACTTTCACTAACCCACTAGGCACCTACTCTCTGCTTCACTCTCACATAATCTCTGCATCCGCAAAGGCAAAAAAGAAGGTCGCTCATTCTCCTTCATTGCACCTGTGACATGGAACGATCTCCCTCAACACATCAGAGCTTCCGCCTAACTTCTCAAGTTTGGCAAGAGGCTAAAGACCTGGCTGTTCGCTTTAACACCTTGGGGACTACACACCCACACTCCCACACAACCATCCAAGTGCCTGGATATCCTCTTAGGTGATCAGTGTGCAACACATATCAAAATAACACTTGTAAGTCTCATATCATGTGAGTGCCTCTTTTCAAATCCAGGAACCCCCTGTGAGAAACTGGGTTTTTGGCACACAAATAGCAATACAGTGAAAACACAATACAATCAAAATCCCAAACCAACTTAGAAAAATAGAGAAATTTGTAATAAATTATTTGATCCAAAACAACAAAACTGACATCAGTAATAATGGAGTTATGAATTTTTAAAGTTTAAGGTTTAAAATATCACCTAAATGAATAGGTACCAACTGCGAACATCTGGTCACCTTTAGTACCACAACCAAGGGTCGAGGACTGTATGGAGACCTCTTGGGGGTTCAAGATTCACTTAGGCTAGGTCCAGGTGCGGGTTCAAGATGATGAGATACTGTTTTGTCCCTATAGCTCTAAACAGGAGGCCTGCAAACTAGCCCTTGGGGTCACTGCCTTGGATGCAGTTGCAGCTGCAGGGCTCACCAGTAGGACTGGCCACTGAGGGCTCAAGTCAGGCCCCAGGCAGCAAAGCAGTCCTTCCAGGTACAGCAGCAGTCTAGGGGAGTGCACAGTAGGTCACAGCAGCAGGTAGTCCTCTGACAGTCCTTTTGCAAGTCCAGTAGGAAACTGAACAGTTGGTCTGAAAGCCCTATTTTTCTACCCTGGTGCCCTGCTCCTAGAAGGTGGAAGAAGTTTCCAGAAAAGTTTTTTGAAGTTCCAGGAGTTTTCTGCTTCCCCTGCCCTGGCTTCTAGCTGGCTGCACTGAGAATACATGGTTGTTAAGTCTATTGTGTGGTGGCAGAGCACAGCCTATTCCCGTGCACATGGGACTGTGCTCAGCTCTGCCCCCATCTTGGCAGTGTGAAGGACATTCAGGCTCTGCTAAACCCCCTACTGTATGACTGTCTGGACTAAATTCACAAAGTCTCAACTGCCAGTTAACCCAGTTATGTGACATAAGGCAGGCTGCAGGCACAGAGGGCTAAGTGCAGGAAAATGCCAACTTTCTAAAAGTGGCATTTTTAAATTTGTAATGATAAATTAAGCTTTTCCAATAAAGAGGGTTTATCATTACACATTTGTAGACACCAAACATAGTATTGCTACCTCCTTTGGTTTAGGAATTACAACTTATTAAATGTAATAAGGAATCTCTAATGTTATCCTATGTGAGAGGTAGGGCTCACAGTAGAGAACATTTGTTTTTCACTACTAGAACATGTAAAACATAAAAGTATATATATCCTACCTTTTGATTACATAACACCCTTCCCTATGGGCTACCTAGGGCCCACTTTAAGGGGAACGTGTAATAAAAGGGGAGCTGAGGGCTTGGCATGGGGTTGTAAATTGCAAGCTGACATGGCAGTGGGACACTGCCTTAAGGCTGCAAAGGCAGGTCAGGGACATGTTTTAAGGTGCTACTTAAGTGGGTGGCACAATATGTGCTGCAGGCCTACTAGTAGCATTTAATTTACATTTTGGTATTACACTCTACAAGGGACTTAGAAGTAAATTAAATATGCCAAGCAAACGATATTTAGGGAATTAAGCACAAGCATTTTAGCACTGGATACCAGTGGCAAATGCACAGAGTCCTAAGGCCAACAAGTACAAAATAGTGGGGTTTTGTGTTCCATAGCTGTAGGTTGTCTGAGGGACATTCCACTGGCATCAGTTGGACAGAATCCTGAGAGGGCATCACAGCGGTGGGTTGCTGGTTGTATAACTCGAATAATAAACTACATCGTTACTTACCTGTGTTCCTGGCACTTACTTCACAACATAAGTTGGAGACAAGATCAATCCACTGCCAAGAATCCACACAAAACTAGCTGTGGTGGTGACAACAGTTTTACAGATAATTGGCAAAGTAGGCGCTTACAGGTGAAGACAACCTACAAGGATGGAGCAGGTGTAATCCTCAAACTCAAGATGAGAATCCCATCTGGGTTCTTGATATAAGGTTGTGTGTTGAGGCAGGTGCTCAAATTATGCTGTGAAAATAAGCTCTGTAAACAAGTAGAGCAATATTTCAGTGATCTAAGTCCTGGTTTGTTCTTCTTTTAAAAGATTAAGGGGCTGATTTAAAAGCCCCTAGCATCTCCTTGTGCCACATTGGCATCATTTTGTCTATGGTAATGTGGCCCAACAAGGCCAAAATCGCTGTGCCAAATTTACAAAGTGGTGCAATGCATGAATTGTTTCACTTTGTAGACCTCTGCGCCACATTATACCTGCGGCAGGCGTAAGGTATGCAAAGGAGGCATTCCCCTGTGAGGGGGGGCTGAAAAAATGGCGCAAAAAATCTAAAAGATTTCTTTGCTTCATTTATTTTGTCACTTTTAGCTCGGAGCAGGCGTTAAAAGGAGGCATATCATTGTTTTCAATGGGCCTCAATGGGCTTTCCAGGATTACGTTAAAATATTTGATGCTATTCCCATAACTACCGCCATGGTGTGCCGTATCTTAGATACGGTGCACACATGGTGGAGTTAAGGAGCATTAAGGGGTGCAAGAAAAGTGGTTCTTCACTGAATGCAGTGCCACTTTTCTTAAATCAGGGCCTAAGTGCACCTTGGAAAATAGTTCCGGGAGAGCCCAGGGATCACAACTGCAACCTCTGGTGACCCCTAAATGACGTCCATGGGAGCAAAGTGAGCATGGTACACATCTGGGTAATATTAAATGCAAATGGTATGCTACATAAACATGAAGGGCCATATTTATGGCCTGGTTTTCACCGATCTTGCATCACGCTATGTGGTCCAAGAGTGACACAAACCTTAAGTGAGAATTAGGGGGCCGTGCGTGGCTGTGCATGGCTTCATAAATCTCAAGTAATGCAACGCAGCGCAAATTGCTGCATATTATTACTCTGCACCACAGAGTCCCACAATGGGCATTGCATGGTTGTTCTCACACAACATCCATGGATTTTGATGCATTCCTGGATTCACAAAAACTTGTAAATTCTGCAGCACACATAGAAGGAGGAAAACACGTCCATTGATTGTTTTTGTGCAGGAAGGTGTGGCTTCCTGAACAAAAAGAATCATTCCTGCAACGCAGACACCCATGCCCCATGGTGCAGGGATGCCTGTGTTGATGCACAGCAGCCCATTGTGCGCCAGCGCACAGGAAGAGGACAGGGATGTGCCGTATCTCATAGATCCAGCACATTCCTTCCCCTTTTCTTATGATGCAGGGCAGCGCCGCAGAAAGCCTTGCGGGGCTGCCCTACGCCAAAATATTGTAATTGCGCCCGTGTGTGTAGAAGAGTGATATGTGTGGTACTGAACAGGTGTCTCAATGTTGGCCTATCTTCAGGGTGAAAGCTTCATGTAGAAGAGGCTTTGTTAATTAATAGGTGATGTGTATAATAGGATACTAGCATTTGTATGATAACCTCTGGTTAGCGAGCAAAATATTATGTAAAACAAGCTGTGCCAAGCAATAGGTAATTTATGTGGCATCTTAGTTAAGAGGTCAGCTTAGGTGTAAAGCTGTTTGTTGAGGCTTGGATAAGTTGTAGCTTGTGTTTGTTGTGGTGGTATTGGTCTGTCTGTGAAGAGCTCGGTCCAGTGCAAAAGTTGTGTGTTGCATAGCCTTTGAAAACTAATATGGGATTTTGTTTTATGAGAAAGTGCCCTCTTTTTGTACAGTACAACGCTCACTACCGCTTAATAGCCCAAGCCTCCTGTACATACAGTTGTTCCCCTATACAAAGTCCTGCATCAACAGGCCAGTCCCCAAACTAGACACATTACTTATTGCTAGGTCAAACCCCTAATACATTTGATATATTTACTGGGCAAAACTCATCCTGAAATGTGCTGTCCCCCATAACACATCCATGTACTGGTAGAGCAAGCCTCTTCGACATACAGCTGTCTCCCTCAATACATCTGTGCATCAAGAGGCCAGTTCCCCACTAGAATCATAAACTATTATTAGGCTAAGCCTCTTCAGCATACAGCTGTCCCTCTAACCAAAGGTCAGCCTCAAGACACCAGTCCTCCAACACGTATACCTTCTTTTAGTAGTCTGATCTTCTTCTACACCTGCTCCCCTAAATAAAGCTGTGCATCAAGAGCCCAGCCGCCAATGGACATTATCTATTACTAGGTCGAGCCCCTCATACGTTCAATATTCTTACTGAGCAAAGCTCAACCTGAAAAGTGCTGCCCCCTACCACACGTACCAGCCTGAAGATTCCCATCTCCCATCACAAATAGTATGCACGGGTACAGCAAGCCTTTTGTACAGCTGTTCCCCTAAGCAAGTTTGAGCATCAACAGGTCCGTCTCCCCCTAGAAACATTATCAAGCCCCTTCTGCATACAAATTTCTCCTTGTGCAATGCTCAGCCTGAACACTACAGTTCTCCACCACACACAGGAGCAGATTTAAGAAAAGTGGTGCTGCTTCCAAAGCAGCACCACTTTTCTTGTTCCCCTTAACTCCCCCCCCAACACCACCACGTGTGCCCCGTATTTAAGATACGGTGCACCATGGTGGCAGTCAGGAAACCTGCATCAACATTTTTTACACTAGTTTGGCGCTTTACAGGATTAGCGTAAAAAATGTTGATGCTAATCCTGCAAAGCAGATTCAGGCCCACAGATCCACAGGCTCTGTGCAGGCATTAAAAATGTCGCAAAAAAAAAAACGCAAAGAAATCTTTTCGATTTCTTTGTGCCATTTTTTCAGCCCCCCTAATGGGGGAACGTCCTGCTTGCATACATCATGCCTGGCGCAAGCATAATGTGGCGCAAGGGGTGCAAAGTGGTGCAGTGCATGAATTGCACCACTCTGTAAATCTTGTGCAGCGATTTGGGCCTTGTTGGGCCACATTAGCGTAAACAAATGACGCTAATTTGGCGCAATGAGGCGCTAGGCCCTCCTAAATCTGGGCCACAGTATGTAGTTGTAATTGAGGCATCTTTCTACATAGAGCTGTATGTGTAAATAAAGCTGAGCATTAAGAGGCCAGTCCTGCACTACAAACAATACCATTTAGTAGACTGAGCTTCTGGTACATAGAGCTGTCTCCCTAAGAAGCTGAACATGCCAGATGGTACAGTTTTCCCTCTAAATAAATCTCCGCCTCCAGAGGCCAGCCTCCCACTAGACACATCAACTATTACTAGGCCGAGCCTCTTACACATACAATTTTCTCCCTCAACCAAAGTCAACCTGAAGACTCCAGCACCCCACCACACACATCATATACTGAAAAGGGCAAACCTCTTCTACATGGAGTTGTCTCCCAAAACAAAGCTCTGTAGCAAGTGGCCAGACCCCCACCACACATTCCCATCTTTTAGTAGGCTGAGCCTCTTCTACATGCATGTAGGGAGCTAGCCAGGCATGTGGTAGGTACCTAAGGTACTTACACCTTATACTAGGTCCAGTTATCTCTTATTTGTGTGGTGCAGGCAGTGTCTAGAAGCCTGGCTCTCTAGAGATAGCTGTGGATGAGCAGCCAAGGCTTATCTAGGAGACATGAAAAGCTCATGCAATACCACTGTAGTCACACAGCACTTACACACATGAAAGCAAATACTCAGTACTTTATTTTGGTAACAACACAGCACCAAAAATACTATACTCCCTTAGGCAATAAGTAACACACAAGATATATACACTAGTAGTCAGAAATAGGCATATGAATAGTTAGAAAACAGTGCAAACAGTGTAAAACAAAATAGAGAATAGTGACCCTAGGGGGAGCACAAACCATATACAAAAAAAATGGAATGCGAGAGTTGGACCCCCACCTAAGTAAGTGGAGTGTTTAAAGGGGTGCTGGGGGTACCAGGAAAGCACAAAGGTAACTACCACAACACCCCCCAGCAACCAGGAAAGCAGGAGTAAATGACTAGAATTTCCCCAAAACACCCACTAAGAAGAAAAGAAGAGAATTGCAAAACCCAGAAATGACTGCATGAAACCAATGGTGGATTCCTGAATAGGAAGAACTGTGGAAAAAGGGGCCCAAGTCCAGAAGACACAGCAGAGTCCAGTGGGGGCAGGAGCCCCTACCCACCAAGCTGAGGATGCAGGAGCTGGTCGACGGTGAGGAAAGAAAGTCAGCACTGCAGCTCTGGAGTCGGAGTTGAGTTCCTGGAGAATGCAGGTGATGTCCCATGCAGGAAGGAAGATTGCAGTCAGGCTTGTGTGTTCAGATCCCACCAATAAGCCTTGACACAGGCAAAACTTGCGGTTGGTGGAAAGTGGTGCTGCCGGGGACCAGCAAGGCCCAGGAGGCCTCAACCCAGGGTGGTAGTCAGAGGGGTCCATTGGCATCACAGGGAGCCCTCAGAAGCACAGGCAGTACTCACAGGAGTCCCACAGAAGTTGTAAATGGAGCCCATGCAGCACTACAAAAAGGAATCCCATGCCGCAGGAGAGCCACTCAGGGAGCTGTGCGTTGCAGGAAGGGGTGCAGGGGGTTGGAGCTACATAATGCCTGAAGACCCTTTGGCAGAAGTGCTAATAGACCTCAGAAGTCAAAGTGGAGGTTACAGAGGAATCCTGCTGCAATCTTGCAAGCCGAATCTGAGGAACCACCCAAAGGAGAGACCCTAAATAGCCCTGAATGGGGGGTTGGTCACCTAGGTGGGTGACCACCTAACAAGAGGGGGCTCTTACATACCTGCCTGAACTGGCCACTCAGATGCTCCCAGAGTTCGCTGCCAACCTTGGATTCAAGATGGCAAAACCCAAGAACTCTCTGGAGGTTCTCCGGGCACCACCCCTGGGGTGGTGATGGACAGGGGAGTGGTCACTCCACTTTCCATTGTCCAGTTTCGCACCAGATGTGCATTTCAAATCATACCAGTGGTTTGGGGAGGCTACCCCTCCCAAGCTATGTAACACCTATTTCCAAAGGACGAGGGTGTAACACACCTCTCCAAAAGGAAATCCTTTGTTCTGCCTTCCTGGTGTTCTCTCTAATCTAGAGAGGTGACTCCCATTCTACCACACCAGGACCTTGTCTGGAGAGAGTAGTTAGCTGGACGGTAGTCTCCTGACTAAAACTAAATGGGGAGAAAATGTAGCTGATAGTGTTGGGTAATAACCTGAATACCCACCTTGTTGGACTTTTGCTTTTGCAGGGTCATCCCCAGACTTTTTTGCCTCCTGCCTCCTATATTTTTCTGACATGTTGCTGTTGGCTTTTCAACTCTGAGCACTTTACCACTGCTAACCAGTGCTAAAGTGCATATGCTCTCCTGTTTAAATTGTATGTAAGTGGTTTATCCATGATTGGCATATTTGATTTACTAGTAAGTCCCTAGTAAGGTGCACTAGAGGTGCCAGGGCCTGTAAATCAAATGCTACTAGTGGGCCTGCAGCACTGGTTGTGCCACCCACATAAGTAGCTCTGTAATCATGTCTCAGACCTGCCACTGCAGTGTCTGTGTGTGTATTTTTACACTGTAAAGTCGACTTGGCAAGTGTACCCACTTGCCAGGCCTAAACCTTCCCTTTCCTTACATGTAAGGCACCCCTAAGGTATGCCCTAGGTAGCCCCAAGGGCAGGGTGCAGTGTATGGATAAGGTAGGACATATAGTAATGTGGTTTATATGTCCTGACAGTGAAATACTGCCAATTTCGTTTTCACTGTTGCAAGGTCTGTCTCTCTCATAGGATAATATGGGGGCTACCTTTAAATATGATTAAAGTGTAGATTCCCCTAGAGAAGAGATGGACAGGTGGAGTTTGGGATCCCTGAACTCACAATTTAAAAATGCATCTTTTAGTAAAGTTGATTTTGAGATTGTGAGTTTGGAAATGCCACTTTTAGAAAGTGAGCATTTTCTTGCTTAAACCATTCTGTGACTCTGCCTTGTTTGTGGATTCCCTGTCTGGGTCAGTTGACAGTTGGGTTGTTTTTCACCTCACACCAGACAGTGACACAAAGGGAGCTGGGGTGTGATCTGCATTCCTGATTAGCCATCTCTGCTAGGAGGGAGGGGTGGAGTGGTCACTCTCATCTGAAAGGACTGTGCCTGCCTCTGACAATGCCGTCTCCAACCCCCTGGTGTGTGTCTGAGGCCTTGCCTGGGCAAGGCAGGATTTCACAAGAAGGTGTGAGTCCCCTTTGAAGGAAGGTGACTTCAAAGACTAAAATGGGTATAAGAAGGGCACCCAAACTTACAAACTATAGAAACACTTCTGGAATCAAGAGGAACCTCTGCCTGGAGAAGAGCTGATCGCTGAGGAACAAGTGCTGCCCTGCCTGTGACTGTGCTTTGTGGAGCTTTCCTGCAGTGCTGCTTCTGCCTGAGTAAGAGGGCAAAGACTGGACTTTGTGTGCCTTCCATCTTGAAGAAGAAATCTCCAAGGGCTTGATGTAGAGCTTGCCTCCTGTTATTGAAGTCTCAGGGATAGCAAAGACTTCTTCCTGCCAGCACCTGGAGTCTCTGGAGAGACCCCTACTCTGCTCTGTGGTGCCCTTCCAGTTCCTGGGACCCTGAAAGGAGAGGCTGGCAGCCTAAGGACAAAAATACACGCACCGAGCACCGTGCGGAGAAAAGATCGATGCGAATCCGATCGCGGCTGAGAAAACGACGCGACGCCGGCTCCGCAGCTGAGAAACGACGCCGCAGGAAACGCGACCGGAGAATCGACGCCCGGAGCAGGAGAAACGACGCGCAGCATCGCTGACGAAGGCTGAGAGATCGCAACCAGCGCCGCGGGACTTTCGGACCGTCGCGTGGCTGGCTTTTTCGACGCGCCTCGCCGTGCCGAGCTGTTTTCGACGCATATACCCGTGCAGGGTTATTTTCGACGCACACCGCCCGTGCGGGGTTATTTTTGCCGCAAACCAGGTACATTTTCACGCTAGCAGCGCTAGTGTGTTGTTACAACTACCTAAAGACTCTTTTTATTTTAAACCTTTAAAAAATCATAACTTGACTTGTGTATGTTGGATTTTTGTCATTTTGGTCTTGTTTTGTCTAGATAAATATTTCCTATTTTTCTAAACTGGTGTTGTGTCATTTTGTAGTGTTTTCATTAAGTTGCTGTGTGTGTTGGTACAAATACTTTACGCCCAGCACTCTGAGGTTAAGCCTACTGCTCTGCCAAGCTACCAAGGGGGTAAGCAGGGGTTAGCTGAGGGTGATTCTCTTTTATCCTAACTAGAGTGAGGGTCCTTGCTTGAACAGGGGGTAACCTGACTGTCAACCAAAGACCCCATTTCTAACATTGGTGACCAGCGGTCGGGATTGGACTTGTATTTGTACTTGACATACAGTAATTAAGTGTACACTACTGTTTTGATCTCAGACCACTACGCGACCACATACTACTTGTTTGGTGATCTTTTGATTTTTCTCTTAAGGACTCTTTTTATTCTACTTCCATGATTTTGCTGATCCCTTTTACTTCATTGGGAAATTATTTTTTTTCTGCCTTTGGAACTTTGCACTTGTGACCATCATGTCTCAATCTGGAGATGCAACAGCTGGAGCTGTGTTTGAAATGGAGAAACTGAAGGAGTACTCAGTTGCTCAATTGAAACAGTTCCTTAAAGATCTTGACTGTCCCACTGAGAGCTCCACCAGGGAGGGGGAGCTGCAACAGGCACAGAGGGCCGGGGTGACAATCAAGAAGGCTGGAGGGCACACAGAGGAGGAGAATGTGGGTGGGGAAGTGCAGAGGATACACAGTGGTGTAGTGGAGGTACCTGTTACGCCTGGGGGGAGGGTCCCCAGGAGGGATAGCAGGGTGTCACCCAAGGGTCTGACTCCTGAAGAGTTACAGGACAGACGGGCAGACAGGGCTCGCCGATTCAAGGAGCTGGCAGAAAGGAGGAGGGACTTAGAGATTAAAAAAATGATTTATGCTTACGAGCTTAAATTGAAAGAGCTGGAAGTCATGAGGGCTGAGTCCAGCTGGAATGGTGGCAGCAACAATTGTATATCCAGTGATGCTGCAGAAGTGCACATGCCCAGAGAGGTGGTGCCCTACTTGAAGGAGGGAGTTAACACACGCCAGGAGGTTCAGGGGTATGAGGTAGCTCCAGTGATGCACAGGGTCTCTGAGGTAGATTGGGGAACTGGCATGGGGAGTCATATTCCTACTGGTGGGAGGGACACTCTACTGACTCTAGGTGAGAGTGACAGGGAGAGGGGTTCCCCCCAAGTAGAAGTCCTGGTTATGGAGTGTGAAGACATCCCAGAAGAGTGTGGGTTGAGTGTCAGGGACAGTCAGGTACTGTCTCACCAGTCTCAGGAGGGTGATGTGGGGTGCTTTGTCAAAGCAGAGTCACTGGATGGTTGGGTGAAGGGTACTTTGGTTAATTCATGTGAGGGGCTGAGTGATGTAATTGCTGGAGAGCAGATGTCTAGTCCTTATTTTCCAGAGCTATGCCAACACCAGGTGGAGTGTGAGTTCTCTGACTCCAGGGAGCTTACAATGGAGGCAGACTTCTGGGTGAGTACCAGAGAGTCTGAAGAGGCATTTGGGGGTGCTCCTGAGAGGAGTGGTCTAGGTAGTTCCCAACCAGGTGAGGTAGGGAAGGATTGTAGTGTCCCAGGTAGGTCCCAGTGTAGTGGGATGGGTGAGGGACCCCATGTCCAGTCTCAGAGGAGAGGGAATGGGGATGGGTTGAGGCCCAAGGTGCCCGAGATCCGGTCCCAGGTCCTGGAGGGTTCCCTGCGGGAACCCCAGGAGGGGAGCCTAGCCTGTACCATAGGGCCATCTGTTGAGGGAGACCCCACAGTGTCAGGAGAACTTGGGGGGGCGGCTGTAGCCAGCGTCCCACCAGTTCTGGTGTCTGGCAGTACCACTCCTAGTGAGGGGTTGCAGAAGTCCAGACAGAGGGTTGAGAGGGGGTTGCGGACCCCAGTGGAGAACCTGGGGGGTCAGGGGTCAGCTCTGAGTGCAGAGCCCCCCAGGAATGACCTTGGTGAGACCATTTCTGGGCTGGGGGGAATCCAGACTCTGTCAGATGGGCAGAGGTCAGGAGACCTGCGCCAGCCAGACTCTTGTATGGCCCTTGGGGAAAGTGTTTCCCCTGTGGGGGGTAGGTGTGCCCCCCAGGAAGTCCTGGTGCGCCAGGCAGTGGTTCAACCGCAGGGTGGTGACTCTGAGTTGAATAATCAGGTTCAGGGGGTAAACTCTGACCTGATGGGGGGTAAGTGTGCTCCCCAGGAAGTCCTGGTGTGCCAGGCAGTGGTTCAACCGCAGGGTGGTGACCCTGGGTTGGATGACCAGGTTCAGAGGGTAAACTCTGACCTGGTAGGGGGTAGGTATGCCCCCCAAGAAGTCCTGGTTTGCCAGGCAGTGATCCAGTCTGTGGGTACAGACCCTGGATTGGGAGGCCAGGTTAAGGGTGTCTCCCCTGACCTGGAGGAAGGGGCTACTGCTAACAGTGCCCCTACCATGTTGTCTTCTGGGGGGGCCGCTCCTAGTTGGGTGGTTCAGGACCCCAGAAGAGAGGGCAGGGGGAGGGAAGCCTCACCCCTGGCCCTGGTCCAACCTGAAGGTACAGACCCCAGGTTGGAGGATCAGTTGCAGGTTAACATCCCTGCACTGATGGAAGAATTGTGCAGGACTGCTTCTACAAGCACCCTGACAGTTTTTGACTCTGGGGGTGCCGCTTCTGCAGGGAGGGTAGAGAGCCCCAGAGGGGAGGACCAGGGTCAGGTTGTCATCCCTGACCTGGTGGAAGAGAGAGTGGTCAAAGGGTGCCAGGCACCTGGGGCTACCACCCCCCACTCTCCACAGTCACAGTGGTTAGAGAGGCCTGAGGTCGGGCTCTCATCCCTGACAGTTGTCTGGGGCCACTGTGGCTTGCTGTCCTGGTGGACAGAGTTGCCCCTGGGGGGGGAAGGACGAGAGTCACACCCCAGGGGTGGAGTGGGCAACACCATTGTGTTGGCCCTGGTGGTACTATCTGCCCATTGCAATACATCTGTGAGCAAAGTAAAGTTAGGTGTTGCACAGATGGTGTCTGTAGATGTGGAGAAGGGTTCCCCATGGGTTAGCTTAGTGGGCCCTGAGAGTATGGACAGAGGGATCCAACTGGAGTCAGGAAGGCGTAGAACTGGAGCATGCCCCTGCTGTTGTGGGCCTGGGTCCCTGTTCTATCGCCCCAATCAGGGAAGTACATCAAGGTATTGATTGTTCTCCCCTGGCTTTAGGCTGGTAGGGGGTCGTGTTGGACTTTTGCTTTTGCAGGGTCATCCCCAGACTTTTTTGCCTCCTGCCTCCTATATTTTTCTGACATGTTGCTGTTGGCTTTTCAACTCTGAGCACTTTACCACTGCTAACCAGTGCTAAAGTGCATATGCTCTCCTGTTTAAATTGTATGTAAGTGGTTTATCCATGATTGGCATATTTGATTTACTAGTAAGTCCCTAGTAAGGTGCACTAGAGGTGCCAGGGCCTGTAAATCAAATGCTACTAGTGGGCCTGCAGCACTGGTTGTGCCACCCACATAAGTAGCTCTGTAATCATGTCTCAGACCTGCCACTGCAGTGTCTGTGTGTGTATTTTTACACTGTAAAGTCGACTTGGCAAGTGTACCCACTTGCCAGGCCTAAACCTTCCCTTTCCTTACATGTAAGGCACCCCTAAGGTATGCCCTAGGTAGCCCCAAGGGCAGGGTGCAGTGTATGGATAAGGTAGGACATATAGTAATGTGGTTTATATGTCCTGACAGTGAAATACTGCCAATTTCGTTTTCACTGTTGCAAGGTCTGTCTCTCTCATAGGATAATATGGGGGCTACCTTTAAATATGATTAAAGTGTAGATTCCCCTAGAGAAGAGATGGACAGGTGGAGTTTGGGATCCCTGAACTCACAATTTAAAAATGCATCTTTTAGTAAAGTTGATTTTGAGATTGTGAGTTTGGAAATGCCACTTTTAGAAAGTGAGCATTTTCTTGCTTAAACCATTCTGTGACTCTGCCTTGTTTGTGGATTCCCTGTCTGGGTCAGTTGACAGTTGGGTTGTTTTTCACCTCACACCAGACAGTGACACAAAGGGAGCTGGGGTGTGATCTGCATTCCTGATTAGCCATCTCTGCTAGGAGGGAGGGGTGGAGTGGTCACTCTCATCTGAAAGGACTGTGCCTGCCTCTGACAATGCCGTCTCCAACCCCCTGGTGTGTGTCTGAGGCCTTGCCTGGGCAAGGCAGGATTTCACAAGAAGGTGTGAGTCCCCTTTGAAGGAAGGTGACTTCAAAGACTAAAATGGGTATAAGAAGGGCACCCAAACTTACAAACTTTAGAAACACTTCTGGAATCAAGAGGAACCTCTGCCTGGAGAAGAGCTGATCGCTGAGGAACAAGTGCTGCCCTGCCTGTGACTGTGCTTTGTGGAGCTTTCCTGCAGTGCTGCTTCTGCCTGAGTAAGAGGGCAAAGACTGGACTTTGTGTGCCTTCCATCTTGAAGAAGAAATCTCCAAGGGCTTGATGTAGAGCTTGCCTCCTGTTATTGAAGTCTCAGGGATAGCAAAGACTTCTTCCTGCCAGCACCTGGAGTCTCTGGAGAGACCCCTACTCTGCTCTGTGGTGCCCTTCCAGTTCCTGGGACCCTGAAAGGAGAGGCTGGCAGCCTAAGGACAAAAATACACGCACCGAGCACCGTGCGGAGAAAAGATCGACGCGAATCCGATCGCGGCTGAGAAAACGACGCGACGCCGGCTCCGCAGCTGAGAAACGACGCCGCAGGAAACGCGACCGGAGAATCGACGCCCGGAGCAGGAGAAACGACGCGCAGCATCGCTGACGAAGGCTGAGAGATCGCAACCAGCGCCGCGGGACTTTCGGACCGTCGCGTGGCTGGCTTTTTCGACGCGCCTCGCCGTGCCGAGCTGTTTTCGACGCATATACCCGTGCAGGGTTATTTTCGACGCACACCGCCCGTGCGGGGTTATTTTTGCCGCAAACCAGGTACATTTTCACGCTAGCAGCGCTAGTGTGTTGTTACAACTACCTAAAGACTCTTTTTATTTTAAACCTTTAAAAAATCATAACTTGACTTGTGTATGTTGGATTTTTGTCGTTTTGGTCTTGTTTTGTCTAGATAAATATTTCCTATTTTTCTAAACTGGTGTTGTGTCATTTTGTAGTGTTTTCATTAAGTTGCTGTGTGTGTTGGTACAAATACTTTACGCCCAGCACTCTGAGGTTAAGCCTACTGCTCTGCCAAGCTACCAAGGGGGTAAGCAGGGGTTAGCTGAGGGTGATTCTCTTTTATCCTAACTAGAGTGAGGGTCCTTGCTTGAACAGGGGGTAACCTGACTGTCAACCAAAGACCCCATTTCTAACACACCTCTACTTGGTTTAGTCTGAATCCTAAGGCACTCTCCCTGCCGCCAAGGTGGTTATGAAAAGCCTGGGGTATGGATGGACAAATCATTATGTATATAGAGAAGGTATGCAGTTCCTAAGTTTAGATAAAGAAGGAGGAGGTCAGAGATAACCTGAGGCAACAGATCAAAGGATCTGATTATTCAGGAACAAGAGCCCTCACACTCCCAAATTGGTCTCATGCCTCATCATCGGGCAGGTCCTTGTTGGGCCAGCACCGCAATGCCCAAAAGGCCTGGGTGCTCTTTGAGAGAGTTCTTATGTGTCCTGCGGATGTGAAGAGTGAGGTGTAGTGCTCTGGGTAGTGATGTGAGTATAATGGTGTTAAGTGAGGATTAAAAATAACTAAGGGGTATCCTTATCTTGTTTAATTTACAGGTACCCTTGTTATGGTTAAAACTAATATGACACAGGCCAAAAACGGATACAATGATTCAAACTGGCTCAAAAGGTGATATGTAAAAATAAGGTTGGCATGTTTCTTGTCTGTTTAATGTCAAAACTGATCATGGCAATTCATCAGGACCGAAATCCTAATCTACTCATGAATTTGGGCTGCCAAAGTGTTCAAATATAATTATAATCTCCAGACTCGCAGTGGTGCTCGGACCGCCGCCGACAGGGGTGGTGCGACAGCCCTATTATGACCGTAGTGGAGCCGCCACGGTCCGACCGCTGGCACTGCCAGGTTGCCGCCAGATGATGGCCTGGCGGTGTTGGTGGTCTCAATCCGGATTATGACCCGCGTTTCCAGCAGCCTTTTCATGGCAGTCCCACCTCCATGCAAAGGCTGGCGGAAAGGGGGTGCGGGGAGCCCCATGGGGGCCCCTGCACTGCCTATGTACTTGGCATGGGCAGTGCAGGGGCCCCCATGGACATCCCCTTTGCGCTTTTCACTGCCTGAATTACGGGTAGTGAAAAGCGAGACGGGTGCTCCTGCACCCCGCTCACCGCAACATTGCTACTGGCTCGATTACGAGCCGGCGTCAATGTCGTGATGAGTATTCTGCTGGGCCAGTGGGTGGAAACGCAGGCCCAGTGGAAAACTCCTAATTGGACCGGCGGGCGAAAAACAGGAGTGATGATTTTCTGTCCAATAAAGGCCCAGGGTGTAGTGCCACAACATTAGTGCCAGTGGCATTTAAAAATCCTCAGAGGCTTTTTCCTCTTTCTATATGTGCTGCAAAATCTTTTTTCAATGGAGTTGTGGCTCTATTATGGTGTCATTTTAGTAACAGATATTTGAGGAATAGGGTGAAAGAGCAGATCTAACAACAGATTCCTCAACTTAGAATATGCCCAGGTGTCAGCCTGGATCTGGAAAATCTTGAGCAGTACCTCTGCCTGCCGGTAAGTGGTGTTGATCGGCTCCACATCAATTCTATTTACGTCAGAAGAGACATTGTGGTGACTTCATAAACAACACCCCGGCACGCTCACTTCGTTTTCTTTTGTGGCTGTTTCTGCACCAAAAACGTGGATCCATGCTAAAAGTAAAGTACTACTGGTGCAGCATCTAGCAAGATCTTTTGGGGAAGAGACTAGTACGCATAGCGTGGGGATGCGATGGTCGCTGAGGAATCTGTGGTTTGATAGAGTCTCTACCAGATAAGGTGTTACTGAAGATAGTAACTTGGTCATCTGATAGAGACGTCTAACTGCAGATTCCTCACCTCAGAAGAGATACCCTAGCAATACCTCCCCAGAGGTAGAACTGCAAACTGTCTAGACCAAAATGTCCAAAAGGACTAAATGGGTAAAATGCCTGTCATGCTAGACGTGGCTGCAAAGGCAGTAGTGCTTGGTACATATGTGCAGAGAAGCTCAAGCATCTGCCTGACAGATGTCCAGGTATGGGACTCCGTGCACTAACCCAGTGGTGATGGCCTTTCTCCTGGTGGAATGGGTATGCACCCCTTCAGTTGGTTGTTTCTTAACCAGTGCATAGCATATTTTGATACACAGAACAATTCAGTGAGAGATGGTGTGCTTCTGAACAGCCTTGCCCTACTTCCCCACACCATACTCACTTAAAAGCTCATGTGCAATCATTATAACAGGAAAGAAATCATTTAGGATCTAGTCAATGGAGTCTCCCCTCTGCTTTGGAAGAGGAGGCGGGGCATAGGAAACACACAGAATAATGCTTTGGCCAACTTGGAAGGGGGCAAGCACTTCCAGAAGTGAAGAGGCCTATGTTCTAAGGACCAGCTTGTACCGAAAAAATGTTCAGATCCAATTGGGGCATGGCTAATGGGGCAAAAGGAAAGAGATGTTGCAAACCTTTAAGCAACTTTAGGCCAGAAGTACAAAGCATATTCCGGTTGCTAACAGCCAGATTTACAGAATCAGGCAGTTTTCAACCAGAAAATGTTTTTTCAAATGTAAAAAATTGTTACTGAATCAAAATTCTATCACGACGGGGGGGGTTTGGGCATCCCTTCCAAATGCCCAATTGGTGTGGTATGTATTACTGTATTGTGACTGAATTCCAGTTGTAAAACAGTAATACTTTACCATCATTTTAAAATTGGTGGTGACCTATTCGCAAATGGGAAGGGGCCCCCTCTGGGAATGTTGAAAACATATTTTTAAGAGCAGGCACTAGTCCTATAGACTACTGGCAACTCTTCAAGAACGGAACTTCAAAGTTTCTTTTTTTCTTTTTAAACATCCTGTTTTCCTTTTCAGGAAGGTTGGCTTCATTAAAAATAAAATAAAGGATTGCTTTATTTAAAAGTAATAACAGACAGGTGGGTCTGCTGATCTCAGCATGTCACCATCCCTGTGATGGTTGCAATTCCTAAAGGGACGCAAATTGCAACGTATCTCATTAATATTCCTAAGGTAGGTCGATTTGGGACCCACTAGGAACTGCTGATTTGAAGTTATACATTTTCTTACCTAAGGAATAGTGATTTCCTAATTGTGATTTGGTAATAATCACAATTTGAAAAAGAGCAATTCCTACCTTTTGTACATCCGGACCCTAGTCACAACTGGTGACTAATAAAGGGAAGGTTGATTTGGCATCTGTAGAAAGGCAGAAATGGTCAACAAATAATCTTTGACAGTGCCCAGGGCAAGGCCTTCCTGGGCAAGAGAAAGAACCAATAACAAAATCTCCAACACGGGGTGGAGATAGAGGATTTACTTGGAGTGTAGAACATCATGACACAAACTTGTCCCAAAAGGCAGGTGATGATAGATTTGGTAGAAGGATGCCTGGCTGCCAAAATGACATCACAAACTTTGGGATGGAGATCAACACTCTCAAATGTTGCACCTCAATCTCCATGCATTAAGTTGAAGGGTGCACATTTTCAGGTGCTGGCTAACCATTCAAGAATCTACGGGTCACGGAACTCCACCTCTGTGGAATTCCATGAAGTTTTTAATCAACTCCGCAGAATTCTGCAAAGTGGAACACCATGAACTCCGCCCAGGCTTAGACATTACTTGTTCTCGGCAGTGGCAAAGTAGATCCAAATGCCATTCATGGTCCATCAGGCTACTCCGACTAAGCTTTTCTGCCTTGGATTGAAAGAGCCTGCCAGGCGCTGAACAACCTGGGAAATGCCCTGCCACCCCTGCCAGATCCAGAGGTGCAGAGCCTCCTGGCACAGTGTTGATGACCCCACACTGCCTCGTAATTGGCTCCACTCCGTCGGCCTGGAATGACTCCAGCCTGGGAAATGCCCCCACCCATCCTGACCACGCGTGCAACCTGGGCATCATCCTGGACTCCTCTCTATCCATGACTCGCCAAGTCAACGCTGTCTCTTTGTCATGCTTTCACACCATCCTACTCCTTCAGAAGATTTTCAAGTGGATTCCCTCCGTCCCAAGGACAGACACCCACACACTCATTACTAGCAAATAGGACTACAGCAGCACATTCCATGCCGGCATCACCAAAAAACTTCAATCAAGACTCCATAGAGTCCAGAATGCAGCAGCCAGACTGATCCTGGACATCCCCTGATACAGCTGCATCTCCTCCCACCTCAGAGACCTACACTGGCTACCAGTAAACAAGCGAATCACATAAAACTCCTGATCTACACCTACAAGGCACTGCACAACATAGAACCAGCACACCTCAACCACTATCTTGCCTTTTACGATCTCAACAGACGTCTCCAATACTCCCAGCTCGCCCTGGCAGCCATCCCCAAGATCCAGAAAAGCACAGCAGGAGGAAGCTCCTTCTCCTACCTAGCAGCCCGGACATGGAACATGCTGCCTCTCAAGCTCCGGCAGACCGCATCACTGAAGCAGCTCGGGAAGAACCTTAAGACCTGGCTCTTCGACTGAGCAGCCCGTCCACAAACAGTGCCTTGAGACCCTATGGGTGATTAGCAGCATTCTATAAATCCATGATTGATTGATTGATTGACCGCCTTGTGTGTTGCAATACCACATGGTGGTAGTGTTGTCTGCGAATACCTGAGCCAGCCTCTCTTTGATGGGTGGAGGGAAGGCTTTCAGTGCCAAGAGATCACACTCATCTCCAACAAATTGATGTAGAGCTGGGAAAGCACCAGAAACCAGAATCCTTTGAGCTTCACCTACCCCAGATATCTGCCCCAGAAATCCAGGATAGAGGCTGAAACATCAGTATCATAGCCTAAATATCCACGACTCCTACTCCCGAAGAAGGGACGAAATTGCAGTGTCCAGAATGACTCAGGTGAAAAGGAGCATCTGAAAGGATGCCAGGTGCAACCTCAGCACATTGATGGAAAACCCTAGCGAATGCAGGAGAATCACCTTAATCTGGAGGTAGAAGCCTGCCTTCAACAACCAGTTGTCATAGTAGGAGAATACTGGAACCTCTTCAGATTTGCTGCAACCACGGAATTCACCTTGGTGAACACCTGAAGGGTGGTGGTGAGGCTTAAATGGAGCACAGCAAAATGAATATGCTTTTGCCCCAAAACGAATTGCAGGTAAAGTTGGTGGGTGGGCAGGCAGGACAGGGATATGAAAATAGGCACCCTGAAAGTCCAGTGCTACGAGCCAGTCTCTGCGATCCGGGGCAAACAAAACCTGAGCCAACACGAGCAGTTTGAACTTCTGGGAGGTACTGAAAGGGTGCAGATCTAGGCTTCCGTCCTTCTCCAGTACTAGAGATTTGTGGGACTGACAACTACACCCTCTTTCTGGCATGGGCACCTTCTCTAAGACCTCCTTGACCAAGAGGGTATGCACTTCCTGGCAGACTAAAGTGAGATGATCCTCCGTCAGCCATTCTTGGGTGGGTGGCAAAGGTGCAGGGGTGTCTACAAATAGTGGGGCATACCCTTTCTGCATTATCTGGAGAAAACACCGCATGAGGTTATGCAGGACCATTGGAGCAGAAGATGTCTAATTCTGTCTCCCACACAGTGATTAGGGTACTCTAAAGATGTTTGAATCTGCGGCAGCCGGAGAAGTGGGGGATTGGGCAGCACGCTGGGCATGGTTCCCACATCCACTTTGATTTCTGCGGCCCCATCCCCAAAAGGACTGGGCCAGCTGTTGTAAAGGGTAGGACTGGTACTGTGGAGGCCCAAAACTGCCCCTGCTATAATAGGGATGAAAGGACTGCTGTTGTGGCCAGGTCGAAAGAGAGCATCAAAGAGTAGGTGATGACCCTGATCTCGCAAAAGCACTCGAGCACTGCATCAACCTTCTCGCCAAACAATCAGAACCCATCGAAGGGCATGTCAATCAATGATGACCGAACATCCCCCAAGAACATAGTGGGGTGTAAAATCCAGTGAACCGTAACCAGGCATGGAGGCAAACCCCCACTGTAAAGGCCATGCCCCTACCAATGTACTCTGTGGTGTCCAGTCCACACTGTATGGCGAAGTTAGCCGCATCCCTGCTGTCCTTTAAAGCCTGGTTGATGATGACTTTTTCTCATCTGACCACTTAGGAAGTAGCTAGGCAATTGAATCCCACAATGATTAGGAATAGCATTCTAAAAGGCATGTGGTATTAACCAACTACAATGCAAGGCTGGTGGAAGAAAACATGCACTTCCCAAAGATATCCAGTCTCTCAAGTCACCTAATCAGTGGTGTGGTAGGGAACGCACTGAGGTCAATTTTGGCCGTGGAGGCCTGGACCACTAGGCTTTCTGGTGAGGGGTGCTGTGAAAGGAAAGCTGGGTCCCCTGAGGTGGGACAATGCCATTGGGCAGTCATACTGTGCAGAGGAGCCCCTGTGCATGGTTTAGTATAGGCCCTCGGGAGAGTGCCATTGAGTTCTGCTGCAAAAGTTCTGGGGTGACTGCCCCTACCTGAAGCACCTTGGTCAAGATATCTGTCTTGACCTCGACAGCAGGAGGCTGAAGGTCAAGGACCTTTGCAGCCCTGCACATCACTGTGGTGAATGACATGCCTACCGCTGAAAGGGACAGCATGCGAGTGTCTGGAGAGGTCAAGTCACTAGCATCACTCAGCTCCTCATACCAGTTTTCATCAGCAGTGTACTCCTCCAAACAACCATATACCGCCCCCTCGACACCTCTGAGGGGATTATAGGGTGATTCAAGTGGAGGAAAGTCCAGTTGACAGAGATGGGTTGAAGTTGGGCTCAGTGCTGAGTGGCCCCAAGGCTGCGATAGGATGACATAGCTTGTGATAAGCGACACTGTGGCAGTCGCTGGTCATAACGGAGCCAGGGTAGGTTGTGATATCCTGGGAGGTGGCGTTTCAGATCCCGGAATGGATACCTCTGAGCTCCATAGAGCCTGAAGGGGCACCAAAGTGAGTCAGGTCTGAATATGGCATGCATGGTGTTGTAAAATTCCTAAAACTGGGCAGGCATCATCGCAACACCAGTAACTTTGGGTAGATCAGGTGGGACCTGGTGCTGGTTCCATAGTTGGAGTGCAGGAGCAGGGCCTAGAAGCTCGATGTCAGAAGGGGGAAGCCCAAGAATGCATCAACTTCTTCTTGTGTTGCTTGGACATACCTGACTTTTACGAGGTGGTCTTGGACCTCAAAGAGGACCATCCATTGGAACGACTCCCTGACTGGCCTCCAGGCTGTCCACAGGAATCAGATTGGGAACAACACGGATACTTCTTCTGCTGTGTCGCCAGGAGCTTCAGCACCCACTCCCCAATTTCCTTCGGGTGCATGGACCTGCACTCAGCACAAGCTTTGGGGTCGTGCTTCGACCCCAGGCACCAGGGAAAGACCCGATGGGGATCTGACACCTACATCGGATGATGACAATCCCCACAAGGGTTGAAACCAGAGGGTATAGCAGGGGACATGTTCCAAGCACACTGGGAGCAAGCTCAAGAAGGAATGTGGACAGAAGTTGACAACAAAAGTGGTTGTGGTAGCTCTCCGGATCCACTCTACTGGCACGGGAAGAAAGGAAGCAATGTCAGCACACCAGGGTTGTCATTTGGAGCCAATTGACGCTACCTGCCGGTGTGCAGAGGGACTGCTCAAGATTTTGTAGATCCAGTCTGACACCTGGGAATATTCTAAGGTGAGGAATCTGTGTTTACAAGTCTTTATCAGACTTTTGTTCCAAAATCAATATAATTTTTCTCCCCATAGTTCAAGGATGACAAACATTCCTTTGAAATGTTGCCAGTGCTGAGAACGTTTAGGTTCTTGTATTGGGTATGAGAATTCACTCAGGCCCTCATTATGACATTGGCTGTAAATCCCATTTACTGCCACGCTGACGGCCACCAACTTACCGCCGCAGCGGCGGATATCCGTTCACCATATTATAACACACACACCCACACCAATCCGAAAGAATTCAGCCACAGACACAAATTCGCCAGTCCAAAGGTCAGTGATAAACTGGCGGTCCCAAAACCCACACCATTACGCCAACAGAACAACGCCCATCACATTATGACCCACGATTCACCTTGGCGGACATTCAACGGCAGTAAACCATTGGCGGTACATACTGCTGCGCTCACAATGGACACCCACATAGAAAACAACACTACATTGGACAATTCAAACAACACACACCTGACACCCATACACACACCATACCCACACCACTATAAAACACACACCCCCACTACTCACAACCCTTTACAACTACAAAGCATTGCCACGAGACAGACACCAACACCACTGACACAACTAGAGCAACACACTACTCACACCAATACACCAGTCACGCACCCCACATCACACACCCCAACACATTACCCAACACACCCTCACCAACACACCACACATAGCACCCATGGCACCACAAAGACACCCTTGTTTCACAGAGGAGGATCTAAGGGTCATGGTGAAGTAAATTGTCAGGGTAGAGCCACAGCTATTTGGAACACAGGTGCAGCAGATATCACAGCCAGGAAGATAGAGCTTTGGTGAAGAATCGTAGACAGGGTCAACGCGGTGGAACAGCACCCCAGAACTAGGGATGACATCAGGAAAAGGTGAAATGACCTACGGGGGAAGGTACGTTCCATAGCAGCAAAACATCAGCTTGCTATCCAGAGGACTTGCGGTGGACCCCCACCTCCTCCCCCACAACTCACGTCTTGGCAATAATTCATCCTAAGGGACTTGCAGGAGTCAGAGGAGGACTGGACTCTGGTAAGTCAACTTTCAACAATTATCACCCCGCCCATCGGTGCATGCCATCACACACTCTCACCCTCACTCCCATCACTCCACCACATCCCACACACTCCACCCTCACATCTCACTTATCCCAATGCCAAGCCCTACATGCTGTACCAATGCATGATCACCCCTCACAGCCCTGCATGGACACTCATCACTAAAGCATTCCCACCATAGAGAACTAACAATCCCACCATGCACTAACATACACAAGTGAAAGCTGGCAGGGCAAATCCAACCATAGAGGGGAAGCCATAGATTTACAATATGTCAGACACATAAACCATAACACAGCATTTACATCCCCACAGGTACCCCAGCCAATGTAAGCGGAGAAGAGGTGCCAGCACTATCCACTCCCCAAACAGAAGAGGCCCACAGTGATGACAGTAACTCTGGTATTCAGGATCTGGTCGATCTACCTAGCCCATTAGGGACCACTGGACAGCCTGTTACCCAAGCCCAGTCACACACCACCACAGAGCCTCCCCCAACGGGAAACACCACCACAGCACCCACCCAGCGTACCCACACCTTTGTCCCCAGGACACGTCAATCAGCATTGTGCCCACCTCTACAGGGACCCCAGACCACAGCTCGCCCCCAAGACAATCAGGGACTTGGGGTCAGTGGGCACACCGTTCAGGGGACAGAGGCACAGGCCAACAGGGAAACTGGGAGGACTACTGTGCAACAGGGGGAGGACAGGCCCAGGGAACCTACTCTCCAGGAGGCACTCTCCAGATCCTGGGAGCCTATTAATATTCCCAGGACACGATGGGCCAGATCCTGGACAACGTGCAGGAGAACAGGTGGCTGCAGGAGGGACAGTACCAGGGGATCAGGGAGGATTTGCAGGCCATCAACAACACCCTGACCTCCATAGCAGGGGTGCTGGCAGACATGGCCAACATTATGAGGGAGGCAGTCTCACACCAGCGGGCCCCTGCCACTAGCCAGACATCTGAACAGCCTTCCACTTTCGCTGCCGTTAGTGGCCAGGAGGCCCTGCCACAGGACTCACAGGCCACCAGCACCCCTCCCTCTGCAGAAGGTGAAACACCCAGCAAACGTTCCCAGCGATCCAGACAGAAGCCAGAGACACTTGCCAAGACCCCGCCAGGAAATTTGACTCTCCTGATTGTCACCCTTGTGTCCTAGTCAGTCACCCTGTCCACCTTGAACTGCCATTGCTCCCCTTCCTTTGTCCCCTTGGACAATACACCTGTACTACAAAGAGACTGGAACAATACCCTGGACTTTCCTCCATCCCATTGCACTTTCCCCCTATATGTTAGCACTTCAATAAACACCCTCTGAAAAAAATCCATTTGGAGTATGTCATGTACATCAAATATGTATTCTTTGAAACAGGTACAAACATCGCAAATTAACTGTACATAGAATGAGCATGGATTAATGACCTGTAGCTGGTTGTAGTGATCACACCAGGAGTATATGTGAATTCACCAACATCTGCAAAATGAATTGCCAGACGGAACAGTAAGTGGGCATGGAAGTGGGAAATATCAGCATGCCATTGCCACACAGATTACAAACAAAGTAATTGAAATGTAAAGTTACACTGTCCTACCTGTGTGTCATTGGAAGAATTGTCGTATAACTGATGTTCTGTTGTCCTCATCCTCATCCTCTGGCTCCTCATCCTCACTGTCAACAGGGTCTACTGCTGCCACATGGGCATCTCCAGTCTCCTCCTCCTGCAGAAAAGGGACATGGCGTCTGAGGGCCAGGTTGTGCAACATGCAGCATGCCACTACTATCTGGCAGAACTTCTTGGGTGAGTACCACAGGGGTCCACCTGTTAGATGGAGGCACCGGAACCTGGCCTGCAGGAGGCCAAAGGTCCTTTCAATGATCCTTTTGGTTCACCCATGTGCCTCATTATAACATTCTTCTGCCCTTGTCCTGGCATTCGTCACAGAGATCAGCAGCCATGATAGGTTTGGGTAACCAGAGTCACCTGCAAATATTGAGGGACAACATTTAGCCACACACTATCCTATATGCCCCACACCATACCCATACACCAACATGTACTGGGTGAAAACCAGGGCTCACCTATTAGCCACACCCTGTGCCTCTGTAGGTGGGACATCACATTTGGGATGCTGCTATTCCTCAGGACAAAGGCATCATGCACCGACCCAGGATACTTAGCATTGACGTCGGAGATGTACTGGTCCGCCAAGCACACCATCTGAACATTCATGGAGTGGAAACTCTTACGATTTCTGAACACCTGTTCATTCTGCAGGGGGAGACAAAATCCAATTATGTTGGGAATATGTCCCATTGCATAAAACTCAGCCTTCACTGTGGCCAAGTCCTCAACTCTTGTCAGCACTATTGAGAACATTGGATGTGACATTCCTGCTGCCAGGCCCACTGTCACTTGGAAAGAACCAGTTGGCAGGAAATGGAGTACAGATAGCACTTGCACAAGAGGGGGGATCCCAGTGGGGTGACGGACAGCAGATATCAGGTCAGGCTCCAATTGGGCACACAGCTCTGTGATTGTGGCCCTGTCAAGTCCATAGGTGAGCATAATGTGCCTGTCCTCCACTGTTGCCAAGTCCACCAGGGGTCTGTACACAGGGGTATGTCTCCATCTCCTATTTATCTGCAGCGGTAGGTATCTAAGGGACACAAGAGTGAGGAGGCTGTCACAAACTGAACATTGGAGCCACAACAGGAGTTTGCAATCTGTGAACTTGTAATGGGTCAGCGTGATTTGTCCAGTACGTGCCTATTTCTCCTGTGACGCAGCATGAATCCATAGGGCTGCCCCCCATGAACTGGCATCCGCCTGTGGAGGCACAGGTGGAAGTGAGGTAATTCTGCTGATGTTGTGCGCCGTTGCGGGAGGCGGTCAGGCACCGCCGTGCAACTCCTCAGTGGCTAACATTGGGCCTTAGGGGTTACAGTGGCCAATGGTGATCTACGCCGGTGGTGACGGTATGCACCGCCGCGGACGTGGCCGCTAGTTTCTATCTGATTCCTCACTTGTTACCTGACCTTCCATAGGAGAGGACTTACACTGCATGTGCTGCTGTGAACTTGTCTGGAACCTACCATGGCCCGTGTGACCGGGGAAAGGGCCCCAGCTTTCACTTCGGAGGAGTTGGAGAGACTGGTGGATAGGGTCCTACCCCAGTACGGACTGCTGTAAGGGCCTCCAGAACAATAGGTGAGTACACTGTAAGCGCGATGCATGTGGCATGAATGCATGGAGTTGTGTGTGTGAAGGCCTCATGTAAAGGGGGTGGGTGGATGAACTCTTGGCGGCGTACAGGTTGTGTGCTGGGCCTTGTGTGTGTAAATCCTGATGTGAAGGGGTATGGTGGGCAATATGTGTAACAGGCAGGACTGTTTGTCTAATGTTATTTTCCTGTGTGTATTGCCTCTGCAGGTCAGTGCCCATCAAAAGAAGGGTATATGGCATGCCATCGCCAAGGAGGTGCGACCCTGGGAGTCTATGACAGGCGGAGCACCCATTGCCGCAATTAGTGGGAGGACCTGAGACGCTGGGCATGGAAGACGGTGGAGGTCCAGCTGGGGATGGCCTCCCAACGAGGAAGGGGTGCTCGTCAAACCCTGGCCCCCCTGATGGCCCGCATACTGGCGATGGCCTATACAGAGCTGGATGGGCGCTTGAGGTCATCACAGCAGCCACAAGGGGGTGATTACAGTGCCCATCATTGCAACTTATGCATGGTAGGGTGGTATCCAGGTGGTGGATGTGTGTCAGTGGGTGCCCCTAGGCCATTCCTGACATTGCAGCATAGGGCCCCTAGTGGCTAGGGTTCAGAAGGGAAATTTTTGCTACCTAGCTCGTAGGCATCCACTACTGTTCAGGGCTGCGTGGGTCCCAGGTGTGCTGCATTTGGTGGTGTGTGCCCCTCCCCATGCCTTGGTGGCTAACTATTTCTCTGGTAGTGCAATACAAATTGCGTAGGCCTGTTCCCTGTGTGTGAGTGTGCTGTGTACGGCAACAGTGGTGTTGGTGCAGCCATTGACCCAGTGTATCCTTTGTCTCTTCCCCCCCTTTCTTGTTTTGTCATCCTGTCCTTCTCTGTATTAGCATCATCTGGCGGAGGAGCAAAGGTACCGGCGACGGACAGAGCTGCATCCCACAGGACCCAGGAGGCAGAGTCCACTGACGGTGAGGGCACCAGTGGGACGGAGGGCGAGGGGAACACCACGGCGGAGACTGGAGGGGACAGTTCTGACACGGATATCTCTTCCGATGGAAGCTCCCTGGTGGTGGCAGACACTTCAGTGACCACCCCAGCTACAGGTACAGCCGCCACCTCCCGTACCAGCACCTCCCTCCCAGCAGCCCCTCATTGAGTTGCCCATGCCCGCTCACCCAGTAGGGTGAGCATCTCCTTCGCCAAAGGCACCTTGGGCGCTGCCCCAATTAGCCCTGCTGCCCTGAGTGAGGAGGCTATGGACCTCCTGAGATCCATCTCTGTAGGGCAGTCTATCATTGTGAATGCCATCCAGGGTCTGGCAGCCCAGATGCAACAATCTAATGCATTCCTGGAGGGAATTCACACTGGATTGGCGGCCCAACAGAGATCGATTCAGGCTCGGCCTCCTCTCTGATGGCAGTCATTGTCCCTGTTTCTACCGTCCCCCCTCCAACTTTCACTGCCCAGTCCCACTGCCCTCAATCCAAACCTATCCCAAGCACACATACAGATGAGAATGCACACAATATAATGTAAGAGGGGGGAGGGACCGGGAGATTAATTGGTCCAGTGTACACTCTCCCTACAATGGTGCAACACAACTAAAGTACACTGTTCCATAAAATAAAATAAAAACTAGAGTGACCTAAGATGTCAGGAGCAAGGACCCTCAAGCATCATAATAGATGACTGGCATCATCATTGGGTAATGCTCCTCGCCAGGCCGGCAGTGCAACGCCTGACGGGCTCCCCACAGGGAGGAGCACTGGACCGTATTGTTCTGATAGTTATAGATGAATACTAACTATCTAAGAAGGTAAGTGGTTCCATTCAAGCACCTATTCCCAGAGGAGAGAACAAAAAGAATTAAGGATAAAATTGGTAAATCAACCCTACATATATCATCATTTTAATCAATAGTCAGGGATGACACCAAGATTAAAAACAAGAGAAAGTAATATAATGAGTGTCAATGCTCAATTACTTTCAATGAGCAATAAACTCGGAGGAAAAGCCCTCTAGGAATCCTCCTTAAACAGGGTCAACATGTTTCGCGTCGTGTGGTCCCCACGGATCCAATGACACTTCATCAGGACCAAAATATTAATACGCTCTTCTCCAATTAAACAAAATTAATAATCACAAAGCCGGTCACTTACATTGAGGAATGATAGGCTAAGTCACAGTCAGGTCGCCCTAGAAAACATAATTAGAGACAAAGCACCGAATCGTGCCCAACAGTGGTCATAAATATAATCATGCAAACATTGTGCAATAAATCAAAAATCAAAAAGGGGAGAAAATATGATGACAGTCAGGTAGGCTTACCACCCCCAAGTCGGGAACAGGCTCCTTGGTAAGCACGTCCCCAAGACTCGGCTATCAGCTAAACATAGTAAGCATGAATCATTAGTAAATGTCAATATCAATAGTCTGGTGTAAGAATATTGAACAAAGTTGTCATTGGTAGTAAACATAGTATACAACAAAAAATCTCTTCAAATATAGTATAGACAAAAATATACATAATAGATGTAGGTGCCATTGTCCGTTAATCAAGTTATTAAGATGTCAATAATAAAAGGCAAAGTAAAAATGATTATTGTACTGAATATATAATGCTAGTGATAGCGATGTATAGGGCTGGGCATCTGACCACCATCAACCAGTGGAGAGATAATTATGGAAGTAAAATAATAAGTAAAAAGAGATCGACGCGTAAAGTTAACTAGAAAGTGTTAAATACAGTGCCTAGTATTTGTGGTGGCACTAAAAATCCTAAGTGATTCAAAATGCTAGTAAAGAGCGCGCTCGATCGGGTTACCGAGAGCGTGGGATAGTTCATACGCGTGATGAGGGTGCCGCTCGTTGATATAACAAAAAACAATAAAGAGGATTTTTCAGTGTACTCACTGTAGTGCCGTTGGTCCAGACTATGGACCTACCCTCCGGGACGTGGAACCGCATGAGAACGCGGTAAAACGTTCTCGGAGTATATGAAGGTAGCGAAGACCCGGAAGTCAGGTCCAGGCACGTCAGAAATAGAAAAGGTATTCCCACTGTGGTGAAAGTATAGTGGAAATAAAAGAAGGCCAAAAACTGTCGGCCATCTTTGATGAGGAATAACCCACGATAAAGCTGAGAGAATCAATATACAGCCCCGTGGGAACATTCCAACCGTATAAACTGTAGAGAAACTATCCTTTACTGTTCAGAGTCACCTAAGAGGGGGAGCCCCTTTAAACAGGACGTTCCGTTAGTCCACATCCTTACTAAAAATTAGTAAATAATTAGCAAAATATGTAAAAATGTCTCACCCCAAAATGCCATCTAAAGGAAGGCAGCTGAGTGTGTGTGTCTGTTGGGCAAATTATATGGAGATATCAAATGCACCTTTGGGGTCCAATCAGTACATTAGTAAAGTTAGAATGTGTACATATGATTTATGCTAATGCGGTCCAAGGAATATCATCATTAAGACCCTGTGTATTGGTTCCCAATTTGAACACCCATCTCTGTTCCGTCCTAAAAAGGTGCCCTGGAGAATGCACACAAGACAACACCCAAGAGTGTCACAGGCAAACACAAGCACCACACTTCATCCCACAGGCACTCACACAAACACCATCCAGTTGCAGACACACCAACATCCACTATTTCCACTGTCTCCCCCTCCTCCGCCTCCACCACCTCCCTTCCAGCCACGTCTACACTCACACATGCATGCACTACATCATCATCCACTACCAGCATCATCACAACACCAAGCAGAACAGACACCTCTCTGGCAGACCCCTCCACAACAGCCATGCACACGTCCCCTGTGTTCTCTCCCACAGTGTCTGCACCTCCCCAAGGTACACAAATCAAGCACTTAGACACCCAACAGCCACCCACCTCACAACAGCATACATCCCATGCACCTGCACCCAAAAGCAGCAGACAGACACCTCCAACAACCACTCCCTCATCCTCCACTCTCATTCCTTCTCCTTCTTCCCGCCCCAATGTCCCTAAAAAGCTGTTCCTATCCACCATTGGCCTTTTCCCTCCCCCATCCTGCACGTATGAGCAGGGTATCACAAACCCAACCTAGCACCTCAGCCACACAGTCCACGGGCCCAGTACTAACTGCTCCCCCTCGTGGTGGAAAGGTATCCAGGCCACATGTACTGAAGGGGAAGGAGCCTACACAAGCCAGCCTAAAGGGTAGGGGGACTGCCCCAGCCGGCAAGAAGGGCAAGAAGGGCAAGGAGCCTGTACCTGCCACACAAATGGCCAAGGAGTCTGCCGCAGCCGACAGGAAGATCAAGGAGCCTGCACCAGCAGGAAGGAAGGGCAAGGAGCTTGCACCAGCAGGCAGAAAGTGCAAGGAGACTGCACTAGCAGGCAGAAAGATCAAGGAGCCTGCACCAGCAGGCAGGAAGATAAAGGAGCCTCTACCAGCAGGCTGGAAGATCAAGGAGCCTGCACCAGCAGGCAGGAAGGGCAATGAGCCTGGACCAGGAACTGTGATGGAACCCCCACCACCAACCATGGTTGTGCAGCCATTGAGGTTGCAGGGGATGAGCAGGAGCCTCCCCCCACCAGCAGCACCACAACTGTGCAGCTGTCCGAGGTTGCAGGGGATGGGCAGGAGCCTCCCTCCACCAGCAGCACCACCACTGTGCAGCCATCCAAGGTTGCAGGGGATGTGCAGGAGCCTCCCCCCACCAGCAGCACCACCACTGTGCAGCCGTCCGAGGATGCAGGGGATGTGAAGGAGCCTCCCCCCACCAGCGGCACCACCACTGTGCAGCACTCATCGCTGGCGGACGGTATGTGATCCTGCCTTCATGGGCTGCTGTGCAGTGTGTCCACTCCAGAACCAGTGGGTATTCACTCCCCAGAATCAAGTGCAGGGCACTTTCCCCCTCCAGAACCAGTGGGTATGACACCCACCTGAGAGACTGTGGCCCATCACTCCCCAGGATCAAGCACAGGGCACGTTGCCCCCTCCAGAGCCAGTGGGTAAGACACCCACATGCCCATCACTCCCCAGGATCAAGCACAGGGCACGTTGCCCCCTCCAGAGCCAGTGGGTAAGATACCCACATGCCCATCTCTCGCCAGGATCAAGCACAGGGCACGTTGCCCCCTCCAGGGTATGACACCCACCTGATAGACTGTGGCCCATCACTCACCAGGATCAAGCACAGGGCACATTTCCCCCTCCAGAACCAGTGGGTATGACACCCACCTGTGAGACTGTGGCCCATCACTCCCCAGGATCAAGCACAGGGCACGTTGCCCCCTCCAGAACCAGTGGTCTTGTCATATCTCCCGGCTGAGGTCCCCCCCTGTTCCCTGTCCCCCTGAGGTGCCTGCCTATTTACCAACTGATGCCCCTGCAGTGTTCTCTCCATGTTGAAGCAGGTGCCATGTGTGGCCTTGGACTTTGGCCTGTGGTCATGTGGCCCACGAAAATTGAGGACTGGGCTGTGTCCCTTTTTCTGTACATATGTATATATCTATTATCTTGCCTAACCTATTATTTCTACTGTGTTGATCTTACTACAAACACTTTGGTGAAATTGTTTTGTCCTTGCATTATTCAGCCAATTTTTAATGCATCTGGTTGTGTGTATGGTGTGTGTGTGTGGGGGGTGTGTGTTGTGCGTGTGTGTTACTCTCTCTTTCCTCCCCCCTTTCCTTGTGTGCTGGGTGGCTGTACTCACCGTCATCGTCTTTGCCGGCGATGGTGTTTGTGGTGGAGCAGAACATAGAATATCATAGGAATAACATGCAGTTCGGGTTCCATGGTGGCGTGTTCCTTTCCTGTGTCTCCAAAGATGAGTCGTTTCACTCCTGAGCTCAGTTTCCGCTTAATGTCGTTGGTACCGTCCTGGAAAAGGTGGAAAGGGATCCAGGCCACATGTACTGAAGGGGAAGGTGGTGGTCGGTGTGGTACAATGGCTGTGTTTCGGGGATCTTTCCACCATGGTCATAATTTGGCGGTAGTTACTGCCAGCCTTTTGGCGGTATTACCGCCACTTTATGACCAACCGCCAGGGTCGTAATGAGGGCCTAGATGTACTGTAATGTGAGGTGGATTTGTAGGGCACTGCTAGTCACCAGTAAGGGTATCCAGGTGCTGAGTAGGTGAGATTAGGCGTATGATGAGGCTGGGCCTGACTACAGACAGTCTTGGTGGTCCCGCAAGAAGACTAACGGAAAAGTCAGATCTTCAGCTTTTTGCGGAATTCAAGAAGTGAGGAAGAGTCCATATTGTGTGAAAGAGGCTTTTCCAGAATTTGTCGGCTTGGTAGGAGAATGATCAACCTCCTGTTCTGCTTCTGTGGATGTGGCTGTTTGAGCAGGCAGGCACTAGTGCTCCAAGCTATAGGGAAGGTGGTCTTGTATACCCTAGGTGAGGTCCCCTCACCCAGCAGGAAGGCTAGCAGGCCTTGTCCTCCATTCTAGGTCACAGGCAGAAGTCTTGCAGAGCTTTCCCTCCTCACACAGCTTGTCCGGTTGCTTGGCAGATAACAATTTTTAGGATCACAAACTCGCCTTCTTATTAGGGGTAAGTGGAATTTGCAAAGTTGTACTCTGTGGAATTCAACAGAGTTATATAGAAACTAAGTGGAATTCGGTGGATTTCCACTGACCTGCAAAGTGAGGTCTCCAGTAGAAGCATCTGGTTTATGTTAGCCTTGGCTGCCTTTGATGGGGCTTTTCAATACATCCTCATCAGCCTACATCTACTGACATCAGTCAGATCTCCAGGTGTCTAATTGGATGACTCTGGGCCTTGATGACTGTAGTGACATCATGGCATTCACTGAAGGACCTTTTTACTGAGACTAGCACACGGGCACCCACACTCACCTCCTGGAGGCACGCTGCTCTCCTCCACTGAGATCGCCAAGTCACTCATGGCCAAACCCTTGGGGGGAACTCATCAGTGGGAACAAGAAAATCTGCAGTTGTCTCCTGGCTCAGGAAGTAAAAGGAGGAAGCTGCAGAAGCTTGTCACGGGCCAGATGCCAATAGTGCTGATGGTGCAAGCAGACATGGTGAGTATTATATCTGCCATCCGTGCAGCTAATATTTAAATGGCTGTCATTTGCACATAATTTTTAGCATTTCTGGGTCCCCTTCAAACCAATCCCAAGACTGAACAGATTCTGTGAGTTGGATGTACTGCTAAGATGAACTAGCATCAGAACGTACTAGTGTGTTACCCGGAATTCCAAAGTGCTGATTGGCTGTGGAGTCCACATCTGTTTTTATTTGACATGCTCTCTACTACAGTCGATAGGTTCTGCCCATCTTGGAATGAGGGGTGGGTGGTAAACCCTGCCATGCAGTGGCTGGTGAAGTTTTTGCCAAATTCTGTGTTCCAGGTGGAGTGGCAAAACTCTGTGAACTCAGCCGGCACAGCTCAGTGTACCACACATCCCTACTTTAAATAGTCTATTCATGACACCAAATGTGAATTAGAGTCAATCTTTGAAGTTTATGTTGGAGCATGCTTCTTTTGAAGTGCCCACTCCTCTGCCCTCTTCTTCCACTTGAAAGAAATCTTCAAGAGCAGGAATGACTCAAAAACTGACAGACCTACTCTGCAGGAGTGACTGGAGTTCGCACCTGGATGTCAGCCACAGAGAGGTGTATCAAAAGGCTAGTCCAGGGCCCCCAAACCTATGCGTTTCAATTCTGCTATGAGACCCATCTCCTTCCTGAGCTGTGCCCAGGCCCCTTCGTGGAGACCTTTCACTGAATCACAGAGAATCCTTTGAAGTGCACAGCAGAAGCCTGGCTCTCTCCTCTCCAGTTTGGTTCCACCCAGTTTACTTGCATTCACTAATACACAAATCTGTCTGGTGGATTTCTCTACCTCCTCTTCTTATGTTTCACCATGTAGGCCTAGATCTTTCGAAATGGAACTCAGAGTCTTCCATGGATTGTAAAAGTGACAGGTACTCATACACCCAGTGCATGTATACTGCACATGCACATTGCACAGCACCGTATCCTTCCTGTACTCGACCACTCATGGACACATACATCGAGCGCATATCTCTAGCATGCATGCACTGCACCCTTCATGTGTTGTAGCTCTCACAGGCACACATACACCTAGCACATGCACTTAACCTCTACATAACATAGCAATACATCCTTCATGTAGTGCACCATTCATAGTCACACATACACCCAGAGCATGCACTGCACAGTACTCTGTTTTATACCACTCACAGGCACATATACACCCAACACAGATACACCACTCATGCGCTCACAAAAAAAACAATGTAGGCCAAGGGTGAGTTAAACAAACAGCAGTAGAACTTAATTTGCACTAACACTCAAACAGACATTCCCTAACATTACCACAATGACAAACAACATACATTTTGTCTTTTATGTACAAAAATAAGGTGGTCTAAAAGAACATTTGTTTCATTGATGATTTTGAAACATTGGTTGACTTCTTTTGGTTTTAAAATAAATGAGTGAAGAATAAGAAAGAAAAGGTAATTAAAACTTGATAGTCTGGAAGCCCAAAGAGATAAAAAGTTTTTAACACTCATTGACAGCCTTAATAAACGAGGCACTGCCTGGTCCTCAATTGAGATCACCTTGTTGCACTTCACGCAGGATGTCATCATGTGCTGCATCTTAACAACAGTTGGTGGAACAGCCTGCATCATAGATGGTGGGACTGTGTCTCCAAGAGCAAGTGATGGCCCTTGAGCTGAAGTGGATGGTCTTGCAGCTTCTCTCTCTCTCTTCCTGATCATCCTATGGCTCTTAGATAGATGGTCCTCATGTGTTTCCACATGGAAGATTTGCCATGGGAATATTTTTCCAGTTCCTCTGGAGAGCTTCCAATTACAAACTGTGCACTGCACTATTTTTTATGATAACCTTTTCTTTCTCCCAAAGGCATGGAGGAAACTAACACACCAATGATTCCCTTTTTCTGTGCAGCTTCCTGTTGTTCTTGCACCTCTTCTTCCGGATGCTGGGATGGATCTCCAGGAGCCATTGTTGGACCAGTTATTTTACTTACCTAAACCAATTAGCTGCAAAATCATCAAGCATTTGCAATGCAATAGGTCTTGCATTACTTGAGTTGGAGCTATTGGCATTGTAAATACATAACTGGACTTTTTTGCCACATTAATTGGTCATCCCTGCCACATATTTTGTTCAGTTTTGGTACATAGGCCCTCATTACAACCCTGGCGGTTTGCGGAGAAGCAGCGGTCCTACCGCCAACAGGCTGGCGGTAAAACTTTTGGAATTATGACCATGGTGGTTACCGCCATGGTCATCCACCACTTCTCCGATCCGGCCGCCAGGGCGGAGACGACCACTGGGCTGGAGACCTGGGTCTCCAGTCCGGCGGTCGTCACAATACCGCCGGCGGTATCATGGCCCAGCTGACCGCCATGGATTTCATGGGGTTTGGAACCGCCATGAAATCCATGGTGGTGAGCACTATCAGTGCCAGGGAATTCCTTCCCTGGCACTGATAGGGGTCTCCCCCACCCCCCACCCTGAGTCCTTCTCCTACACCCCCCACCACCCCTGCCACCCCCAAAGGTGGCAGGACCCCTACCCTCAACATTACATTACACATTCACACCCGACACGCACACAGGCACCACCAACACACATACCCGCACACACACCAACATACACGCCGACAGTCACACACACAGCCATACGCACACACCCACATTCAGACATACACGCACACATCCATACAGACATACATACAGACACACATGCACTAATTTCCAAACACACAACACTCCCGCATTCATACACGCACTCACACACCCCCTCTACATACACACACGCACACTCCCATGCACGCACACAACACCCCGCCACCCCCTCCCCTAACGGACGATCAACTTACCTTGTCCGTTTATCCTCCGGGATGGGATCCATGGGGGCTGCTCCGCCGCCACCACACCGTCAACAGAACACCGCCACGCCGAATCACAGAACGTGAATCGGTGGGCGGTGTTCTGTTGACGTGGCAGTGGAGGTGGAGCAACCTCCACTTCTTCGCCACCCGCCAGTATGGCTGCTGGCGGCTCTCCGTCCGGAAAAAGACAGAGGGCTGCCAGCAGTCATAATACGCCGAGCGGAAAACCTCCATCACTGGCGGTCTTCAGCACGGCGGTCCCTTGGCGGTCTTGTCAAAAGACCGCCGAGGTCGAAATGACCCCCATGGTTCCAGTGGCCCTGCATATAAAGGGCCAGTAGGCCTAATGGAATATTTTTTCAAACAAGGCCCTTAAAACTCAAACTGCATGGTTCTACCTAGTAGTGCATAGATTATAACAAAATGCAATGGAAATTCTGAAACAATGAAAAAGATTCCTGTCCACAATGAATCTCCTAATGATTGAAGTTTACAGAATGTTAAAAGGCAAGTATCTATTGATACCTTATAATAATTGCTGTGTGCTATTTGAAACAGGAGTGGGGTGATGATTAATTGCTTTTGTCAAATTGCTTTATTCAACAATTGTAGAATGGTTTACATGATGAAATGAAACAAAGAACAGAGAGAAAATGTCAGATTTATAAACAAAGTATTGCTTGCTAGGTAAGTGCTCCTCGTTCCGAACTAATGTCATAGTTATCTTTTATGTTACGCCTTTATTGACCCTTCAAATGGGTTTTTGAATTGGAGAACACAATTGCTGTTAACACTGCAATGTTCTCAAAACTGTTTTCCGATAGGGCAGCTGGAATTCAAAGAAGTCTAATATAGTTAACAGCTGCTTGTGATGTTAGGAATTCATTTGTGTCTCAGCTCAGGCTTTTTATGCACAGGAGCCAGTTTTATCCTAGTTTAAGGGGCGCAGTGTCAGGGTGGGTTCAAGATTTCCAGGGGCTCGTCAGTGCATTTAACTTGGGATCTGTCTCAGCTTTCCTGCATATTTCAATTCTGTGAGACGTCCTGGCCCCTGAGTCATTCTGTTCAAAATATGATAAAAGCAGTCACTGTGCTGCATGCACAGCACACTGAAGTATATTTCAAGGTGCACTGCGGCCACTAGCAGGTCAGCTGTTGGAATGTGGGAATGTTCTGTTGTAAGCAGACCTGTTCTCTCATTCGGAATTTCTTTCCATTTTTGAGCACACACCTGTGCCCCCCTACTGCGTGTATAAAGATGTGTCTGACTTTTTTGTTTGTTTATTTGCAAGTATATGCATGGTATGTCTGGGAAAGCTGCATTAATACTCAGAAATAGTGTATATGAAGTAAAATATCTCTGTGTGTTGCTATAACACTGTACAAATCTGTGAGTAGTCTGAAGGTCACAGGTTTGAATTCTCTTGAGGTGGTTTAGCATTTCATCTTTCCAATGATGATAACATGAGCACTGCTGAGTTGGGTAACTGATGCTGTTACATGAAGCAATTTGCGGTTCAGATAAAAAAGTTTTGGGTGCATGCCCAATGTCAATATTATGGGCCTCATTATGACATTGGTGGAAAATGCCCCCTACTGCCAAGGCGACGGCCGCCAACATGCCGTCGCCGTGGCTACCTACCGTCCACCGAATTATGACCGAAGGCAGAATTCCGCCAGAATGCAGATGGAATTCCATCTAATGTCATGGTGGAGGACAGCGGTAAGGTGGCGCTGCTGCCAGCAGCAGCTCCACGCCAGCAAAACCTTGCCTACCTTATCATGTTCCATGACACGGCCTGGCAGTGTTTTGCTGGCGGACGCTGCTGCTGGCAGCAGCGCGGCGTCCCGCCTCCTGCCGGAGGACCCCCTGCAAGCAGGTAAGTCAGGTTCTCCGACAGGAGAGGGGGTGGGGGGTGTTGTGTGCATGTGTGATTGTTTTTGTGTGCGTGCATGCAGGTGTGAGGCATGTGGCGTGTCTGTGTGTGCATGAGTGTACGTGCATGTTGTTTCGTGTGAGTGCGTGTGTGCCTATATGTATGTTCGTGAGTGTTGCTGTGAGTGTGTATGAATGTATGCATGCGTGGGTGAAGTGTGTATGGGTGTATATGTATGTGTTTATATGTGTGTATATGTGGGGCGGTCAGGAGGGAGAGGGGGAGGGCGGGGGAGGACTCTGGGTGGAGGAGGGGGGCAGGGGAGACCCCTATCAGTGCTAGAGAAGGAATTCCCTCACACTGATAGTGCCTACCACCATGGTTTCCGTGGCGGTACAGAAACCATGGAAACCATTGTGGTGGGTGGGGTCAAAATGCCATGGGCGGCCTAGTGACGGCTGAAGTCTCCAGCCCGGCGGTCATTACTGCCATGGCGGTCGGTGTGTTGACTTGACATTTTGGCTTTGGCCAAACCGCCAATGTCATAATAGTGGAGGTAGGTACCGCCAGCCTGTTGATGGTAATACCTCCACCATAGCACCAACCACCGGGGTCATAATGACCCCCTATATCCATACACTGTAATATAACATACTCCACTATAGAGCCTGGATATGTTTTTCAAATTATGAAAGGATTACAGAAAACGTGAGAATGGAAATATAGCAGTGTGCCCATCACCCGCGGATGCGGAAGCCTGTCTCACCCGCACAAAGAATTTATGGCTTAAATGCAAATATCCATTCGAACAGAAAGCAGAAATAACAAGGTTAATAATCACGGAAATAAAAACAGCTGATCCATTACGGGGTAAATGGAAAACTCCTAATGCTCTTGAAAACAGACTGAGCACTGGCACAAACTAAACCTGTGTCTTTGGGGAATGACGAATGCAATCAAAACTAGATGTTAAGGTAAACATATGGTCTGCAGAGGCAGAAATAAACAACCATCTGCTTAATGCTCCCCCACCCCCTCTGAGCTCAGCAGTGTATCGCCCACATGGACTCACAGGAGCAGCAGCATCTGTGACCAGAGAAGAGCACGATTTACAGCTGTTTACAACAAGCATTTGAACTGCAATGGGTCTCGTGTTTGCTTGAGTTAGAGCTATTAGCGTTATAAATTATTAACTGGACTTTTCTTTCCACACAAGCTGACAATAAAAAGTAAAACAGTTGACAAAAGCGTGCCCATTGAAAGTGCCGCCCTGAGCGCGAAGAGAGAGACAAAAGGAAAAAGAAGTTCGCTCGCAGTCAAAGGTATCGGCAAAAGTGCAATTATCCATGTAACAGGGTCAATGGCCAAGGCGGTAACAAAACCGCCCTACGTTTGGACAAACGTAAAGGAGTTACCAAAAAAAAAAAGGATTTTTGAAAGGCAAGCCCACAAATGAGTGAAAGTGATGGGCGTGCAGTGGGTGTGGTTAAAAGCCCAGATACATACCAACATGTCAGAAAAGCAGCGCTTGCGCCCGGCTATGCTCGACCTAAAAAGGTGTCGCCACACCAAGTGATTCCAGTGGAGAGACACACCAAATCAAGAAAGGAGGGTGGAGTTCTCCTGTTCTAACAAATGGAGGCTGTTTCTAACCAGTCAGAACTGTTATTTGGGCGGGTCCTTGGAAAACCTGTGCCTTTGCCTTGGTACAGCAGATTCGTCAAAAGCACTTAAAAGTAGATAAAACAGCTTATTAAAAAGAAATCATACTTTTATAAACCTATTAGTAAACCTCTACCCTCATCCAAAAAATTTCGAAGCTGTAATCTATGTGATATATTCAATTTTTTTTTTAAAGTGGCAAATCTGCGGAACCACCGTGACCTCAGGCACAGAAAGAAAAAACAGTTCATATTCCTGTGTCGGCCTGGCTTTTGGATCCAAAAGAAGGCTTAAAAAATCAAGTATCCTAAGCAACTAAAATAACGTATAATAAACAAAAAAAGTACCAAATACATTTTACCATATTGAACACTAGAAAGTAATGATTCTGCAAATTGGTCCGTTTGCGACCAGATAATTGCTGCGGACATCTGGCCCCTGGTGATTATGGAGAGAGATGAAAATTGAACATGGTGGACTTTCTGATGGTTTCAGAGGATGATTAAATGTAATTTGCTGGATGTGTCTGGTGCTTGGGCTTCTGCTGGATTGTATGCCAGGGCATTTGCCTGAATGGAGGGGTGAAGAGGACTGGCCCCATTCCTAGAGCACCCGCATTAACTACTGATCTTCCTACAGTGACAGGTGCGGTGAGGTTTGTGCCCCAGTCCCTTGTAAAACATTTGCTCCCTGTTAACCTGTCGGCTCGCCCACCACCAGGGGACAGCATTGCTTCTTGGCGAGGGACAGGGTAGGCAGTGGATTTAAAGTGCCCTAGGCTGTGCTCAGCACAGTGCCCGCACCATACAAGCCCCCCACCTCCATTCTCACACTTTCCAAATGTTGCACTTATTTAGAAGTGTGGAGGGCCCCTTTCCTGCCCCGCGTGGCTCATGGTGGATCGTCGGTACCCCCCACCCCCCAACACACACACATACCAGAATCATAGCTTATGCAGGCAGTGAAAGTTTGCCAAGTTTTAGAAAGTTTACAATCTTTTACAAAGTTGTCACCAAGACATTAGCAGAGATGTTCTCCTGTGTATGTTTTACACTGCACAACCATTTCAGTGATTACACTCCTTTATGAGGCTTTCCAGCCCCTCCCACCCCGGAGGCACAGAGGCCTTGCAGGTTGGACCAGTTTATTCTGCCCTCTCCTCCTCTGTGCACCAGGGGGTCCCCTCTTAACACGGCATGGCACAGGAAGGCATCAGTGAGGCAACAGCTATGGAGGGAACTCGTGGGACGTCATTGGTGAGGTCAAACTCTGCACTGTTACAGCAGTCACATTTTACCCCAAATTCACCTGCATCATGTAACATACTTTGGCACTCAGGCAAAAAGGATTTTTCCTGTTTTAGCGTTTATACAATAGGGAGATGGCCGAAAGCTAGAAGCACCTTTTTCATGAAAAATATAGAGTTTTTTCATTTTTAGTTCTATAATATGCAGCAAACTCAGTGCAATGTCTAGTAGGTTCTTCCCCAACTAAGTCAGCAACATGAATTGAGAAAACAGATCTGCTGTGACTGACAGCTCCACTGGAAAGGCTTGAGAATCCATTGCAAACTGAAGAAGGGAACAGATTCCTCATCCTGATCTGGGTCTCAAGTTCAGAAGTCAGTCTTATGACAGTCCAGTAGAAGGCCTCTATGACAGTCCAGTAGATGGCCTCTATGACAGTCCAATAAAGGATCTTTATGACAGCCCAGCTAGATGCCCTTTATGACAGTCCAGTAGGTGACCTTTATGGCAGACCAGTAGATGGCCTCTATGACAGTCCAGTAGGTGACCTTCATGGCAGACCAGTAGATGGCCTCTATGACAGTCCAGTAGGTGACCTTTATGGCAGACCAGTAGATGGCCTCTATGGCAGTCCAGTAGATGGACTTTATGATAGTCCCAGTGGATGATCTAATGACAGTTCACTAGGTGACCTTATGTTAGTCCTGGTAGAGGTTTCTATGACAGTCCAGTAGATAGCCTTTATGACCATCCAGTATATGGCCTTTCTGACAGTCCAGTAGATGACCTTTATAACAGTCCCAGTAGATGGCCGTTATGACAGACCAATATATGGCCTTTATGAGATTCCTGGTGGATGATCATATGACAGTCCAGTAGATTACTATTATGACAGTCCAGTAGATGGTCTTTATGACAGTCCAGTGGATGACCTTTATGACAGTCATGGCCTGTATAGCAGGCCAGAAGATGGCCTCTATGACAGTCCAGTAGACGTCCTTTATGACAGTTCAGTAGATGACCTTATGACAGTCGTGGTAGAGGATCTTTATGACATTCTAGTAGATGGCATCTATGACAGTCCAGTAGATGCCCTTTATGACCGTCCAGTAGATGGCCTTTATGACAGTCCAATAGAAGACCTTTATAACAGTCCCAGTAGATGGCCTTTATAACAGTCCCAGCAGATGGCCTTTATGACAGTCCAGTAGATGGCCTTTATAACAGTCCCAGTAGATGGCCTTTATGACAGTCCAGTAGATGGCCTCTGTTAGACCTGACAGCCTTAGGGTGGTCACCCCTAACTTTTTGCCTGCCTCCCTCCACTTTTTGGACACTGTTTTTGCTGGTTTTAGGACTCTGTGCACTTTACCACTGCTAACCAGCGCTAAAGTGCATATGCTCTCTCCCTTACAATATGGTGACATTGGTTAATACCCAATTGGCTTATTTAATTTACTTATAAGTCCCTAGTAAAGTGCACTATATGTGCTCAGGGCCTGTAGATTAAATGCTACTAGTGGGCCTGCAGCACTGATTGTGCCACTCACTTAAGTATCCCCTTAACCTTGTCTCAAGCCTGCCTTTGCAAGGCCTGTGTGTGCAGTTTCACTGCCAATTCGACTTGGCATTTAAAAGTACTGCCAAGCCTAAAACTCCCCTTTTTCTACATATAAGTCACCTCTATGTTAGGCCCTAGGTAATCCATAGGGCAATGGTGCTGTGTAGACAAAAGGCAGGCCATGTACCTGTGTAGTGTACTTGTCATGATAGTGTAAAACTCCTAAATTCATTTTACACTGCTGTGAGGCCTGCTCTTTCATAGGCTAACAATGGGGCTACCCTCATATACTGTTTGAGTGGTAGCTACTGATCTGAAAGGAGTAACAAGTTTATATTTAGTATGGCCAGAATGGCAATACAAAATCCTGCTGACTGGTGAAGTTGGATTTAATATCACTATTTTAGAAATGCCACTTTTAGAAAGTGAGCATTTCTCTGCACTTAAATCCTCCTGTGCCTTATAATCCACGTCTGGCTAGGTTTAGTTGACAGCTCCCTTGTGCGTTCACTCAGACAACCCCAAACACAGTATGCTCAGTCACACTTGCATACATCTGCATATTGAATGGGTCTTCCAGGGCTGGGAGGGTGGAGGGCCTGCCCTCAGACAAAGGACTGCCATACCCCCTACTGGGACCCTGGCAGACAGGATGGAACTGTAAGGGGACCTTGTGCAGTTCTAAGCTACTGTTTGACGTATCCCCCACTTCAAAGGCACATTTGGGTATTTAACCAGGGTCTCTGACCCTACCAACTCAGACACTTCCTGGAGAAGAAAACCCGAACCAAAACCTGCAACCTGCCAAGAAGAACTGCCTGGCTGTCCAAAGGACTCACCTGGACTGCTTTCTGCGAAGGACTGCTGCCTTGCTATTTCCCTGCTACCCTGCTGCCCTCTAGCTGTGCTGAGAAGTGCTCTCTAACGGTTGGATAGAGCTTGCCTCCTGTTCCCTGAAGTCTCAGAACCAAAAAGACTTAATTCCTGCAAAAGAACTCCTTGTGCTGCGGAAATCGATGCACAGCCTGCAAGAAACGATACACAGCTTGCATCGCGGCGAGAAAATCACTGCATGCCGAACCGGAACGACACAGCCTGACTTTGCAAGGAGAAGATCGACGCGGTAGATTGCCTTTATGACAGTCCAGTAGATGACCTTCATGACAGTCCAGTAGATGGCCTCTATGACAGTCCAGTAAATGACCTTCATGACAGTCCAGTAGATGACCTTCATGACAGTCCAGTAGATGGCATTTATGACAGTCCACTAGATGGCCTTTATGACAGTCCTGGTAGAAGATATTTATGACAGTCCGGTAGATGACCTTTATTACCGTCCGGTAGATGGCCTTTATGACAGTCCTGTAGATGGCCTCTATGACAGTCCAATAGATGACCTTTATGACAGTCCAGTAGATGGTCTTTTTGACAGTCCAGTACAAGGTCTTTATGACAGTCGAGTAAATGGCCTTTATGACAGTCCAGTAGATGAAGGGTTAAGAATCATAGCCAAATAAGAAGTAAACAGGAACAGATCTTGTTAAAGATTTATTTCATCAGCTCCCAGATCCCAAAGTCCAGCCATATAAAGCATTCCAGCGATGAAGATACGACCAACATCCCTGAGGCGTGACAGAGGCTATCTGTGGAGAGACATGCTGTAAGTAATCCATCCCTTTATTCATTCATACATACCTAAACACACCCATCATATATCCACTCACCAAGAAACCCATGAAGCTATTCATCTATACCCACTCATAGACATCCATTCACCCATCCATAAAATATCCACGCACCCATCCATACATCAATGAATTCAGCCATCCAATTACATCCATTTATCCACCAATCCACCCAAACAAATCCATCCATCTAGTCCAGGCATCTACCTATATCCGTCTACCCAGATTCATCATTCGCCCACCCAAATGCATCAATCACACATCCATCCATCCTCTGACAGTCAGATCTCCTAGGGAGGGCAGTTTCTCTTCGACACATCCACCTCTCATCCTTGGCAGTCAGAACTCACAGGACGAACAGCCACTCTTTAACACACCCTACTCTCGTTGTGTGACAGTCATACCTCACATGAGAGAGCGCCTGTCTCTGACACATCAACCTGTAATCGTTGACAGTCACTCTCACAGGAGGAAGCAGTCTCTTCCTGACATATTCACCTCTCGATCTGTGACAGTAGGAACTCACAGGAGGGATCAGTCCCTCCCTGACACACCCACCTCTCATCCTGTGACAGTCAGAACTCACAGGAGGGAGCGGCCTCTCTCTAACACATCCACCCTTCATCCTGTGACAGCCAGATCTCAAGGCCTCTCCTTAACACACCCTACTCTTCTCATTCTGAAACAGTCAGATCTCACAGGAAAGCGCAGTCTCTCCCTGACACATCCACCTCTCATCCTGTGAAAGTCAGATCTCTAAGAGATGGAGCACTCTCTCTGACGCACCCATCTCTCATCCTGTGACAGGCATACCTCATCAGGGGGAGGGGTCTTTGACACATCCACCTCTCATCCTGGGACAGACCTCAAAGGGGGGGGGGTAGTCTTTGACACATCCATATCTCATCCTGTGACAGTCAGATCTCACGGGGGGGGGGGGCGGGGGGGGAGTCTTTGACACATCCACATCTCATCCTGTGACAGTCAGATCTCACGGGGGGTCCTTGGCACATCCACCTCTCATCCTGTGACAGGCAGATCTCACCAGGTGGGGTGGGGGGAGGAGTTCTTTGACACACCCACATCTCATCCTGTGACAGTCAGATCTCTAAGAGATGGAGCACTCTCTCTGACGCACCCATCTCTCATCCTGTGACAGTCAGATCTCACGGGGGGTCCTTGGCACATCCACCTCGCATCATGTGACAGTCAGATCTCACGGGGAGGGTGGTCTTTGATACATCCCTCTCTCATCCTGTGACAGTCAGACCTCACTGGTTTGGTGGGGTGGTCGTTAACACACTCACCTCCCATCCTCTGACAGTCATGCCAAAGGTGGTCACAGACGCAGCTCTTTTAGAACCTGTGGCATCACACAAGCAGAAAACAAATAGGTGGGGATTTTCATGACACAGTTTTTTTCTACATTGTGTAAGTGTGTGTTGTTAGTATTGTTGAGTGGGTGAACGTGACAATAAGTCCCTGGGCGGATGCATATACAAGAGCCCGCGTGTGCATAGCTGGATTAATGGAAGAGTGAGTGCACGATTAAATGAGTGAATGAGTATAAGGTCACAAACACACCTAGGCACCCGCGCAACCAAACCTTCATCCAAGCAGGTACGCCGCACCTATCCATGTACCCCAACATGTACCACTGAGCTAGCCCCCAGGAGGTGTTCTGCATGGCCACGGATTGAGCCTCACCAGACACCACAGTAACCAGGCAACTCCCTTCTGAAACTCCAGTGCAATCATGGATCGATCCCGGGGGGGACACCCCGCGGGAATACTGATTTCCCAATGCACTTTATGCCCTCAGCGCGTCGCTTTTGATTGGATATTCAGCCAAAATGAATTCTTCTAATGAAGACAGCATTCTCCCCAGCGCCCCTGCACTGACTGGCTGCAGGGCCACCACCGAGCGAAGCGCTTTTGCGCTTTATTTGGGCGTTTTCATGTTGAAATTACCTTGTCTTGATGTTCTAAAGTACAAGATAATCTGCCCTTCTCTCCGGTAGGCACCGGGGGCCCCATTTACAGAGATGTGACGCAATCCTGTCCTTGCCTCCTTCGCAGACACCCTTGAACCACGGTGCGAGGGGGTCTGCGTTGTAAGCAGGATTGTTTTTGTGCAGGAAGGAACACCTTCCTGCATAAAAACAATCCATGGAGGCCTTTTCCTCTATGTGTGCTGCAGAATGCAGCACACATGGCATGAGTTAAAAACAGGAGAAATAAATATATTTTTCCTCAGTGGCCCTGCCCTCGGATAGGGTAAGGTTTTGGTGTTGCACTTGTAAATCTGGGGCAGCATCTAAAGCCATGAGTGTTGCATGGGAACACCCACTGCAACATGCATGGAACGCCTCTTGGACGCAGAGTGCAGAAACACAGCAATCTGCGTGGCCTTGCCTTACTCCATATCCACGAGGCCATTCAATGCCACGCAAAGTGACTTTCTATCGCCTCATAGATATGGTTAGGAGGCCTGCGCTACCAGAGCATTTAAACAAGCATTTGCAATGCAACGGGTCTCGCATTTGCTCTCGTTAGAGCTCTTAGCGTTGTAAACTCCTAACTGGGTTTTCTTGCCACATAAATTGAAAATGAAAAGCAAAACAGTTTCACATAAGTGAGCCAATTCACAGCGCCACGGCCGTCATGAGCATCAGCGTGGAGACACACACTAAAGGAAAGAAGTTCGCTCGCAGTCATACTTATTGGCAAAAGTGCAATTATCCATGTAACAGGGTTGATGTCCAAGGTGGCAACAAAACCGCCCCAAGGAGGGACAAACATACAGCACCATGTAAGGGACCCCCCAGTGGCATAGAAAAAAAAATCCTCTGGTGTGGGTGGGGGTATTGCTGGGGCTTGGGGTGGACATCTGTGGGCCCATTCCATGGTGTTTGGCCATGGAAATGGGTCCACAGGTCCCCTAATGCCTTGTCTGACCCAGGAGTTAAATAATGGCACTAAGCAGGCTTAGCAACATTATTTAACTCCATCTTTTTTGTGTCAGAGTATAAATATGGGAGTAGAGGGGTTAGCGTCATTTTTAGGATGGGAATGCCTACCTTGCATTTCATTGACTCAAGGTGGGTTCACGCATCCTAGAAATGGCGTTAACTCCTATATTTTGATGCTAGACGAGCCTAATGTCAAAATATAAATATGGAGTTAAGTTTGGTCCATGTTAGCATCACAATGTTGGCGCTAACACAACGCAAACCAAGTATAAATATGCACCATTGTTTTTAAACAAGAAGTTGTGCACTAACATAGTTTGGTTAGAAGGTCATTCGCAATTATAACTTTTAAATATTTTTTTAATTTAACGGATTATCTGCATTTTATATGTGATATCAAGAGCTAATTGCAAATTTCAGTGTGATTATTGTGTTTTTACTTGCACTGTTAACTGTTATGGCCATCTATGGCTGAAAAGAATAAAGATTGGATTTGATTTGAGTACAAAGAGGGTGCTGGCACATACCACACACCGCAGCAGCAGCCACACTGTTTCACCCACAGTCCATCTGTCCTGAAATCCTCTGCTCACACCGTTTCTCACACCTGAGGGCTCTCTTCCTGTTCAGCCTCCCATCCTGAGCATTACCCCGGAAGCTCCTCTCGCCCCTTTATTCAATCCTGCTGCAGCCTGTGACTGAAGCTGTGGACATCTGACTGGCACTGTTACAGGTCCCGGGTGGTGAGAGAGCAGAGTCAGACTGGAGACAAACATAGGCCCGGGAACTCAAAAAAAATAAAGTGGCCCAAATTGCAGCCCTGCCTAGTTTCTCAGGTCCATGAGTGATGTGCTGCTCCAGTCAAGGGTTTTTTCTTTAAATTCTGGGATTTGTAGTTTTGTTTATTCCATTATAAAACAGGACTACAAGTCTCAGAATTAGGAGGAAAATACCAGGATTATACATGGACCAGGGCAACTTGGCAGCTATGACATTTGTGGATTGTGACCTTTTGCGACGCATTGCTTGGTTAGTATCAGGAGGGCTAATTTTACGAGAACTTGGTAGTAAAGAAAGCCTGTAGGACCTGTAACGCAGACAGGACTCCATTACTCACAAACCCAGATGCTGTTAGTGCTTCTATGAGTGTGAAACAGGGTTTCAGGGACCAGATGACTTTGCCCTTGAGTGCACACCAAGAATGGAGTAAAATAATATCTGAACATATAAAGGCTGAATGCATTTAAATAATGGGACATATGGAGTGCCCAATCAGAGGGTTGTAACTTCAAAAGTATGCAACCTCCCACTTAAGCAGCCTACTCACCAGAAGACACCAGCTAGGAGCAGCCCACCTCCTCCAGTGCAAGTGTTGATTCATTTAAACACCTTTAGTATGTGTCTTAAGGAGAACACACCATTATTTGGAGACTCAAAATATCTGTTTTTTGTATGTCCCTGCTTCAAATCTAAATCTTTCAAACTTGTCATGTGTCTGGCAGGAGTGCCTCATGTATTCATGGGTTTTACTTTGCATTCTGGCACTTGTAGTTTTCTTGCTTACAGTAAATGAAGAACTACAAGTGCTCAAATGAAATGTAAAAAGGAGAAAACCACACCTGACATGGGGAAACCAGTGAGCCGTGTAACCGTCAGCATTAAAAAGTCATCAGTGTGTCATTTTGCCCAGTCTCATGATTTTGTTGTAAGAGTTTCGTGTAGTGCCAATATGCCATCATATGATGGCATTCACATTTATACACATTTACAAGGTAATAGTAATGGAATTCCAAAAAACGCGGACAGTCAGAGTGTCTCTACTGAACGTCAAAAAGGTGTGAGGTGGTGAGATTACGAGGTTACACAAACAGCAGCTTGAAAATTTCCACACTAACATTAGCCAACCTGACCTTTGTCATGTATGACACCAAATTAGCTTTATAACTGACAACACCTTGGACCCAATTCACAAAAATAAACTCAGACCTGAAGTCTAAGTTAAGACCTGAAGCCTAAGGGGCATATTTATGACCCCTTGCACCTCTGTGGCATCGCTTTTTGTGATGCAATGTCAGCACATTCCTTGCAACCATATCTATGAGGCCACACAAAGCCACTTTGTGTAGCTTTGAATGACCTCATAGATATGGAGTAAGGCAAAGTAGCGCAAATCACTGCTTTGCCTTACTCTGCACAAGGGAGGCATTTCATGGACACTTGAGTGGGTTTTCCCACGCAACACCTATGGATTTTGACACCTCTCCAGGTTAACCAGCCAACCCTGATAAACCTGAAGATGCACCTATAATCCTACGCCTCCCCAGGTGAGCAGCAGGACTCTATGTGAGCTGCATTACACTTGGAGGAAATGCCTCCCAGGATTGTTTTTGTGAAGCCGCCCTTCCTGCACGAAAACAATCCTGCAGGCAACACAGACACACGGTGCCAGGGTCCCTGCGTTGGCACTCGGCAGTCTATTGCGCACCAGTATCTTTACGACCGCTGAGGTTCTGCACTCAGGGCAGGATCTCCGCACTCGGGTGGAGCACACCACACTCAAATAACAAGGCAGGCAGGGGTGCAGAATTCTACACATTCGGGCAGAATGAGACACAATGACATATGATACATTTAGTAGTAGAACAAATATTAGTGCCAAATGTAATGAAAAACATTGCAGTATCAAGCCTCTGCCTGCTCCATGTGTGTACTTGTGTAACTAAACACTAGCATACACAATGAGCGAGGGACACACATAACTCAAAGGACAAAAAACAGCAGGTGTGGTTCAAATGTGAGGGGAGTAAATTTGCCCAGCAACACCCACCCCCAAAACAGTGAAGAAATATCCAGTAATACACATTACCAATTACTTCATCATATCGCCTTTCAAGTGGCAACCAGAAAAATAAAAGTAAACTTGTTACAATGTCTCTTCTTCAGTTGCAAATATGATCAAATATCTGTACTGTATTCTCTTCCACAATCTGTTAAAATGTGAATGTAAGGTCACAAGCCAATGCCTCACATTTCCAACATTATACCAAACACTTCAAGCACTGTCAATGTGATTTCCATCCCCTGCCATCTCCACCAGATTCTCATTTGCCCAAAAGCAAATCACAGCCAGGCTGAATACATGAATTGATAGTAGGCAGAACCAAACTCCTCTAGGCCGTTGCTGGATGTGTTCATGGGTTTGTTCCTTGTCATGCGAATTAATGATCTGAGGAAGAGAATAAGAGTTGAAAGGATTTTCGGCAAAGGGTTAACATCTTTAAGATTTCCAGTCAAGATGTTACCTGCAGATTCCTGATGTCCTCCTGGACATGGGTTGTGAGTGGGAGCAGGATCTTGACCCTGAGATGTGCCGATTCTGCACCATCCCAGCCTATGCCAAGATCCTAGCAGCTCTACATTTCTTTGCTACTGGGTCATTACAGAGGGTCTCCGGTGACATTGTGTGCATTTCTCACTCAAACCAGTCCTGATGCTTGCATCAGGTTCAAAGCCATGCCACATACACTTGCAGGAAGGCAAAGGGCTGCTTGGGATTTTTATCTCTGTTCCCACTTCCCACGTGTGGTAGATACAATTGATTGCACTTACGCAGCCATCTCACCATACAGCACACATCTTCCGCAATAGACACATCTGGCACTTCATCAACATGCAGGGTGTGTGTGTTGCCGTCGCTTGCTTTGCAGATGTGTATGTAGTATTCCAGGCAGTGCATAGGACAGCTTCATGTTCACAGGTCACCTCTTGCCCTTCGCCTGGCAGCAGGAGGATTTTGAGAATATGTGGTCCTGTGTAAGTACTCATGCACTATACAGGACTAGTACGTGTAAATGTTGCGTACATATCTGCAACCCTGCCAAATGGCTAATACTTATAGCACATACATGACCCCAACTGACACTGCATGTAGCTTTCAAGACATGATGTATATGCAGGTGAGAGAGAGCAATTTGCAAATTGCTATTTTCCCCTAAGATGATGTAGCTTGTACACTTTCTCCTCATATCCTCACACCTTACAGATGTGCGACCACTGTACCTCTGAGTAGGTACAATAGGGCACCTATTGGTGCACCATCCATCAAAGATCACACTTTTGGTTTCCTATAGTCGCGATTCAGATGTCTTGATTGTGCGGATGTGGTTGGGGGAGGGTGCTGCTGTACTCCATGAAGTTGTGTGCAAGATAATAGTAGCCTGGTGTGTCTTGCACAAGATTGCAGTACATCAAGGCTTACATATACCTCTGGTCTGAATCCTGGGAACTACGGTGTTGTCCCAAACAGAGGGTAGGGTATGCAGGTGCGTGACCAGCTGGTTGACACTTTTTTCTCTTGAGCTCACGGTGGTGTGACAGCCTTTATGTGGTTTCACAGTTTCTTGTCAGTGATGATTGGTGTACATATTCTCCACACTGTCCAGAAATTCCATCTTGAGGCTACCCTGTAAGCCCTTCAAAACAGATGTAAACAACAGCTATTGCCAAGAGTTAAGATAGGCCCTGCAAATTTCTTCTTGGACATGTTTGTAATCCGTCAGGGCAAAGGAGTGAATGGCCCCAGTGGCCCTAGGGGAGTAAAGGTCACTGCAAGTGTGAGATGTTTCTTGGACCAGGGGACATCTCCAAAATTATCTACAACAGATGTCATGGTGTGTTATATCTATGCACTGAGTGACTGAGGAATGGTATTGTGAACAAGATGGAAACCTACAGGTATGTTTGAAATAAGTGACGTTATGCAAATATAGCTAAGGTGCATCATCTTTTGATTAATAAGTGACACAAACAACAAACAATAAGGCCTTACCCATGGATTTCAGGTGCCATGCTGTGTAGCTCATCGTCCCCTTTTCAATGGCCCATACAAATGTTACATGGTGGTGAGAGGCAGTGATGCTACTTGATCTACTCACTGTACATTGTAGTGGCAACTAATGACAAAAAGCCACACTGTAGATACTGGTGAAATCTATTGGAGCTTAATGTCAGCATTGCAGAGGGAGTAGTCTCAGCCCTGACCTATTGAGGCTAGGAATAAATTAATTTAAGTGGCCATGAGTGGCTTTGAATGGCCTCATAGATATGGAGTAAGGCAAGGCAGCACAAATCGCTGCGTTGCCTCACTCAATGTAAGGGAGGCGTTCCATGGGCATTGCAAGCAACACCCATGGATTTTGACGCTGCACCAGATCTACTTAATCATGTAACTCTGGGAAAGCACCAAAACCTTACAACTCCCCCAGGGGAGGAGTAACGGGAAGAAATATTTGTATTTCTTCTCGTTTTTTCTCTTTCCATGTGTGCTGCAATTTGAAGCACACAGAAAAAGGAAAATTCTCCCAGGATTGTATTTGTGCAGAAAGGTGTCTCTTCCTGCATAAAAACAATCCTGCCTGCACACAAGCACCCTTGCACCATGGTGCAAGGGTGCCTTCCTTGCCGCTAGGCTGCCTGTTGCGAGCCAATGCAGGGAGAAAGGACAAGAAATGCAGCAGATGATGTAGATATGGTGCATTCCTACCCCTTCAGTTTGATGCGGGGCAGAGCAGTAAGGTGATTTGCTGTGCTTCCCCAGAATTATGCCCCTCAGTTTATAGGCTATGCCTTCCTACCAGACCATCACACAATCATCCTTTGCAGCGCTGCCAATTGTATTCCTTCATTAACTATTTATCTAGAATATTGGTTTAATGGGGGCTTACGCAGTGGCTACAGAAGTATGACCAGTGAGTTTGGTGGGGGATACTTTTAGAGCGTGCTACTCACCCATAGGGTCTCAAAGCGCTGTGGGGTTGTCCTCAGGGATCAGTTGAAGAGCCAGGTCTTGAGGTCCTTCCTGAATTGAGGTAGTGATGGTGACTGTCTGAACTGGAGAGGTAAGGTGATTCAACCTTTTGCTGCCAAGTAGGTGAAAGATCTTCCTCCAGCCAAGGACTTCTTATTGCGGGATACATTGGCGAGTGACTACTGGGAGGAGCGAAGAGGTCTGGAAGGGGAGTACCAGGCGAGGCGGTGGTTGAGGCAGTTGGGTTCTTTTTAGTGGAGGGCTCTGTAGGCGTGTACGAGGAGTTTGAAGTTGATCCTCTTCTCAACGGTGAGCCAGTGGAGGTCCCTAGGGTTTCTTGTAATGTGTTCTCGGCAGGGGATATTTAAGACGAGTTTAGTAGCAAAGTTCTGGATTTGTTTAAGCTTGCTCAGGTTTTTCTTGGAGGTTCCGGTATAGAGGGAGTTGCCGTAGTCAAGTGTGCCTGTGATCATGGCGTGTGTCATGGTTCTTCGGCAGTTGGTTGGTATCCATCTGAAGAGTTGGAGGGTGTGGAAGCAGGTTGATGCGAAGGAGTTGACCTGTCTGGTCAATGTGAGCACTGATTAAAGGATGACACCAAGGATTCGTGCATGGTCTGTGGGGGTGATTGGGCTGCCGAGTGTTGTGGGCCACCAGGAGTCATCCCAGGCTGAAGCGGAAGGTCCCAGGATGAGGATATCGGTCTTGTCAGAGTTCAGCTTCAGGCAACTCTCCTTCATCCAGGTGGCAACTGCTTCCATCCCGTTTTTGAAATTTTTCTTGGCTGTTGAGGGGTTTTCGGTCAGGGAGATGATCAGCTGGGTATCGTCAGCATAGGAGACGATGTTCATACCGCAGTTCTTGACAACTGGGGCGAGTGGGGTCATGTAGATGTTGAAAAGTGTGGGGCTCAACAAGGATCCTTGGGTACTCCACAGCTGATTTCTCTATGTTCTGACAGATGTGGCGGGAGCCTGAATTTCTGTGTTCTGCCTGTCAGGAAGCAGTGTATCCATCGAAGGGCCTTGTCACGTATGCCTGCTGTGTGGAGTATGGGGCAAAGTGTGCGGTGGAACACTGTATCGAAGGCAGCTGAAAGACCTAGTAGGATGAGGGCTGCTGTTTGGCCACGGTTGAGAACAGAGAGGATGTCATCTGTGTCAGCGAGCAGGGTGGTCTTGGTGCTGTGGTTAGTTCTGAATCCTGATTGGGAGCTGTCCAGGGTGTTGTTCTCCTTGATCACTTATTTTCCCTGCCCTTGTCTGCTATGCCAGATATGGCAGACCTGGCTGACATTTTCAGGTAGCACTACAATGAAAACTACTGAACAGAACTGCAACAAAATTGGCTGGAAGTTAGATCTTGGTCCAGAAAGTGTGTTTTTTTGTAATTTGGTGCAAATGACTTCAGTAGTATTTTTATAAATTAGGTATCAAAAGTATTTGTATATCTGGATGGGTAGGTCTGTGGGCCTTTTTGTCTATCTTGGGCCAGTTCACAGCTATTGGAGACACGCTCAGGTTGGCTGTCAGCAACATGAAGAAGAATGTAGCAGTAAGCCATTACAGTACCCTTTCCTGAAGTTAAAGCTAAAAAATAATCTGAGGGGGCAAGGAAGGAATACCCTGCCACCCAGATTCTGTGGTAGGGTACCAGGGGAATGCCCCAGGGCCAAACAATATATATATTTTTTTTAAAGGGGGATTCCCGCCGGATTGCAGAATAAAAAAAAAAGAAAAGAAATGGCAAACAGCAGATGCCGTGACAAAGTAGATGAGGAGATGGGGGCACACGGTCCCCCTCCTTGACCCTGGATAGGACCTGAGAACCCCATCCTCTGGGGCCTAAATAATTAATACAATAAGGAGGGTGCCCAGCACCCCCTCCCCGAGCCACCTATTTGCCCCAATGACTCCATACCTTGGGGATGGCTCCCCTCCCCTTTTTAATAAAAGAAGGTCCCAGAGGATAGGCTTCCCAGGGCTCATAGGGGTATGAAGAGAGGGGCTGCATGCCCCACCCCATTTATAAAAATAAAAAAAACACCTTGAGGATGGGTTCCCGGGGCCCATAGTAGCTCAGGGATGGGGGCCATGCACCAACTCCCCTTTAAATACATGTTTTAGCCCCAGGGGTTAGGGGTCTCAGGGGTCCCTATATGCTGGGGCAGGGGACCCCCTGTTAATAAAAAAACAAAAGGCATTGGGAGATGGAATCTGGGGTCCGAAGTGGCCTGGGGAGGAGGCTGTGCCAATGGAGTGGACATAGGAACCTGGAAGCAGGCCCGGCTCTTTAGCCACCCCTATGCTGTGCTTTGCTTTGCATAGGGTTGGCTGCCCTGGGGGGGGGGGTTGGACACAGGGCCTGGCCACACACTAGGCTTTTCGTCAACCCCGAATGTGCACTGCCAAAAGCTGTGCATATTCAGGGGTTGGCTTTTTGCATGGTAATAAAGTGTTACTTTATGTTAAAAAAACAACCCTAGAAATTGACTGGAAAAAAGCAAAGGTGAAAGTGACATTATAGTTACATAAACATTTTTGTGAGAATGTCAAGTTTTAAACTCCAAAAACCACTGAACTTTACCAGTTATAGTTATCACTAGTAACTAAATTCAGCTGTGAGAGTAATTTAAAGAAACTATGGCCCTCATTATATCATTGGCGGTATATACTGGCTACCACTGCGGCGACGGCCGCCAAAAGATAGTCACCGCGGCTACCAGCCGTCAGCCGTATTATGACCGCAGCTGGATTTCCACCAGAAGGATGGAGGAAATCTGGCTGCGGCCATGCCGGCAGATGGCAGTAAGGTGGCTCTGATGCCAGCAGTAGCGCCACCCCAGTAGACTGCTGCAGACCATATCATGACCCATGATACGGCCTGGCGGTGTTCTGCTGGCGGACGCCTCTGCTGGCAGCAGCGCCTTGTCCCGTCTCCTGCCGAAGGACCCCATGACATCAGGTAAGTCGGGTGCATCAACAGGAATGGGGGTGGGGGATGTGTGTGTGTGTCGGGGGTGTGTGTGTATGTCTGTGCGTGCGTGTATGCGAGTGTGTGATGCGTGTTGTCTGTGTGTGCGTGTATGGATGTGTGATTGCGTGTATGTTGTGTTGTGTGCATGCATCTGTGCATGTATGTATATCAGTGTGTGTGGATGTGTGTGTGAATGGATGTATGCATAGGTGGATGAATGTGGGTGTGAGTTTGTGTATGCATGTGTTCGTTCGTAAGTGAAGGTGCGTGTATGTCATGGGGGGTCTGGAGAGGGAAGAGGTGTGGGGGAAACCTGGGGAAGGGGAGAGGGGTGGCAAAGACCCCTATCAGTGGCAGGGAAGGAATTCCCTGTCACTGATAGTGGCTACTGCCATGGTTTTTGTGGCGGTAAGGAAGCCACGAAAACCATGGCGGTAGGCGGGGTCATAATCCTTCGCCCAGCTAGTGACGATCGCCTGGCTGGAGACTGAAGTCTCCAGCCCAGCGGTCGTTACCGCTATGGCGGACGGTGTGGTATATTGGCGGTTTGGCTCCTGCCAAACCACCAATGTCATAATATGGAGAAAAGTACCGCCAGCCTGTTGGCAGTACTTTTCTCCATTTTACCGCCATCCGCCAGGGTCGTAATGAGGGCCTATAACTTATGCCTTGAGGTATCTATAACTTGCACCCTTGCCATGCACAGCTAATTATCCCACATATTACCTCACTCATGACGTATTCTATAACATCACTGGTAACATCATTACAACATTTGAAATAACATAATTGATGAGACGACTGCATGGTGATGGCACCAGTTATAGTTACCTTAGGGTACGAGTTTGGGTTTAGGCAAATGTTACAGTGATATTATCACTGATGTCAAAGAAGGTATCATGAGTGATGTAATATCCGGGGTAATTAGCAGTGCATGGCAAGGGCACAAGTTATAGTCACCTTAGGGCACAAGTTATAGTTGCTTGAAATAACTATAACAGCTGAATTTCTATGGTTTTTTGGTGTACAATCTGAACCTAACTATAATGTCTGTGTAACCTTTGTTTTTTAAGTGAATTGCTAAGGTTTTATTTAATTCTATTTCCTAACTAAAACGCCCCAGTAACCTTTGTTTTTTCAGTACATTTCTAGTTTTTTTTAAAAGTAAAGGAATTGTAATTACTTTACGTTAATCCAATCATGACCGTGCTCGGCCCAGCAGGGGTTGGCTGCAAGGCCTGGCCTGCGGCCAAGCCCTGAAGTATACCCCCTGTACCCTCTCAGCCCCACACCACTCCTAAAGTGTTTCTTTGTTTGGTGAAGATGTGATCATATTCCTGTGCATCAAGAGCCTGCCTCCAAAATCAAAGGGAAAGGCGCTCGGGGGTCCTTTTAGAACATTGTCCATCATCCTGGGAAAATAGTATCTCCACTGACACCTCTCACCAGGGTGACAACCATGCATAGTAGGATTTGGGAGAGACTACCTACTCTGTTGAGACCTCTCACCAAGTTGACCAACGTGCATGCTAAGATGTGGAGACAGAATGGCCTTTCTATCAGTACCTGTCCCTAGGGTGACCATTGTGCATTGTAAGGCGTGAGCATGGGCTGGCCTCTCCGCAGACACCTCTCCCTTCAATGTGCGACGGGTGTGTGTAGAACTCTGCATGGAGAGGCTTAATCTGACCATATTTGCTATCACAGCATGTGTTAGTCCCTTGTATTTAGTAACTGCAATTGAAGGTGCCTGGCTCCAAAGACTGTTGGTACCCAGCTTGAAAGAGGCTGCCACTGCTTTTAGGCGTTACTTTCTCATGTCTTCTTTTGCCTTATTTCAGTGTTTCTTCTGCAAGGAATCCTTCCGTTAGGGAAGGGAGTGTCTGGACTCCAGTTTGATTTTATTTGCTCCTCCCCTGATTTTCGCGTGTGCATCATGCCCAAAGGCACACCCCCTCCTTAAGGCAAGCTATCTTAACATAGGAAGTGCACATCTGCAAAGTAAATGCGTGCCACTGGTGCCTGCTCAAGGCAATCCTGGCGAGGCCCTTCTGTGCCCAGACGGTGCCAGGGGCAAGGACCCCTGGCCCAGTTTCTTTTAGCTATATTGGGCAAAAACTTCGTGCAAATCACCTGTCCCTTTAGCATCGTGTGCTCGCTCCATGGATCCTGATAAAAGTGAGGTATGCTGTAATTATTGCAACTTTTTGATTGGCAGTCCACCTTTAAATTTAGGCTAGGCAAGCCAGTCACAACCGCCTCACACAGTTGTAAATCTTTTCTCAATGAATTGCAAAGTCATGGAAAAACACAAACTTGATATTTTTTAAATTTATCAGTGATCATGTAGCAGGCGCTCAGCTTTCAATAGAAGCTTGGTTGAGGAATGATTCCGCTCCGGATATTTTTACAAGCTATTCCCTAGGATTGAGCAACTATTAGGCAGTACAGGGGCACTCAAAAGCATGTGGGCAGCCATTATTGTTAAATAGGGATTTGATTTCTCCTTTTCAGAGTCAAAAATTGATATATGTGAGGGGTCCTCCTTTTCTCTAGAACTTACCAAAACGTTTCCTCTGTCAGGGCCTTTGGTCTGCTGACTCCCAGGAGGACGCTCTCATTTTGCTAATGCCCTAGTCAACACTATCACTCCTCCGGAGCTACAATATTTAATTTTTATCGTTAGGCAACCTCAAATTGCACTTTGAAAACACTAGTCGTCCTGTGGTTAAAAATATGATAGGGTGATTGGAGATCTTGAAACTCATCCAACAACTGTGAAGCACTACACACAAGTCCAGACACATGCCTGACCTGATCTTTTCCAATCCTCTAATTTGGTGGCATCATTCTACATTCCTGTTAGAAATGGGGTCTTTGGTTTACAGTCAGGTTACCCCCTGTTCAAGCAAGGACCCTCACTCTAGTCAGGGTAAAAGAGAATCACCCTCAGCTAACCCCTGCTTACCCCCTTGGCAGCTTGGCAGAGCAGTAGGCTTAACTTCAGAGCGCTAGGTGTAAAGTATTTGTACCAACACACACAGTAACTTCATGTAAAAACTACAAAATGACACAACACCAGTTTAGAAAAATAGGACATATTTATCTAAACAAAACAAGACCAAAACGACAAAAATCCGACATACTCAAGTCAAGTTATGAATTTTTAAAGATTAAACTAAAAAATAGCGCTTAGGAACAAAAATGCTTTGATGAGATGTTAACACGGCGTCGTGACGGAGTCGTTCCCAACAAGCCGAGACCAGCGGCGCCGGACACGGAGTCGTGTAGACCCCCAAGTACAGTACCTTTGGTGAAGAGTGAAAACAAGCGGATGCGCGAAGTCAGGGATCGCGGCGTCTGTGCGAAACGTTGAATCCGTGCACTTCGAGCGGCGTCGGTCACAACGTGGTGCAGCGACTTCCACGGAGTCGTGGACTTCAGCGGGGCTGCTACGGCATCGAGCCTGCGAAGAGCGTCGCGTTCCAGCGAAGGACACGGAGTCGGCGTCACCGGATTCAGCAGCGGCGTCAGTCCGAAGTCGTCCGAAGTCGATTTCCTTGGATTCCACCAGGGACTGGATAGGGCACCACTTGTCGGGGCAGGAGTCTCTCCAGAGACTCCAGGTGCTGGCAGAGAGAAGTCTTTGCTGTCCCTGAGACTTCAAACAACAGGAGGCAAGCTCTAAATCAAGCCCTTGGAGATTTCTTCACAAGATGGAAGGCACACAAAGTCCAGTCTTTGCCCTCTTACTCTGGCAGAAGCAGCACTGCAGGAAAGCTCCACAAAGCACAGTCACAGGCAGGGCAGCACTTCTTCCTCAGCTATCAGCTCTTCTCCAGGCAGAGGTTCCTCTTGGTTCCAGAAGTGTTTCTAAAGTCTGTAGATTTGGGTGCCCTTCTTATACCCATTTTAGTCTTTGAAGTCACCTTTCTTCAAAGGGGACTCACACCTACTTGTGAAATCCTGCCTTGCCCAGGCAAGGCCTCAGACACACACCAGGGGGTTGGAGCCAGCATTGTCAGAGGCAGGCACAGTCCTTTCAGATGAGAGTGACCACTCCACCCCTCCCTCCTAGCAGAGATGGCTAATCAGGAAATGCAGGTTACACCCCAGCCCCCTTTGTGTCACTGTCTAGTGCGAGGTGAAAAACAACCCAACTGTCAAACTGACCCAGACAGGGAATCCACAAACAAGGCAGAGTCACAAAATGGTTTAAGCAAGAAAATGCTCACTTTCTAAAAGTGGGATTTTCAAACGCACATTCTCAAAATCAACTTTACTAAAAGATGTATTTTTAAATTGTGAGTTGAGGGACCCCAAACTCCACATGTCCATCTACTCTCTAGGGGAATCTACGCTTTAATCATATTTAAAGGTAGCCCCCATATTATCCTATGAGAGAGACAGGCCTTGCAACAGTGAAAAACGAAGTTGACAGTATTTCACTGTCAGGACATATAAAATACATTACTATATGTCCTACCTTAACCATACACTGCACCCGGCCCTCAGGGCTACCTAGGGCCTACCTTAGGGGTGCCTTACATGTAAGAAAAGGGAAGGTTTAGGCCTTGCAAGTGGGTACACTTGCAAAGTCAAATTTACAGTTAACACTGCGCACACAGAAACTGCAATGGAAGGTCTGAGACATGATTACAGAGCTACTTATGTGGGTGGCACAACCAGTGCTGCAGGCCCACTAGTAGCATTTGATTTACAGGCCCTGGCACGTCTAGTGCACCTTACTAGGGACTTACTAGTAAATCAAATATGCCAATCATGGATAAACCAATTACATACCATTTACACGGAGAGCATTTGCACTTTAGCACTGGTTAGCAGTGGGAAAGTGCTCAGAGTTCAAAAGCCAACAGCAACAGGTCAGAAAAAAATAGGAGGCAGGAGGCAAAAAGATTGGGGATGACCCTGCATAAGCAAAAAAGTCCAACACGACCCCCTACCAGCCTAAAGCCAGGAGAGAACAACCAATACCTTGATGTACTTCCCTGATTGGGGCGATAGAACAAGGACCCCGTCCCACAACAGCAGGGGCATGTTCCAGTTCTACGCCTTCCTGACTCCAGTTGGATCACTCTGTCCATACTCTCAGGGCCCACTAAGCTAACCCATGGGGAACCCTTCTCCACATCTGCAGACACCATCTGTGCAGCACCTAACTTTACTTTGCTCACAGATGTATCCCAATGGGCAGATAGCACCACCAGGGCCAACACAGTGGTGTTGCCCACTCAACCCCCGGGGTGTGACTCTCGCCCCCCCCCAGGGGCAACTCTGTCCACCAGGACAGCAAGCCACAGTGACCCCTGACAACTGTCAGGGATGAGAGCCCGACCTCAGGCCTCTCTAACCACTGTGACTGTGGAGAGTGGGGGGCAGTAGCCCCAGGTGCCTGGCACCCTTTGACCACTCTCTCTTCCACCAGGTCAGGGATCACAACCTGACCATGGTCCTCCCCTCTGGGGCTCTGTACCCTCCCTGCAGAAGAGGCACCCCCAGAGTCAAAAACTGTCAGGGTGCTTGTAGAAGCAGTCCTGCACAATTCTTCCACCAGTGCAGGGCTGTTAACCTGCAACTGGTCCACCAACCTGGGGTCTGTACCTTCAGGTTGGACCAGGGCCAGGGGTGAGGCTTCCCTCCCCCTGTCCTCCCTTCTGGGGTCCTGCACCCCACAACTAGGAGTGGCCCCCTCAGAAGACAACATGGGATGGGCACTGTTAGCAGTAGCCCCTTCCTCCAGGTCAGGGGGGACACCCTGAACCTGGCCTTCCAATCCAGGGTCTGTACCCTTAGATTGCACTGGGGCGAGGGGTGAGGCTCTTTCTCCCCTGCCCCTACTCTCAGGGTTCTGCACCCCCCCTCAGGGAGAGTACCCCTTGAAATCACGGTGGGTGATTGGGCAAACCGCCCACCCCTTCAGGTCAGTGTTTACCCCCTGCACCTGATCCTCCAGTCCAGGGTCTGTACCCACAGACTGGACCACTGCCTGGGAACCCAGGACTTCCTGGGGGGCATACCTACCCCCCACCAGGTCAGAGTTTACCCTCTGAACCTGGTCATCCAACCCAGAGTCACCACCCTGCGGTTGAACCACTGCCTGGCACACCAGGACTTCCGGTGGGGCACACTTACCCCCCTCAAGGGACACACTGTCCAAAGGGCCACACAAGAGTCTGGATGGCGCAGGTCTCCTGACCTCTGCCCATCTGACAGAGTCTGGATTCCCCCAACCCAGAAATGGTCTCACCAAGGTCATTCATGGGGGGCTCTGCTCTCAGAGCTGACCACTGACCCTCCAGGTTCTCCACTGGGGTCCGCAACTTCCCTCTCAACCCTCTGTCTGGACTTCTGCACCCCCTCACTATGAGTGGTACTGCCAGACACCTGAACTGGTGGGACGCTGGCTACAGCCACCCCCCCAAGTTCTCCTGACACTGTGGGGTCTCCCTCAACTGATGGCCCTATGGTACAGGCTATGCTCCCCTCCTGGTGTTCCCTCATGGAACCCTCCAGGACCTGGGACCGGATCTTGGGCACCTTGGGCCTCAACCCATCCCCATTCCCTCTCCTCTGAGACTGGACATGGGGTCCCTCACCCATCCCACTATACTGGGACCTACCTGGGACACTACAATCCTTCCCTACCTCACCTGGTTGGGAACTACCTAGACCACTCCTCTCAGGAGCACCCCCAAATGCCTCTTCAGACTCTCTGGTACTCACCCAGAAGTCTGCCTCCATTGTAAGCTCCCTGGGGTCAGATAACTCACACTCCACCTGGTGTTGGCATAGCTCTGGAAAATAAAGACTACACATATGCTCTCCAGCAATTACATCACTCAGCCCCTCACATGAATTAACCAAAGTACCCTTCACACAACCATCCAGTGACTCTGCTTTGAAAAAGCACCCCACATCACCCTCCTGAGACTGGTGAGACAGTACCTGACTGTCCCTGACACTCAACCCACACTCTTCTGGGATGTCTTCACACTCCATAACCAGGACTTCTACCTGGGGGGAACCCCTCTCCCTGTCACTCTCACCTAGAGTCAGTAGAGTGTCCCTCCCACCAGTAGGAATATGACTCCCCATGCCAGTTCCCCAATCCACCTCAGGGACCCTGTGCATCACTGGAGCTACCTCATACCCCTGAACCTCCTGGTGTGTGTTAACTCCCTCCTTCAAGTAGGGCACCACATCTCTGGGCATGTGCACTTCTTCAGCAGCACTAGATATAAAATTGTTGCTGCCACCATTCCAGCTGGATTTAGCCCTCATGACTTCCAGCTCCTTCATTTTGAGCTCATAAGCCCAAATCCTCTTTTTGATCTCTAAGTCCCTCCTCCTTTCTTCCAACTCCTTCTCCCTTTGCATCCTCAACTCCTTGAACCGGCGAGCCCTCTCTGCCTGTCTTTCCTGTAACTCTTCAGGAGTCAGACCCTTGGATGACACCCTGCTACCCCTCCTGGGGACCCTCCCCCCAGGCGTAACAGGTACCTCCACTACACCACTGTGTATCCTCTGCACTTCCCCACCCACATTCTCCTCCTCTGTGTGCCCTCCAGCCTTCTTGATTGTCACCCAGGCCCTCTGTGCCTTTTGCAGCTCCCCCTCCCTGATGGAGCTCTCAGTGGGACAGTCAAGGTCTTTAAGGAACTGTTTCAATTGAGCAACTGAGTACTCCTTCAGTTTCTCCATTTCAAACACAGCTCCAGCTGGTGCATCTCCAGATTGAGGCATGATAGTCACAAGTGCAATGTTCCAAAGGCAGAAAATAAGGTCCCAATGAATGTAAAAAGAATCCGTCAAGGGATCAGAAAAATCATGGAAGTAGAACAAAAAGGAGTCCTTAAGAGAAAAAGCAACAGATCACCAAACAAGTAGTATGTGGTCACGTAGTGGTCTGAACTCAAACAGCAGTGTACACTTAATCACTGTATGTCAAGTACAAATAAAAGTCCAAATCCCAACCGCTGATCACCAATGTTAGAAATGGGGTCTTTGGTTGACAGTCAGGTTACCCCCTGTTCAAGCAAGGACCCTCACTCTAGTCAGGGTAAAAGAGAATCACCCTCAGCTAACCCCTGCTTACCCCCTTGGTAGCTTGGCAGAGCAGTAGGCTTAACTTCAGAGCGCTAGGTGTAAAGTATTTGTACCAACACACACAGTAACTTCATGTAAACACTACAAAATGACACAACACAAGTTTAGAAAAATAGGAAATATTTATCTAAACAAAAGAAGACCAAAACGACAAAAATCCGACATACACAAGTCAAGTTATGAATTTTTAAAGATTAAACTAAAATAATAGCTCTTAGAAACAAAAATGCTTCGATGAGATGTTAACACGGCCTCGTGACGGAGTCGTTCCCAACAAGCCGACACCAGCGGCGCCGGACACGGAGTAGTGTAGACCCCCAAGTACAGTAACTTTGGTGAAGAGTGAAAACAAGCCGATGCGCGAAGTCGGTGATCGCGGCATCTGTGCGAAATGTTGAATCCGTGCACTTCAAGCGTCGTCAGTCACGACGTGGTACAGCGACTTCCATGGAGTTGCGGACTTCAGCGGGGCTGCTACGGCGTCGGGCCTGCGAAGAGCGTCCCGTTCCAGCGAAAGTCACGGCATCGGGTGCAGGCGGCGTCACCGGATTCAGCAGCGGCGTCGGTCCGAAGTCGTCCGAAGTTGATTTCCTTGGATTCCACCAGCTTTCCTTTCAAGGGCCCAGGGACTGGATAGGGCACCACTTGTCGGGGCAGGAGTCTCTCCAGAGACTCCAGGTGCTGGCAGAGAGAAGTCTTTGCTGTCCCTGAGACTTCAAACAACAGGAGGCAAGCTCTAAATCAAGCCCTTGGAGATTTCTTCACAAGATGGAAGGCACACAAAGTCCAGTCTTTGCCCTCTTACTCTGGCAGAAGCAGCACTGCAGGAAAGCTCCACAAAGCACAGTCACAGGCAGGGCAGCACTTCTTCCTCAGCTATCAGCTCTTCTCCAGGCAGAGGTTCCTCTTGGTTCCAGAAGTGTTTCTAAAGTCTGTAGATTTGGGTGCCCTTCTTATACCCATTTTAGTCTTTGAAGTCACCTTTCTTCAAAGGGGACTCACACCTACTTGTGAAATCCTGCCTTGCCCAGGCAAGGCCTCAGACACACACCAGGGGGTTGGAGACGGCATTGTCAGAGGCAGGCACAGTCCTTTCAGATGAGAGTGACCACTCCACCCCTCCCTCCTAGCAGAGATGGCTAATCAGGAAATGCAGGTTACACCCCAGCCCCCTTTGTGTCACTGTCTAGTGCGAGGTGAAAAACAACCCAACTGTCAAACTGACCCAGACAGGGAATCCACAAACAAGGCAGAGTCACAAAATGGTTTAAGCAAGAAAATGCTCACTTTCTAAAAGTGGCATTTTCAAACGCACAATCTCAAAATCAACTTTACTAAAAGATGTATTTTTAAATTGTGAGTTCAGGGACCTCAAACTCCACATGTCTATCTACTCTCTAGGGGAATCTACACTTTAATCATATTTAAAGGTAGCCCCCATATTATCCTATGAGAGAGACAGGCCTTGCAACAGTGAAAAACGAAGTTGGCAGTATTTCACTGCCAGGACATATAAACCACATTACTATGGGGGTCATTCTGACCCCGGCGGCCAGGGTCGGCGGGAGCACCGCCGACAGACCGGCGGTGCCCCGCAGGGCATTCTGACTGCGGCGGTTCGGCCGCGGTCAGACTAGGAAAACCGGCGGTCTCCCGCCGGTTTTCCGCTGCCCTACAGAATCCTCCATGGCGGCGGAGCGCGCTCCGCCGCCATGAGGATTCTGACACCCCCTACCACCATCCTGACCCGCCAGGAACAGGATGGCGGTAGGGGGTGCCGCGGGGCCCCTGGGGGCCCCAAAAAGAATTTCAGTGTCTGCGTAGCAGACACTGAAATTCGCGACGGGTGCTACTGCACCCGTCGCACTCCAGCAACTCCGCCGGCTCCATTCGGAGCCGGCTTCATTGTTGCTGGGTCTTTCCCGCTGTGCTGGCGGGCGGCCTTTTGGCGGTCGCCCGCCAGCACAGCGGGAAAGCCAGAATGGCCGCCGTGGTCTTGTGACCGCGGTGCGGTCATTTGGCGGTAACCGCATGGCGGGCGGCGACTGCCGCCCGCCGCAGTTAGAATCACCGCCAATATGTCCTACCTTATCCATACACTGCACCCTGCCCTTGGGGCTACCTAGGGCCTACCGTAGGGGTGCCTTACATGTAAGAAAAGGGAAGGTTTAGGTCTGGAAAGTGGGTACATTTGCCAAGTCAAATTTACAGTTAACACTGCGCACACAGACACTGCAATGGCAGGTCTGAGACATGATTACAGAGCTACTTATGTGGGTGGCACAACCAGTGCTGCAGGCCCACTAGTAGCATTTGATTTACAGGCCCTGGCACCTCTAGTGCACCTTACTAGGGACTTACTAGTAAATCAAATATGCCAATCATGGATAAACCAATTGCATACAATTTACACGGAGAGCATATGCACTTTAGCACTGGTTAGCAGTGGTAAACTAAGCTCGACCCAAGCAATTTGTCAAGTGCTAGACAACAGTAAACCTTTCCTCGATGAAAATTTGGACAACGCCAACAAAGTAATTGGCAGCTGGATTACCAGGGTCTTAAAATCAAACAATGCCTTTCACTAAGTAGGCGTCTCTCAGCCATGAAGAAAAAATTCAAACATCTTGAACAATTATGGTGAAAATCCTTTGAGCTGAGATGTAAATAAAACTATCTAGCAGCTTCAAAAACTTACAACCATTCAATTAGACAAACATGTGGAGAAGTTTTTGCAGAAAGCAACCAATACCTTGAGAGAAATTTTCTCTGTAGTTAAGTCATTAACCTCATTATGCTCAGTCTGTTCTGTCATCTCACCTTCAGTCGAAAGATGCAACAATTTGTCATTTTTCTGTACCACAAAACTAAGCAATATTTATTCCACAATTCTGGCCGAAGAGAGAAAAGTTCCACACCTGAGTTCTTGGTTTATCATTTCTGATTAAACCTTCCAGCTTCTGAAATTTGATGTTATCAAAGTGGTCAACATAGCCTCTGTCTGCTCTTTTGGCAAAACTGGTTCTCCTCTAGATCCTGCATCCCCACATATTTTGGAGCATGGTGTTGGCTTTCATTATTCTAATGAGACTACTGGATTTTGAGCTACAGAATCGCCTGTGATGTGGGAGACTGAGTCTAACCCACTACAGGTGACACCTGTCGCTCCAATCCGGGTTCTGCTCCAATCCGGGTTCTGCTCCGGCTAACTAGCAGCGCCTCATCTCTACCCAAGGGCAGGGATGATTGAGCAGCCAAGCGCATGACATAACTGGTTTCTCAGGGAAGCAGGGATTACTCAGGTCTCATCCGTTTCTCTCAGTTACATTAGTCTCACATACACCATGACAAAGAGAGGTAGTATATATTTCATTAATGCTTTAATAAAGCCACTGGATCTTAGATATCAAAGCGTGGACTGCAATAACCAGGATGATACATCATGACAAGATTACAATTGTGACAAGGAGAGTAAAACATAAAAATAATGCTACTATATTGTCACTAGAGTCAACAGACTAATTCCTACCTAGGCTGTGATAGAGCACAGCGTGTGAAGCTCTAATTCTGCCCTTCAGGTTCCCCTGGGAAGACATAATCCCCCATACCCGAGAAAAATGCCTGAAGTCTGCAATACAGCTGCAGCAAAGCATTCTGCAATCAGCAAACAGTCGTGGTTCTCTGGCTGGAATCTCTCTCTAACATGTAAGGGACAGGAAAGTGTTTTTACAATAAAATAGCTGGTGTGCTAAGAAAATGTCCCTACGTAAGGATGTGTATTTTCTATGAATGCCAGAGACTAAACTTATACCACGTTCACCGGCAATGTAGCCTTCAAAGAAGCACAGAGTGAGCAAGAATATCCTGTTTGAGAACAGAGTGCTGGCCTAGGCAAAAATAGTCAGATAGAGAGAAAATAAAACAAGACCATAAAACTGGCTACTGTAACAATAATAAAGCAAGGCCAAATAAAAGACATCTAGGTTAAAGTGCACAGAGGCAGGCCTGGTATGTTAAACTAACGTGCATGGAGCTATAACTAAAATGGCGACACACACCGGACAGTAGGGTTGGTTGATGCCATTTCTTTTTGCCTGCAAAAAACTCTACCAACCTACCCTCAATGTCTCTGGTCACCAAAAGCCTCATTCATTTTCAGCATCAAGTGTGGTATTACCACATTCAGTAAACAGCACTCATTCGGTATTTAAAACACAAACCAAACACTGATTCAATGGAAACTCAGACTTACCACTCAGACTTACCAACCACTTACCAACTTCTGACACACACGTTTTGGCTCTCATCACACAGTCACCTGGTAACGAACCAATGTCACACAGTGGCAGGGAAAAATAGCTGAAAACCACTGTAACAGTGCTTTTCAGCTCATTTTCAGAGCTTTTCAACTGCCGATGTCCATTAATGGGTGTGAAAGCACCCCAGGACATCGGCAAAAGCCTCAGAATGTTTTGGAGTTTTTTTAGGGGAGAGGGTGTGGGGCCAGGTTGGGGGCAAA